>NW_008238346.1:457198-503480 GCF_000691975.1 Corvus brachyrhynchos
AGTGTTTCATTTCACTTGTACCAGTGTTACCATTATCCATTCAACTGAATATTTTATAACACAGTCTGGCTGTCACCCTACAGGAAAAAAATCTCCAATGGAACAAGGAGAAAAATCAAAATGAAACACACTTTCAGTTTCAGGTTATTCCTACATTTTCTGTCAAGATTTCATTTTTAAAATATTGCAGAAGATTTATCTGAATAATGCTGCATTTCCCAGAAGAAAATTGTTCCACTGGAATGGTTTTCAATTCATTCTCTGAGTCCAAGCAGTGAGCACAATGAGCTGCTAGCTTGACTCTTACCACACCACAGTACCTAAGAAGAAATTTGTTGTTGCTGGATCTAAAAGCTGTGCTACTGGACTACTCTACCCAAGAATAACTAATTAATGCTTTAAAGCAGACAAATACAATGAGTGTTACTTTTTTTTCTTTTTAAAGCAATTTGACTGATGCATCTCTACCAGTTGTGTCAGCTTCAAATAATAAACACCACCCAGAGCCACGCAGCTTTATTTTTTATCTCTTGGTTGGTGGAAGCATATTTATCACTATGTATCTCAAGGATCGGTGGGGTTATAAAGCTTGCTATTTATAGCTACTCTTGGGGTATTGAGCAAGTGACAGTAATTTGTTCCTGTGACATCTAACCTTAGGTCAACTCCAGTAGCAGAAGATGGATTTTTACAGGAAATGAAATGAAAGTACACAGCAGAAGATTAATGCTGTTTTCCAGGCCTGCGGAGAATGCATGCTCCCAATCACTCTGCGGGAAAAAATGGTCAGGAGCATGTGCTGTGTGTTAAGAACAGAGCAAGCTGTGGTCAAGGTGAGCTGTTCAAACAGTCTATTAGCAAACTGATACACTGGCATTTGTGCATAGAGGAATTGCAGACTGACAGTCTAGAAATGAGCTCAGCTCTTCGGGTTCTTTGATTTTGAAAGTCATCTTTAAGTCAGCAACAGCTACAGATAAAATGGGATTTGCTTTTATGTTAGTGGTAAAAGATAAAAGTAAGTTAAAAGATAAAAGTAAGCTAAAGCTTGGCTGTAAATTCCATATAAGAAACATTTTGTACAAGATCAGGTTACTATTTTGCCCTGCATTGCAGCATCTTGTTTTAATTACATTTTCTGTTTGTAAGAAAATAAGGACTGCATATTGAAACATGTTCAGAAGAGTCCCTGACACTAAAACCCTTACTGATGGGCTATATTAGTCCACTACTCACAACCTACATTAAAGTCTCTTAAAAAAAATATTGACCAGAAGACTTACTTTCCCCACAAGCCAACTGTTCTTAATTTATTTGGAATTAAAATGATAAGGAAGGTCTTTCCAAAGATGTGGGTGTATAAAGACATTAATTATACAATCTAGTCATTAAAATAATGCTACTAACAGGAACTCAGCCAAGTACCTGAAAATTCTTTCCACCTTCTTGTAACAGACCTGTCATCCTCAGCCACCACCAACGCCCTTAATAAAGGTGTGTCTTCTAACATGCCCAAAAAGTTTCAGCTTTGCCAACCAAATTTCACACTTGACCACTAAAGCCATATAAGCCCCCAATGTCCCAAAACAGCTGGAAAAAGCCATGTTAATTTCACCTGTGTGAAAGCCAAGGCTGGTAGAAAAAGCGTTATTAATTACAAAAGGTTCGATTTGCACTTGGAGTGACAAAGGTCACACAGCTACATGAAGATGATACCCTCAGAAAGGACCTTCATAAGTCCCTGGACATTTCTCTGGGAGATGCTTGCCAAGTCCTATCCTGCTGTGTGATAGAAAGTCACTGATAAATGACTGTAAGTGGAAGGTCTTCAATTCAGTTTTGATTTATTAGTGCCCAATTAGAACAGACACTTTAAGTAACAGTTGCTACGGTAGCCAAACACTGCAGCTGTGACTCTGGGTGGTGGGGAAGGCAAGGAGTCAAGAACAGGTGCAAGATTTTAAATGTGCAGTTCAAGTGGGGAGCAGACATTAATGGATCACAGGTATGCCCCCAAATCCCCCTTTCAGCACTATCTGCACACACACACACCCCTTCACCACCTATCACGCTGCCAGAAATCCACTCATTTATTGCTTAAACGTCCTGTAGCAGGTGAAATAAGACCAGACAACTGTGACCGATCCTTCTACGTCTTCACAGGTCAAATTCCTGCCAAAAATGCACTGAATTTCCCTTTGCAATAGGAGAGAATTGGAGGACTGGAAATACACCAAAAAAAGGTAGTTGATGATTTTTCACTGCTTCAGAATAAAGTTCCCTGTTCAACGCATCTAATTTTTGGGTGAATAGGGCACCTTAACCTTCACATCATGTATGAGTTTTTCTGTCTCCATCCTCTTCCCCCTGTTTTAAAATTTATGGTTACCATTTAGGCTGATTTCAATTTCCATTAATAATATGTGCAACTGATGTACATTTAAGTGATTTTAATCATGTTGTAGTGACAAGTTTAGCTTAAAGCAGGGCTTCACTTAGAACTATCAAGTAAATTTCTCTTGAAAAGGTCAGTTTAACATTTAACAGGAGGGCCCATTCCAGACAAATTAGAATTTGCTCCACTTGCTTCAAGTGCAAACACTTTTTAAGCTGGCTTCAAGACAGGCATGTCAATCAGAAGAGAAAAGTGTCAGGCACCCAAGAGAAAAGGTTCACTGATGCCTCCCCACACAGCCAGCCCAAGGACTGCTCAGACACGTGGGCAAAACTGAAATATTCCTGCCTCACTGTTCAAGATCTGGGGCCAGACCAACCCACAGAAAGCAGGGAAGGCAGAGCTGGGGGAGATTGGGCAAGCCCCTGACAAGTCAGACTTCTTACTTCTAGTTGCTGCAGCAACAGGAATGCAGTGGGAACAGCTTTCTGTGAGAGAGAGGGGTTATTGTGTGTGCATCCCACAAGGATTTCATATTGCTCCTGCGCCTGGCAGAGGCAGTTGGGCTTTCCAGGAGAGCAGCACAATAAGCAGAGAGGCAATACCTGTAATGCTGTCTCAGTGGCACTCTCAGCAGTAGCCCAATTCCATGCACCCTGCAGCTGGTGACAGCTGGCATCACCACAAATAAAACACAAGAAATAAGCCTGTGCTTGTTGCACTTGAATCCTTGAACCAGAACCTCTGGAGAACACAGTGACATCAGATCTTGTGGTACCTCCATGTTGCAGATGAGCCTTTCACTGTTAACAGTAAAGCAGAGCCTGTAACCTCCTGTTGCTGTGCCCCCCATGCAAGAGTGTAATGTGTCCTAGTAGATCTTTTTCCTTGAAAATAATTTTTCCCTAAGGATGCTCTCCATCAAGTGACAGTTTCTGAATAGAATCAACACATCTTCCAGGGACCTGTCCAGCCTTCCTAGTAGCTGCCTGAATGACATCATCCATTTAGTGACAGGTTTCACAGTCCTTTTTACTATCATGTTTTACTAGTTTCAAAAATGCAAAAATCCTCATAAAACAGAAACTCTGTTTGTCTAGGCAGCCAAGTAAGTTTGTCCAGACAGCTAAGTAAGTTCATAATGGTGTAACTTTCCCCTGACAACTCCCAAGTTCTCCAGGAGTCCTGGAGAAGCCTCAAAGAGTATTTTTGACATTTGTGCTGTCACACTGCCTGAACAATCTTCATTAGTTCACAGGTTTGTGCTTCTGCCTAGAAAGAGTGGCTGGGGGGGAAAAACAAAGCAAACAACAAAAAGAAAAAAAAAAAAACACAATAAAAAAACAAAGTCATGTACACACAAACACAATGTTTGAAAGTTCAGGGATAAAACTGAAATTTAATTCAGGCATCTGCAGGGTCACTTGGAAATGCTTCAGATACGTTTTCACTTTAGAAAATGCCAACCTGCCAAAGCAAAACTTTTCAGAAAAGCTCCGGAATGGAATTTCCTTGGAAAAAACCAGAAGGAGCAGATTTTTTTATATCTGAGATGTGAAACGTCCAGGCTTTGTAGGAAAGAGAGGACAGTCAGCTCAAGTACTGATGCATCCGTAGCTGTCTAAGCATTAAAACAACAGCTGGGGCTGCTACTGCAGCAATCACCAGCACAGTGAAATTAGTTTCAAGCAAATCCTCCTTTACAGCAAGGCAAACACTGCGATGCAGTCACTCTCAAATGATACAAAACTTCAATTTAGGAGCATCATCCATCTGAGGGGAGCTCTCTCAGCCACTGTGCTACTAATTGTTGTGGGTTGGTGCTCTCCTTCACCCCTTTGAACTCTGCTTGTGTGTAGGACAGAGAAAGATGTTTAATAATGCAACCACACTCATGATTATGGAGAAGAGTAATAGATTCACCAGCAATTTGACTAATCAAGCTGACAAAGTGATTGAGTTCAAAAAGGGAAGGACTCTCCCAGCAGCAGTTCATTAAAATAAAAATGAAATTCTGCACACTTCCATTTTAGCAAAATTTACTGGTTCGAAAGAGGGAAGAAAAAGGAATAGCCTGTATAATCTCAACTATCAGCAAGAAAAATCAGGTATAGGGTACAGCTAAGACTGGATTAGCTCTTTTAAGTTCATTACAATTAGCAAACAAAACTTGCAGAGAGGAGGTTCTGCAAGGAAAGCCCTTGCACCTAGAACCATTAGGCCAGGTGATTGTGAACAGTGGTTGAACATGACAGGTATTCTCATAGCAATGGAGACAACCATGGCTCTGAGGGAGGACCATGACAAACCTCAGAAAGTAAGACAGAGTTTTTTTATGAGAAATGTGTGTTTGCAAGAAAAAAGTAAAGCTGCTTTGAAAATGGAAAGCTGACTCATCCACACACAGCACAGCAGTGGTCCCATGAAGTTATCAACACTGTGTGAGGCTGCTGAGAGTCAAGGAACTCAGCCTGGGTGGCAGTGTGAGAATATATTAAAGTAAGTGTCTTTTTGTGAGAATGTTTTATTTATAAGAGTAGATCAGAACTGTTGGAAAGAATGAAATAAAACCACTTTGATTTTATTTATTATCTTACTTCATGTTAAAACTTAATGGGAAAAATCCTGAAGTTATTAACAGTTAAAAAACTACATGTTTTATTGGATTTCTGAGCTGTTAAAAGTTTTTATAAAGGACATTTCAAAATGGTGTAAAAGATGAGATAGATGAGAGAAGCTGCTCCTGAAGAGAATGGAGGAAACAAGAAAACATGGCTCAGGAAAAGCTACCTCTTAAATGGCCCTTAAGGACCATTAAGGGACATTGACAGAATCAGGCAGAGGAAGGGCTTTAACCTGCGGGTGAAGAAGCAATTGTGTCTGCAGAAAAAATGTGTTACAATCCAAATTAGTTCAAACCATCCAGAAAATCCATCAGTCAGGCATCCAAGTGAGACAAACAATCCCGAACACTGTAAACGGGTAACCAGAAAAGATGGTACTAGTGTTCCAAGACTGGCTCAATGGCTTGGTCACTGATGCAGGACAGTAGGAGAGGGAACCTGAGGGTGGGGGAGAAACTGCACATCCTAAAATTCCTTGTGGCAACACCAGACACTGAACCCCTTGCTACCAAAAAAAGGAAATTGCCCTGAACTCTTTTACCTTTGCATTTGCCAGATACATTTTTCATCCCAGTGGTGTACAGACACCAAAAGAAAAGAGCATATGTTACCAAATTTCTTCAGCCCTGTTGAAAAGCATGGAAGAACACCAACTGTATTTAGGTCCAGACTCAGGAACAAAACCAAATTCTGCAGAACAGATGTAACCACCAATGCTGGGAGTTCTTATTGGCCAGGAAGTGGAAATAAGGCTAATCTTGTAGTCCCACTTTCACATTCCAGACATTTACAGTTCCTTGGGAAATTTCTATGGATTAGGTCCCAGTTCTTTACTTAGTTTCTATTCCCAAGGAAGGAAATATTTAACTGAAGCCACCATTTCCAAATATGATGTTGCTCAACTATCAAAGAAAAAAATGGACAGCCAAGGTAAAATGCCTGTTGTCAATTTTTTTTGTCTCAGCACGAACTCGTTGAGCTCAAATGTATCTTCTAAGGGCTGTGTAAAGGTGAGCAGGTAAAGGAATCTTATTCTACAGGGAAACAGAGAGGGACAAGCACACAACTCTAGTGATTGTACTGTCACTCCTGAAACATGAGGCCTCTATGCCTCCATTAATTAAGACTGTTGAGCTAGATCAGAGGCTGATCAGTCTTCAAGCCCTGGACTTGTGCATAATGATTAACTCCTAGCTCACCTTAATAAAACCTTGAACCAAGCATCTCCTTTGGGTACTCAGAGAGGGAGAAACCAGCTCAGCTAATTAGACAGAGTTGTCACAGCAGCTAATCAGCACACCTACATTCATCCCAGTGATTGGTACCAGCTGGGGAATAATTTCAAAATTTACCAGGGAATTAAGAAAGCACACCTTTGGGACCTGCTGGAATAGAAGTTTTTGGCTGACAGAGCAAAAAAGATGCAGGAGATGAAGCAGCAGCTAAAAGTAAAGTTTGCTTTAGAAAATCAGGAGTGAAGACAGGCAAAACACACCAGAAGTGGTTCTTGTGGAATTGATAGATCATCTGATCTGCAGCGCTGGTGGGCAATGGAGCAGTAGTCTACTTTAGAGGAAGCACTTGTAAGAAAGCGTCATAAATTAATCCCAGCAAGTCAGCCTAGAGTGCAGCAAATGACAGCACTGGAACACAAACAGTAAGTAAATCACATCTACCCCTGCCTGGGGACTGGGTCTAGATCTCTGTTCTTTACCTCCAGACAAACCCAGTCCTAGTCTATTATTTCAATTAATGGAACAGTCTTTTTATACTGAATGAAGATATTATTACTTGTCTACTCTATGACTCTGACAGAAAGGCAACACTAACAGTGAATCTTCCTTACTGTACCACTGGGCATTAACTCAGCTGGTAGTGCTGACAAGTCCTGTCCAATTTAGAGGCTGCTAAGTTCAGCTCCTTGAGTGCAACTACCTCATCTTTTCAGGACTCTGTCAGTAGACGAGTTATGCTGCCAGCCATGTCCCTTCAAAGAATCCAGGCCTCTTGGCAGTTTATCCCCCTTTTTTTTTTTCCTTTGGCATTTAGACATTACAGAGTGGTATTTCATATATAGCTGAGGTTTTGAACAGACTGTCCTGTGAGCTCTGTAAATCAGGAGCAGCAAGCTTGGGCCTTCTGTCAGGACTACTGACAGCTCATGATCTGAGCAGATGAGATTTGTCTGCCGCAGGTCTCTGCCACAGCTGTACAGCCACACACTGTGCACAGCTGGTGCCTAAAACCAGGGCAGCCACCTGCACCCCCTCCACAGAACCACAGAGCAGGAGAGGCTGTGGCACCCTGCTGCAGAGAAACAGGAACTAAGCTCAGTCAGAGAAGTCTAACAGCTACCGTGGCATGCCTGACATGCTTTCTTCCTGTTTTGTCTCCCAGAAAGGGCATGGTGACCCCAGTAACACATAACAAAACAGCCTTAGCTGGCCACTGATCAAACCTATCTACCCCCACCTATCTGATTCTCAGACAAATTCTTATTTAAAATTTACCTCTGCCTTATCTCCAATTCCGTGGATGACAACCCTATTTGTACTGTTGAGGCAACTGAGTTTGATTCTTCATAGAGCCCTCTAAGTTCACTAATCTCTTTATTAACTTTAGCACCTATTCACACACTGCAAATCTCTCCTAGGAATAAGATGCCAACACCAGAAGGTGTAAATTCCTCCAAGAATTAGGGCAGCAACCTGAGAATCACTGCCTGATGTGCCAGCAACACTTCCTTCCCTGCTGCAGCGGGCTCACCTGTGTGCTGTATCCAGCCAAATCACAGGATACTCAGCTGGAACAGTCACAGTGCAAAGAATGTGGTACATTACTGGTTGGTGCCCAAACAAACAGAAAGGAGCCATTTTACAAATACTGAAAAATACTCAAAAGAACTTTGCGTTCCTACGGATGGTAGAGAAAAGACAAAACAAATCAGACAACAAAAATTCTGTCTTTTTGGATAGGTAATGAGCCTGACCCAAAGCTTACTGAAATCTGCACAAGCCTTTCCACAGACTTAATGACAGTTTGCAGGAGACTCTGTGTAATTATCCTATATAATTACATAAAAGCCTGCTAGAGGGTTAGTGAGAAGACAAATGTTTTTGACAACAGGAAAGTTCCAGACGGCCATGTGATGTTCCAGAAGAAAATATAAATATGTTACTTAGCTTTCAGAGCAAGACTTAAAGCTTCTTGACACTAACAAAGAAAATGTCAGAAGCAGGGAGTCCAGAGAAGCAACATTTTAGAAAGGAAAGGAAGGGACAAACCTATGTGGGAGGACAGGATGACAATGCCCAGTGGGATATTAAAGCATGTACGTGATCACTGTCAAGTGTAGGCCAAATACACATGTAAATTAAGGCATCTGAGATGTTGCTGATTCACTTAGCATCCTCTACCCCTTCCTGGATGAATTTGAGCTCATTAGGTGCAGCTGGAAGACAACAGCTCCTGTGAGAAAATCAGGTGCCAGAATGAATGGAATTATGCAACCAGATTTAGACCATGCAACTTGTGTACTTTCCCAATGTGCCAGACCAAGCTATGGCCTCTTTGTGTTTTCCAAATTAAGAAAAAAGCCCACCACCAAAAACAGAGCCCTAAAGTTACTAACACAAGTGTCAGTGCTCAATCTTTAAGGGAGAGGGGGAATTTCTGCATGAGGACAGACAGACAGGGTGAGTGTTGGTACAATCCCATGCAAGGCATTACCTGCAGCCACTGAGAACAATGCTGGCAATAACTGCATGATTCCCCTTTTCCCCGACTTTCCAGCAGTGAAAAGCAATTTTGCAGCCAGTAGAGGCTGACTCATCCTATCAGATGGTGAACTTCCAGACCTTACAGAAGCTAACGCTGCCTTTGAGATTTCTTTCTCAGAACACAGAAGACACAGCTTACTAGAATTTTAATCTCCTCTGCTTTTTCCTTTCTGACCAACATTTCTACATGTTCTTTTGGAGAGGCTTTTTTTCACAGGAAGTCAGATCTGTCATACAGGGAAGGAGCAGGTAGATTCAATTCTCTACATCACGTTCAACCAGAAGAAGGCAGAGAATCCACCAAATTCTTTCAGAAAATTCAAATACAAAGCCAATAATGCCCCCATTGTAGGCTTAGGCCCACAAATTAAATAGGAGTAACTGATGTTTTTCATCATGTCCCAAGCAACTGGGTCTTAAGAGTCAAGGTTGTTGCCACTTCTCTGAAGAGAGAAATATTTCTGAGGTGGTAAAAACAATCTGGCCAGCCTGCAAACAATACAGAGGTGAAGATCATCCAAAACCATCACTACTTTATTCTTCCATACTTCCATTCTCTGGTAAGCAGTGCGATACAAATGTACAACAGCACGAGTTTACTGAAGAGCCAGAATTTTTCTTAACTACTGAATGGAGCTTTCCAAAGTTTCCCTTTTTACTTTCTCTATTCATTGAAAGGATAAGGCAATGCTTAAAGAGCAATCAATAGAACTCAAGAACACTCTGTTCTCCAGCTGCCATATGAAGCTCCTTGCCCTAAAGGCTGCACACAAGTGAAATTTTATGTCATTTACTGCTTTTTCACTTTCACTCTCCAACATACTGAGTGGCCAGTTCATTTAGAAGATAAAAAAGAGCTGTGTGAGTTTTCCTTCATCACACAGTAAGATTTCAAAAATATAAAGAAGTGTAGGAAAAAGAAACTGGATGGCTAAAGGCACAGAAAAACCTCTTCCTTCTCAAGCACTAATTCAGCTCTCTGCAGCTGACAAAGGCCAACAACCACCTGGTGCTTTTCAGCTGTCCATCCTCCTAAATCCTAAAAGATTTTATTGGTTCAAATGATGGATACATTCTGAGAACAAAAAGTAAACCGCACAAATACACCCACCAAGGGCTAATAAATACCTCCACTAAACACTTCTGCTGTTTTAAGAAGTTGCGGAGCCAGAAGTCAGTATTAGCTGAAAGGCTACATCAAAACAGTAACACACATGGCCTGGCCTTGTTGCTATACCCTTGTCATCTTTGCATGCTGCAGGTTCACTGGATCAAATGGATCTTTGGTTCAATCCAAAACAGCCCTCAGTACAACTGCAATGGATCTTCCTTGTTCAGTGATCAACTCCTACTGACTTGATGGAATTACTTAAAATAAAAAAGGCTAGAGTGCTAGTTATTATAACAGGAGTAAATAGCCTCACACATTCCCTCAGTTAAATGAGACACGCTTGGATTATGGATTTGGTTTGCGGGTAAATTGCAACATGCAGGTCCTCTGCGTAATAACTCTAGATCTTTCATTTTCTTCAATACCAAACTGAAAACCACTTTTTTTCCCCCTTTTTTGTAGAGCACTGATCAGCATTTCAGGAGTTACTGTGCATCAAAGATAATCCACAAATATAAATGAGGCTATTATATCTCTATACATGTTCTTTTCATGCAATTTCAACAGAAATTCTGCAAATTAACATGCCCTGTTTACTCTGAGAGCTTTATTACATCTTCTTCCTAAACCAATTGACTCAGCATGTTTCTTCTGAAACAAAAAATAGCAACTGAATGTAGCATAAGCCAACTGCCAAGCCCAGTGCTTCTATAATTACATTAATAGAGGGCGTGAAGAATGAATTTATACTTATTACAATACCTACCATTATTTTCTAATAGGACATAGATTGAATAGACTTTACAGCTGCACTAACTGTATTTTTGACCCACCTTTTCTGTTTATTTTGTACTTTAATGGTGCTAAAAAGCTAAGTGGTAATAGTAGCCATCCAAATAATATCAGTAGTAAGGAGAAAAGCCTAACAAGAAGGGGGATGCTGCTTTTACATCACTGGCCAGCAGTAATTTCTGGAGCTTGTGGGAAGTGGTGCTGTTTGACTCAGGTCAGTTAATTTACTCCAGCTTCTACAAGCAGAAGGGCTGACTCCCCACACAACCCTTCTCACCTTAACCATGTCTAATCTTCTTTGATCCAAAAATCAGATTTCCTCCCCCATCTCTCATCGGTGTTTGTCATCCTTTACCTGTCCTGAGTAATCATTTGGCCACCTTATTCCACCATTCATATCTTCTTCCCTTTTTTATATCTCCCAAGTCACTATTCTAATACAGACACCAAACTTGGTTCAGTTGCAATTTTATGCATTTGCTATATCCATGACCTTAGGAGGAGGTTTCTGATCTGTTTAATTTTACGTCTATTTTTTAATTGAAATCAACATTTCAGTTAGTCTCTAACTTCTGCCCAGAAATCCCATCTTGGGAAGAGTTTTATTGAAATTTGAATGCTGTCTTAAAAATCTTTACATGCCAAGTCAGTATCTTAAACATTTCAAAGTTCTAATTTCTTCAAAAATTCAACTCCTGGCTCCTTACCTTACATGGTCATTGATCAGATCAATGCATTTCGGTCTTTTCACTGTGGGACATGAAGTCCAGTTTTTTGCCTTTTCTAGCTCCTACACACTGGCCAGTCTTTCTCCATGCAGTAAGTAGATATTACATGGTCCTGTAAGTTCAACCTTCAGCCCTTGTCCCTGAAGTTATTCTTTGTTGAGCTACAATACATTTTTTCAAGTGAGCTCAGCTTACTAAGCCATCCATTTGCCCACTGTGACTACCTCCGGTCTCATTTTGATTCACTACCCCGCCTGTCTCAAAACTTGGAAATTATATCAGATTTATTACCAGACTAATGGCAAAGAGGGCCTATATCACTGCACCTACAGCTAACCTTCCTGAATGTCATTAGACATATCTTGCCAGGAGAGATTTCCTTGCACATCAATTTCGGTTCTCATGAACTTGCTGATTCTTGATTATGCCTAACCAAATATTTCACTATCCAACAGCCACAAACCCATACAGCGACAGGACGCAAATCTCCAAACCCCAACCAGTATCCTGTTCTCTGAATCATGCAGCTCTCTCATATCACAGTAAGTTCATTCATACTCCTGCTCACTCAGATCACAAACTGGGCTGATTAACGCACAAAGAAACACTAAATAAGAAGTAGAATCCCTGTTCTGAATCCAGGGCCCTTTTGCTTCAATCAAACAAATTATTGTGTCGAGGAAGAAAAGCCAGGAGATTGAAAACAACTCCTCCAAGTCTCTCCTAAGGCAGCATTTCGCTTCCAAATGCTGTTGTGCATCATCTTAATAAAGCACTTAAGGAAATAAATCATAGGCTATTAAAACACTAGTGATATCACAGTTGCTTCTTTGAGCAACATCCACATCTTGAATTTACAATACATGTGTGCTGAGTAGCTGGTGGACTGTAAAGAAAAAATAAAAAAAAGCATATTGCCTTCTTCCTTCTTTGGCTCCTTTACCAGAGATAAAGTCGACTGGGATTGTAATGTGCTTTTCTTACAAAAGAGTTAGCATTGTGAAAGCTGTTAACATACAGGGAGAGATTACAAAGAATAAGACCATTTACCTTTGAAAAGGGAGCACTTAGAAGGAAAATTTACTGAGGTCTTTGAGTTTCTTTCTTACTACCTTCACCGTGACTAGCCTCTAAATTTTATGCTGCCTCATAACAAGAGAGCACATCGTCACTCGAGCATTGGCAGGGAAGTGAAGAGAAATTATATTTCCACAATGCCTGTAGTCAGTGCACACTGCTCACAGCCAAAGGAGGTCAGAGTCCCTGCAAGCCACAGATGCGCTCACTGGAAAGGGCCAATAGTCTATAATTGAGATAACTTACATTTTTAACTAGATAATAATGTCATATGGCAAGCCATCAAAACTCATGTTTTGGGGCATAAGCTGATTCCTGCAGAAGAGCAAGAAAGAAAAGTTATCCAAGAGGTAGTAGGTTTCTTACTGAAAGTTTAACACTGGTAATAGCTGTCATTTATTGGGCACTGCTGGAGGCAGGCTAGGAAAAAAAGAGTCTCCCTCTTAAAAACACTAGCAAGAAAAACTCATTTTGAGGAAGAACTGTGCAATAACTTCACATTCTTACCTACTCCACAGAATGGTGTTACTTTCACTTAGGCAGTCCTATCGTGGAGTAAGGAGGAAAAGAAAGGCTCTAGTTCTGCCTCACTCACCTCACAGAAAACACAAGAACAGAGGAGCTGAAAAGTTACAATTAGGAAAAAAAGCTTGTTCCATCTCTTCATAAAGAAAATAAAAATTTCATGTTGCTGCTACCTCTAGTGCTTTTCCCAGCAATGCCACACAGTCTGTGGTCATAAAACATCTTCTGTGGTGATTTCCCTTCCTTGGAAAGAGTTTAAAAGGACGGGTTTGGTTCTGATTTCTTACCCTTTTGCAAGGATTAGCCTCTGTTCAGGCAAAATCCAAACTAACAACATTGCATATTGGCCCAAAGATGTCAATCCACCCTGCCTGCAAAGGCATACAAGGGTTTCTAACGCTTCTGTTAGGTATTGGAAGAGAATATATCAGACATCTGGCTTGGTAAAGCAGAGTTCAAATCTCTGTTAGACTTCACCCATGGATAGAGACTGTAGGCTTATGCAGCTGTGTCTCCACTCTCACTCTTCCAAGACGGGATTTTATTATCCAGTTTAATCTAAAACTCTCAGCTCGTGTACTGTACATGGGCAGGTAACATAACCCCATTACCCACACATGCAGTGGTGAAGAAGCTTGCGTAAAGCTGGATGTAGGAAGGCCAGGACTCAGAGCTGTCGGTCTCGTTCCACAGCTCTAACCAGTGGAGAAATAAAGGAGACCAAAAATGCGTGGTTTTCTGCCTCCTCGATTGATCTTTTGGAGCTGACAATGTAAACACTTGAACTATCAGTAAGAAAACAGTGACTTGTTGATAAAACACAATGGGAGCTTAGAGCTGCCTAAAAATTCCTTTTATCTTGCTGTATTACAGAAGGGTAATTAAACAGACAGTTGTTCTGGCCTCCTATTTCCCTTTCAGGTTATTTGAAAAAGATTTTCTATTCAAATACAAAAAGACAATGCTGGCCTGATTTTGACTGCATCCCTTTTTCCCCAGAGGTTACAGAGCCCATCAGACTGGCAGCTGAATGCTGTGAAGACTGTAAAGCCTACAGCTTAACAAAAATCTCTCAGCAGCTCAAGACAGGCAGTCAGGGCCTGCTGGGGAAGACTGGCAGCTATTAATAAGCGACAAGGAACCTGCCATCTCTTCTGTCTGTGTCCTTTCCACCTAGCTTTGTTTCTCCCTAATATATGGGAAATACTTAGCACTCAGTTAACTCTGAGGGGGTGTCTCCTTTGTTCCTGTTCTGCCAACTGAAGAGAGAGCATCTTTGTAGCATTACAACTGTGAAAGAGAAAAAATCCTCCGCTTTCATCAAAAGTAAATACTAACAGAAGTTCAGTAACAGAACAGAAGGTCTGTTTGTTTTTTTTAGTGCTGGATAGTGTAATCATATAAACCAATGGCCAACATTCAGCTGGTTTTCAGGAAAGCCAGTCACAAGGTTCTGCTTGGCCTGACCTGAGCTGTGATCTGAGCCTTTGGTATGACAAAGAGGTACCTACGTGCTCAATTCATGGAGGAACCCACCACATTTTTATTCCAGTTCCATCCTATCCTGATTTGTCTTCTCAGCTGAGATACTTCAAGCAATTAAGAAAAAAGCTCTCAGGAACCAGGTGTGAAGAATCTATGTTTGGGCTTTCCCATCTGTACAGCTATTGAAGTTATTCAATTCTCCCTTCACTATGGGAAAACCAGGAAGTGGGGCTTTCTCCTACCACAGAAAAGCTGAGATTGAGAGCAACCACCCAACTCCAGCAGCTCAGGCTTGAAGGAAAACCAGAAGAAAATTAACAAGAACACCTACACAGATATGTACCTAGCCATAAAATACAGCAGTAAAAGTACATTAGTAGAACGAACAACACACTTTCTGCAGGAAATTTGCCTTGGAGAAAGATCAGATATCAGTCTCTATCTCCTCATGAAGTCATTTAATGCACAATACATGTGGTGTTTCTGAATTTCTATTCCTTTTCAACTCAGCATCTCTCATAGATACTCCCATCTGTGTAGATTGCAAGATCATTGGAAAGAGATTTTATCTTCACACCCAACTACATAGCACACACTAAAATGCATGCTGGGAAAATTCATACAATTCTCTAGTAGAAGAAACTCATTTGGAGGATGGGGGAAATAATGGGTGAAAGGAGGGCTTTTTACCTCTCACTGGCAAAGCACAGTATCAGTTTAGAGCACATTACAAGCGATGTTCATAATCAAGAGGACGTATCTTCCTCTGCCACTTAATGCATCTCGCCAGTGAAATGACTTGGAGTAATAGTAGCAGGAAGCTGCCAGCCAGGAGTGAAAAGTTCCTGGATTCCCCCATGCCTCCTCCTATGTAAGGGAAACTTGAGCTGCAAATTAATTCCTTGCTCACCAGGAATCGAGTCTCCCTTGGGTTGTCCCTGTCATACAAGGACAAACTTCCACAGTCTGAGTACACAGAGGCCCTCAATGGTACAGCCTAATGACAAGGGCAAAATGACCCTTCCTTGCCCTAGCTGGGCCAGTGAGCTGCACAATACTCACTAACAGTTCTGTCCACACGCAGATCTGGAGTCTCACCCAATAGCTTCAGCCTTCCTAAAGGACTCTGTTCCTTCCTACTGAACAGCTCATGCCTTGATGTCCTACTTACATACACACACCCCTCCACAGGCATGGGAGCCACTGGCAGCATCACACTCAAAAGCCAGCTTTGCTATCATTATTGAAGACACAAGTTGATTAATTGCGAGCTTTATTTGTTCTTTTCCATTTTGCCGAATTATTATTTGGTAGGTTAGAGAAATCAGAAGAAAAAAAAAAGACACTTCCAAGCAAGCCCTTATGTTTCAGTGTAAATGGTAGTCAGTTTATGCTGCACAACAAACATACCATTGATACATATTTAAATATGCATTTTTACAGCACATCTTTTCCAGGTGCTTCACTAAGTCCTCCAAGAAAGACCTAATGACATATGCCTGGCTCTTTCTGCAGTAACAATAAACTTTGACTGTTTCCCTGGATAGTTCCTGAAGTGCAGATGCAAAAATATTTGGGACCTGGATCTGAAAACCTCAGAGTTCAGATCTCAAGCTAGTATAATGCATTCAACTGAACCAGCTCTCTGTTAACCCAAGCTAAGCCCCAAATACACTTTTTTCCTTTTGGGGATTAGTAGTGGACATATCCCTCTGAAGAGATGAGTACAATTTTACCCAGCTCTGCAAAAGGACTGCATAGGTATGAAAGGAAGGGAAATATCAGAACACAAAGGGTGTTCTGCTTTCTGCTTATGAACTGGTAAGTACTGTGTGGTTTGTCTTTCTCCCTAGTCATCAGCTCCAGCCTAGCCTGTCTGCAGTTATTATACAGCCACAGCAGACGGATGAACCCCGTGGACCAGAACCAGAGACAGTTCTGTTTTACCAACATCATTTGAGCAAACAAGTGCAGCCTAGGAAACAGATATTGAAGTTCATCATCTAATTTTCAGGGTAAGAATGACAAAGTACATTTAAACACTGTATGCCTATAAAGTGGCATGAACATGGTGCATTTGTTACTTACAGTATACTGTTAATTTATGTCAGCATTAATATTCATTATCTTGATTTACATGTTTCTTTCATGCAGAAAATGGATTTGGATTCTTTCTGATTTACTTGATAACACTCCTACATTTCATGACTGGCTGCATCAGAGAACACATTTTTAATAGGCTTAATAAATTTACATCATCATTAGCACTGAATATTTTATCCTCACAGAGCAGGGAGTGAGAAGCATATCACTAAATCCTCAACTGATAATATCAGGGTATGACTCTGACTCTTCAAGCTAAGTCAAGGGAGAACTTACATGAGATTGATTAGACAAACATACATGATATGCCACAAAATGCAAAGGTTTTACTAGCCCTTTTTCTTTAGGGAATGTAAAACTGGTAAAATTCAATAAAATTTAAGTTTCCTGCTAAACTAAGCATCTGCTGTGGGTTGTTACCTAGGTTTGTTTGATTGGTTGGCAGTTCACCCTTCCCACCCTTCATCTTTCTTTGAGCTGGTTTTGATAACAGGAAGAACATCCAAGGAAACTTTGGCAACCAAGTAGAAGAGTTGACTGTGCTAGAAGTTTTTATTACTGTAAGTCACCAGGGTAAAATGAGCCCTCTCAGGTACAAAAATTGATAGCTATAGAAACTGTTAGGTCCCTAGGGGTCCTGATGGCTGAACAGAGTGCCCCCCCACAAGAAAAAGGCTGCACTGAGCTCCACACACAGGGCATAAAAATCCATGTTCTAAACCCACTTGCAGTGCAGGCAGATCTCCCACTGTGATCAAACCATATAAAGATACTGCTTCCTACAGGAACAGCTGAGTGTGCAAACCCATTCTTCGCTCCCCCAGACACCCTCCAGCATCTCTACACAGACCAGCCAGACGTTTCTACGTTTTCAGGAGAGAAAATAAAAAAAGGATTAAACCAAAAGACACAAGGAAATGTCATTGTTACAATTTCACTAAAGGCCCATAGGAGATAATGTAGCAGCATTTATCAAGCTCTGATATTCATTTAAGAAAAGTTACTTACACTGAGCAACTGGAACACTGTATTTATAGATAAAAGCCTTTCAAATAGTCCTTTTCAAGTTCCTTTTTCCCACAGAACTGCTGGCTAAAATGTGCTTAATGAGACTTTCCTTCCCCTCACTTTTTCAGTTCCTCTCATATGGATTTGCTTCTCCTACCTACTTCACCTGAAAGACCCTAACCTGCTGTTGCAGAGCACACTGTCACTAAGCCACACACTATGACCTTATTAGTGTGGCTCAGCAGGTAGAAGATAAATGTGAATTGAAAACAGTCAATCTGCAAAACAGAAGTAAAGAACCTGCATAAAAGGTCCAGGAGAATGATGAACACAATAACAGAATGTCATAGGTTAGCAAGCAGTAGTGAGTATTTTGGACCAAACCACTACACTGATATAACCTAGAAATTCCCCTTAAAAGAAGTAAGCAAATGTGGACAAATATTCAAGTGTCCTGTTGCAAAAACTCTCTTGTCCAGAGAAGAAAATCTCCACAAACACATCGACAGTTCTGGGTGGCTACAGTTCTGATCTGCAGAGAGGGCAAGGAGCCAGGAAACTGCATGCAGAAATATCAACATGGGAGGCTTCAAAACACCTTTAGTATTTATAGCCACAGGGCTGGGGTCAACTCTGACTCTCCTCTGGATTACAACCCAAATTCCCTTCTTGAAAGGACAGAGCTGCAGGATGATGTGCAGTGGTGGTGGTGAAAGAAATGGATAACTAAATTGATGGAGGGGTTAAAAACAGCAGTTCAAGGTTAAACAAAATGGCCATGAAAAGCTAGAAACAGAGGTAGAAACAGATCAATTTTAAGCTTTCCAAGAATGAAAAAAAAACCCAGCAACTATAAACAACCCCCGCTTTACATATGGAAAATTAAATCTACATCTACATGAAACGTAAGTATTTTTCAGTGTCCTTGAGATTTCTTTATGGCATATGTGCAGAAGCTCCCGTAAAGCAGAAACCAGAAGCAGCGAAGGGCAGGTTGGAAGTAATAATTACTCCTGAACTGGGGAGCTCGGAGTTCAGGCAAAATGTTGGAGTGTCAAGATTACCATCAATAACTTCCAGAAGTAGCACAACAAAAGATTATGATTTAAAACACTCTCACACGAAGCAAACTCTACATCTTCCTAATTTCTGGCTGGAAAGGAAAGTTTAATTACTGTTATTTTTATACAAAGTTCCAGGAAATTACTCATTTCTGACCAAATACAGAGGTGTAAGAAGGCAAAGAGGTGAATGGCAGCACTCATGGTTTGACAGCCTCTCAAGGTCCTGAGGGAAAGTGTCGCTTATGCACATCTTTCCAAAGCATCATATTTACACAAATAGGAAAAGATTAGTCCTCCCACAGCTGTCTACAGCTCATGGATACCATGTGCACTATTCTGACATTTTTATTTATTTGAAATGTAAGCTTATCTTACTCCAGTGGTAAAAAACATCTCCAAACTCTCACAGATTAATCCTCTTTTTGATCTGAGAGATATGTACGAGAGGAAGAGAAATAAATCCAATACACTCAGTTAATTGCTCAGTGACAGATAATCTTTCCTCCTCCATTTTCTTTCTCTTCTATAAAAAGAATAACAAAAATTAAATAAAAAGTTCTCAACTAAAACTGCGGGAAAACCTGCTGAGAGGATAACAGCATAATTAAATTCAGGCCCAGCCTGATGCAAAATTTCATTTACCATGTACAGAAGCAGCAGTTCACCTGCCATACAAAGCTCAGTGCACACAGAGCCTAAACAATCTAGATAGATTCTCCCTGTCTCTTTCCTCTAACTGTATTTCACCCCCTCATGTCTGTCACCAGTGGTCTTTTAATTCATCAGTAGTTTTAGAAGGATGATCTCCATCTGTTAGTGTTGCAGCCAGCTGTAGTTAAACTGGCTGAAAAATAACAAAGAAATGTAATCCTAGCAGGAAGTAATGTGTTTATAAAGAGGACAGATTCATATCCTGTAGGCAGTGGCACAGTTGGGTTATAGGTGGTTACAGTCCTATCAGTACGACTGCTTACACCCAAGTACACTTTGGAATGACAGATGTGCTTATAACCAACTATTACATAAATGACTTGTGCCAGTGACATGCTTCTACAGCCCCTCATCAACCTTTTGAGAGCACACTCGGCACAGGAGGCAAGAGTGGTATTTCTTTGCTATGCATTCAAGACAGATTCCTCTTCAGTTGTGGGTACCTGCAGAACTACCTTTCTCCTCTATCCTTCAGAAACAGAACTCCTGATATCAGAAAGCAAACCAGACATAAGATGATGTTTTCTTCCATTCCCCAGAATGAAACCCAGAGGCACGAAATAAATTGCAAGGTATGTTTCACCCCTTCTCTCGAACCTGTTTTTTTCCTATCCTTTTCAAACAAGCAGGGAGATTTAAATTAACATGTCACTAAAGCAGCCAGGAGGAGCAACAGCTAATAACTCTTCCAGGTATATAGAATAATAAGATATGCCCACCTCACCATCTCTTTCCATCGCATTAAGAACAGAGAAGCTGTCCCAGGATCCTCGTAGGCGTAATTACCAGTGACCTGACAGCATGCCTGTGTGTTGAGGGGGGATCTAACAGCAGAGCCAGATGCAGGACAGAGCACAATGTAACCATCAAGGGCTTGTTTAAGGTCACAGGATAGAAAGAAATACAAACAAATGCACTGGCAGCTTCCAGAGCAGCCATTGAGCACTGAAGAGCCAATCACAAATAATGGAGCACTGGAAAGACAAGTGGGTTACTTCTGGTTTTCCAGCATTGCCCCATTCAAAGCACTTGCCCAACGGTTCTGGATGGTTGGCCATGCAAATGCAATCAAGTCCTGAAAAGTGACACGTGCCAAGTGAAGCTGAGGGTTCAAAGTAAGACAAGGGGTTCCTCAAATAATTTATGGAATTCCTTGTTCTGAAATGTCACAGGTACTAAAAATTTTAACACACTCCAAAAGATATTGAGAAGGTCAGCTCATGGAATATTAATCCTCTGGTATATACTAAAACAGAAAGAAAATTATTCAGCTTCTCATAGACCTTACACTGAACGTTGAGGATAACTTAAAGCTTACGAATGAATGCTAGTATAATACTAGAAGGAAGTGTCAGATATGATAATCATTTTCATATGGTCTTGGTGCCAGCCTGTTTGGGGACATCATGCGGGAGTTGCACACACCCTCAGCTTTGAGCCTCCCTGGGACCTGCAAAGCAGCTGCACAGTTCCTTATATCTCTTTCCAAGTCCTCTTTTCTCCTCTTGTCCCTCTCCTGCTCTGCTTGCCAGAGCTACCAGAGATTTAAATGACTAATGAATGTTTCCCCCAATTAATATTTTGACATCTGGTCGTTTTAGAAGCAGACCTGAAGAGAGCAGGCATAGAAACTGGGAAGAATAAACAGGAAAAGCAATGTGATTTTCTCCCTGTTCTTTGCTACTGGCTGATGTACTCTTGGGGAAGATCATACAAGAATCAAGAAACTGTAAAATCCAAGAATTAGAACCAGGCTAATTTTATGGAATACTGACATCATCAGGAGTTTGCAATTACTGGTGCTAAATAGACTGAGAATTGTTTTTCATAAAATACTCAGATTTTTACTTTTTCTCAGACTGTTTTTGGTAACAGAATTCCAAACTAGAGGAAACAATCATGCTATTCTTATGACGTTAATCACATTCTGACATTAGGACTGCCTGAGGTCAGGAAAAGTGCCCTGCACTCACTCTAGGACTGCTACACTGATGAGGTCCCAGCTATTTGTTACATTCTCCAGTGGCATCCACGCAGTCCCTTCCTTTTTTAATCAGGGCAAATTTTATGCCATTGTGGAATGCTCCACAGAAAGCAGAAACAGAAAAGAGCGTAAGGTCATCAGCACAGTTTTGTGCCGCATTCATACATCTCATCAGGAAGTGTGCTTTCCACTCTGATGTGGCTGCCCTAGTTTCAGTCAGAAAATAGTATCTCAACACAATCCTGCATCACATAAGCAGATCTTCAGCACTGTCAGCAATGGGGAAGGAGGTGTCTTTGCATGCTGAAATGCTACATCTTCTGCAATGACTGACAAAAGAGAGCTGAGTATTTCCCAGGGTGGAATGACTTAGGGTACTCAGAGAAAATGGAAATATTTTTCATATTTATGAATATTCTTTTTTAAAACCATTGAGAAATTAAACAAATCTAGCACAAACTCCCTTTAGAAAAACACTGCCAAAGCCACAGTCCTGAAAGACCCTTTATGTGTGCACACACCATAGTAAACACAGAGGAACAGAAAGTCATGGCAGCAAGGTGTATGAAAGAAAAGATTGATTAACTTCCCATAGAAGGATGAAAAACCATTTATTCAACCCCACAAAATACTAATACTTTTGAGTATTCCTGTTACTGCTCAGAATAAATCTTAGAAGTACTGTGTTTCTTTAAGTTTTAGTCTGTTTATTTTTGGGTTTATTTTTTCAGGCCAGTGGGTGAAGCAATAGCCCGAGTTCAGAATATCCTTCATATCAAGTCCCTCCTCTGTCATTCTATTAAAACCTGCTCAGCTCCTGAGCAAAAAGCTTATTTGTTCTACTTCTGACCCCAAATTCCCCCTTAGAAAAGAAAACCCCTTTCCTACACAAGTTTATTACAAGTTCGTTCTAACAAGAAGTTTTAGTTTCAAATACCCAAACTTTTCTTCTATCCTGCCAGTAGCCTATCCACCTTCATCAGTGACCTGCATACAAAACTCCTAAACTTCCCACCAAAGTTTCACAGATGAAACCATGAGAAAACCTCCCTTTCAGCTCATGAAAGTAGTACCAGGGACATATGAAAGAGGAAACACCTCTTAGATTAATTTTTCAGAGAAATAAAAATAGACACCATCTGCTCCCATTGAATCCAAATAACTGCCTTAAGAAATTGTTCACGGCCCAGCTCTTTCCTTTGGTTCACATGGTACATGATATGCTTTGAAATCATGAAAGTATCAAAACATTCCCTATAAATTGGTCCAGCAGTCAAGTTGACACAAGTGGAAATCAATTATCTAGTACTAATCCCATCAGTTCTAATCAACAGACGTTGAATACTCACTCATAGGTATTTCCCCCAGGCTCAGAAGCACTGGCTTTTCTTAAGGATCATTCGGGCAGACGAGCCATGAGATCCTTCATTATAAACAAGGACTTTAGGCTGCTCAGTTCTCCCAAAAGTAAACCAATTGGTTGATTTCAATATGAGTAAGATGGGAAAGGGGAAATCAAAAGACAGCATAACCATGATGTACCTTATCTAGCTGAAACAAGACAATCAGACTTCAGCCTTTTTGTCCTTGAGTATGAAAGAAAAGGAGTGAGAGAGGGTTTAGCTAGAAACCTTTCAGCACATTTAAAGAAATCCAATTAATTTCAATAAAAGAATTGTATCAGGCTTTTCCTATTTAAGTAAGGTGGTAATTATTAACTCAATTTATCTCCATACCTCCAAAGAGAGCTCTCTGTGATGCTTCCCAGGTTGTAGTCATACAGCTTTGTCAGAATTAGAATCACCTAAAGGCAAAAGAAGAAATCATGGTTAGTCTCAAACAATTACAATTTCACAGAACTGAAATGACCCCGGGGAGGGCTTAGGATTCCTTTAATGGGTGCTTAACATAATTGAATGAATAGTTAAAAGCATTTGCCTAAACTGACATGGAAAGAATTTGCAGAGATACATGTTGAGCCAATTGGACCTTTTTTTGTTCAGTTCCTCTGCAGGATATCACCAGCAGGTTCCTCCCTTAACCCAAAGAGGCAGAGTGCAGTGGGAATGAGTTCAGACCTAGACAAAGCTTCAGGATAGAAGACAAGATCTCGTATGCAGTAGAAATAGTGATTATTTCCTGCTCTGTTTCACAGACACAGAAACTGCTGATCCTTTTCACAGCTGTGGTGCACAGATAACCCACTGGCCTGTCTCCAGTCAAACACTTTCTGGGTGCAGCAGATGATTTGACACAAGCAAATGATCACCAATTTTGACTTGGGAGACCCAGCCTGGATATCAGGAAAACACTCAATAAGGATAATAGTTCAACACTGGGACAGACTACCCAGAACATCTGTAAAGCCTCCATGCTTGGAGTTTCTTAACACCTGGCTAGACAAAGTCATGGCTGACCTGATCTACAGCTGGTGATAACACTGCCTTGAGTAAGAGGTTGAACTGTGGACCTCCAAATATCTGTAACAACCAGTGTTTCTATAAGTCCAGTGAAAAGTTTTAGGTTCAGACAGAATGGAAGTGTTTCCAAGTTTATGACTTTTATTAGCTCTTTTGATAAACAGCTTTTCCCTCCTGCCAAAACAGGCACTTCCAGAATAAAATTATCTTACCGGGGGAGGAAAGCAATTTTAGCGAAAAGAATTTCCAGCAAAAGATTTCAGCCCGCTCTTTTGTTAGTGTCTTCAAAAAATAATTTCTGACTTTAAAGATGATGGGCTTCTTTAACAAGATTTACATTTGGGACAAACTACCAGACCATTACTATTGCTACTAATTTATTTTGTGCGTCTCCCTCCAGGTGACTGTATATCTTATCCTCCTCCCTATCCCATTAAAACCGCAGTAAATTAGAGACCCAACTCTCATCTGACAAAACCTCTGATCTATATACCTCTTACTATTTTCAGCCTGGGTTCCTAAGAAATGAGGCTCACAGACACACAATCCCCTGGTCCCTGGATAAAATTGCCAACTTCAACCAGTTTGGCAGAGCAGCAAAGGACTGTAGGAATTTCGGTGCCCATCAGCCCAGTGCCAGCTGGCACAGGAATTGCCACATGGGGAGGAGCAGACCTCACCACTGCCTTTTCCAAAGCCAACAGCCCATCTACCTCTTACACATCAATAGCTCTGAAACAGCCATAATGGGAATTGTCTCCTTCCAATACGCTCAGCATGTGAGACAGCAGAAAGAGCTGATGTGGGAGCTAAGGGAGCACAGTTACTGCAAGAGAGGAAGGCATAGGGGGCAGAGAACACACCTCTGACAAGACATCTCTTTCTACAGCACAAATCCCAAATCACTCCTAGCATGGAGAAGGGCTGCCCAGAGCATTTCGTATCTGCACGAGCACAACTCACATGCAGCTCATGGGGAAACTCACATAACAGCCACAATCCCCCTCTGCTCCCCAGGGCGTCCTGACACGGACATCCCCTCTGCTTTCCAAAACCCCAGTGCTGGCAGGGAGGAGCTTCCCTCTCTCCTGGCAGGTCCCTCTTTGAAGAGTCAGACAAGATGGGAAGGCCCAGGCGAGGCAGAAGCCAGAGCCGGCGTGGACACAGGTTCTATGCCAAGGCTTGCGTGAATCAGGGCTTTTTAAGTCCTAAATTTCAAACTCCACCCTCCCAGGAATGCTTATCAATGACAGCAGGGCAGCTGTCTGCTCCAGATACAGAGCTGTGTCACTGCCACCCCTCACAGCACCCTCTGAACACGTCTGCAAATCCCCTACTTAGCAAGTACATAAAAATCAAGAGGGGAAGATGAAGGAAGAGGAGGGGGTGTGCACATAAAGCCTTTGTGAATAACAACCCCCTGAAAGGTGGCAGTGAGCTCCACGATGTTCAGTGCCAGCCTGTTTGGGGACATCATGTAGGAGTTGCACACACCCTCAGCTTTGAGCCTCCCTGGGACCTGCAAAGCAGCTGCACAGCTCCTTATATCTCTTTCCAAGTCCTCTTTTCTCCTCTTGTCCCTCTCCTGCTCTGCTTGCCAGAGCTACCAGAGATTTAAATGACTAATGAATGTTTCCCCCAATTAATATTTTGACATCTGGTCTTCTTAGAAGCAGACCTGAAGAGAGCAGGCATAGAAACTGGGAAGAATAAACAGGAAAAGCAATGTGATTTTCTCCCTGTTCTTTGCTACTGGCTGATGTACTCTTGGGGAAGATCATACAAGAATCAAGAAACTGTAAAATCCAAGAATTAGAACCAGGCTAATTTTATGGAATACTGAGATCATCATGAGTGTGCAATTACTGGTGCTAATTAGACAGAGAATTGTTTTTCATAAAATACTCAGATTTTTACTTTTTTCCAGTTGAGGAAAATTTACAAATCTTAAAACAGCCATGAAAGAAAACTCCATTGAGAATTTTAATCTCATCATTTGAGGGAAGAAAAATTGTAATTGACATCCCAAAAAGAATATGAAATGAAAAAAAAAAAATTAAAAGTGCCAATAGGAGAAATCAAAATATTTCCCCTCAAGAGGGCTGAAATGTCTCTTTTGTTCTTTTTTCTTCCTTGAGAAATTTCAGTAAAATACACACAATCTTAAAGTTCTGTAGTTCTCTTGGAACTGATGGGGGAAGAAAGCCAGCTGCATTCCATCACAATTCTTTGACAGAGCTCTAACAACCCTCCTGCAGAGGCATCCCTGGACCCGTCCAAACATGCATGTCAGTTACTGACTAGCTACATCAAGAACCCTAAGCAATATTGTTATATCCTGACATTTTAGTAAATTTAGGATAAAATCTTAGCATTTACCATTCCCAAGATAATATCTGTATTTGACACCACGCTGTGGCATACACACGCACCAGCTTCTGGACTAAGAGCTTAGGTATCTCTACTTGGTGCAGATACCCTACTACAAAAACGTGAGAGCTTTTCTGTCAGAAGCTTTTTAATTTTTGAGAATCTGTATCAGCTGCCAAATGTCTTTAAGATTATCCATGGTTTCAGCAGCCTCCTTGTGTCATTTACTATGGTTCAAATACCAGTAATAAATCTGCTCAAGCATATATGTACAAAAGAAATGAATCATTGGGCAGAAAATTAGTTATTTCTGCCCTAGAAGTCACTCTTCTTTTTTCCCCATTGTAATGATACTTGAGTAACCTATTCAAGGCCATGATTTTTTATATATTTACTTTTTCAGAAATCATTTTTCTCCTTTGCTGTTCTCATTTCTTTGTTATTTAGCCTGCAAAGGTTAGTTCATGTTTAAGATTGTTTCTTTGTCTTTTTTTCCCCCACCCTCTGTGGCTGTCACTGTGTAGTACTGAGGAACCTAATGAACAGAGACATGCATATTATGTTGTTCTAAATGTCAGAATAGGGGCTGTGAAGAAGCACAGTAATGAAATGAAAATAGTCTCTTGCCTTTTCTTCATTTCTTGCCTTGTTTTTGCTTTCTGGGACTGTGTGTTTTTCTCCCTTTTTTACCACTTACCAATCAATGCAAGCTAACAAGAGCAAGAAGCAAAAAACCAAGCAAACTAGAAATAGAATGAAAAGGAGCTAAAAATCCAGTCTTATTCCAGCTCTGCTGTGAATACAGATAACCCTTCCTCTTGCATAGAAATACAAGGTTTCAGAAAGTCTGTTATTCATTAGGATCAGCACTTGAAGTGGATTATTCTGCCATAGCAGGTGGGAAAGAGGAGAGACAAAAGTTTATCACTTCTGCACTGACAGCTCAGAGCAGAAGATATTTGATCTTGTGTTTACCACATCCCCAGTGAGTGCACCTACCAGGAGATAGAGCACGAAAAATGGTTTTAGTTACTCATACAAAGTGCAAGAAACAGACACCTGGGAAGACAGACTGACAAAAGAGGTACTTAAACCTGGCCCATCATTTCCCAAAGAAAATCAGTCCCCAGTGGCTATTCTAGGAAGGAGCAGGCATTTGCACCTTGGACACCATCATGTCTTTCTTCAAACCATAAGAGCATTTTCAAAGAAAACATACTTTGTTAATCACTCCTAACCTGTACTGCTTTTCAAGACTTGGGATGTGAAGGACCATCTACAGGTTCCAAAACATAAATCAGTGTCTGGGAAGAAGAGACTTCCCTGTGAACTTGCCAGGTTAGTCCCTAAGAGGATCTTTGCTATCACAGGAGAAATTCTAGGGCAAACAGGGTTAAATTTTTCCCAGACCTACCTTGGCTTATGACCAACTGATTCACTCTGTCTCATCATATCCTTCCATGAACTTCTGACCCAGGTTTACACCTGGCTGAGATCTTTGTCTTGACCCTGTTTTCAGCTACTCTGTAAATACTTCTAGCAAGGCTCCCTCAGGATATCAGCCAGAGTTTGTCCTTTACTGCAGTGCAAGTTCCAAATGTAATTAAATGGTTACATTTAAACTGACTTTTCTCCCCTGGCAAAAACTATTTCTCTCATCAAACAGTGCTGAACTAACTGGCCAGGAAGGTGGTGAAAGTCTGCACACTGCTACTGATCAGGTTCATAACACACTGGGAAGGAAGTGACAGGCTGCACTCTGTGCCCATGTAACTCATCTGGGGTCATGATGTGTGTCCTCAAAGCAAATCAGCCACAGCTACACAGAATCCAGCACTGAGGAACTCTCAGCACACTGGGGCAGGCAGCTGTAACACTCCCCAATACTCACTGACCATGGCAAAATTACTCCTGGGAATGCTACATGAGTACCATGTCAAAAGATGTCCATACTCATTCAAGCCCAGCTGAACAAGGACATGGACTACAACCATCACTGTGTTCAAGGTTTGATCACCATTATTAAAGACCCACTATACAACCTGGTCTGTGATAATCCAACTCAAGTTCATTTACACCAACACAGCTCTTCAATAAATTTTATCAGAGGTATTCCCATCACTACCCCCAGGCCCTCTCAGCAAGTACTTCCCACCTTACACAGCACAACAGGGTCTAAATTCATAACAAACACTTTCATGGCTTTGTAGTGATAATATTTTCTTCAAACAGAACATCACCATCAAATTTCTAAAGGTGTTCACTGTAGCTTCTTGGGCCCTGAATTTTACAACGTTACCTCTAGACTGACCTAACCCTGTGCCAGAAAGATGGCCCCTACATGGGGGCCTTGAATCCTACAGGATTCAAATGCTGATTTCAAATCACAGTAGGCTTTCCTTTTGAAGGCAAAACCAGAACTTCTACTTTAATGTTTTCAGACTTTGATGCTTTACATGTAGTTTTGCATGCATTTCAGTCAAGGCTGAAGCTGTCCTGGGATAATCCACAGCACTAAAACCATGTACTTATTAGTCTACTTTCCCGACTTGCACACCATCAGCTCTCAGCATGAGTTGAGCACAGCCTGCTCATCAACATTTTGTTGGAATCATTTGGAAGTGGTATTTTTGATAAAGTATTTCTAGTACTTGATTTCTAGCCACTTACAGCAGCTTTCTGAATCAGCTTCTTGTGAGGACTGCAGACGTGGTGATCAGACATCTCCTTTGGACCACTGAAACCCCAGGAGAAAATAAAAGGAAGGTTCCCCTGCACCCTGCCACCCTCGCAACCCAAAGAAAACCTTCAGGATGCTATTTTGTCCTGACTCCTTATCCAGAACCATGGATTTTAACATCTCAAGCTTCTATCTTCTATGCCTTGGGAGCATATTAATTTCCAGCATAAGAGAACTGACCTGAGTCTTCGTAACTCCACCTTTAGGTCTGTATTAGAACTAGTAACATAGCAGAAAGCATCCACTTTCAGTCACATGCCAGCTCCACACTCTGCACTACAAGCTGATCTTCAGGATGTGCCACAGCTTCAGGAAAGAACAGTTGCAACAGTCTTCCCTCTCCTGTGGTGCTTTCCACTCATGCAAGGAGCATGCAACACTTCTGGGACTCAGCACACGTGCAGTTTTGCTGCTCTGCTGTTACCAGCTGAAAAGGTTTAGTCATAGGCACTGCCTCTCATAGAGACAGGCAGTCTGCAACATAACTCATTTGTTAATAAAGTATTGCAATATTTTACATACAGCTATGTAAAAAATGGTAGCTAGATTTAATGGAGTAAATACATTTGCAAGACTCTCCTGAAGAAACAGTCACGCTGCCATCTAATTGGGAAGAGAGAAACACATATCCAGGCACAATCAAGACAGTTTAAGTACACCTCAATGTGCAGTGATCCATGAATCCCTTATTAAACTCTAGAGATCCTTTCCATCGCCTACTTAACAGGAACGTAAGTCAATAACAAAGAAGCACTAAATTAAGTTTTCACAAGCTTGCTGGTCTGCTAAAATTGAGCAGGAAGCTAAAGGACTTGAAGCTTTTCTATGCATTATGCATCAATAAACCATCATTCTAAGGATGCTGTGCTTGAGAGTGTACACATTCAAAAACTGGAAATAATTGGGCAGCTATCTGTTCCCTTCTTAATCTCTGCTTTCCCAATATCACCCAGAACCCTGGGACTGTAAATAAGGGGGAACACAACCAGAACACAGAAATATTCTCAATGAACTGTTTGGTGAGACAGCTACATGAGGAAATGTTTTCAAATAAATTCACAAATAAGCCTGAATAATTCACGACTGAGAATTTTACAGGCTGCTCATGAATAAAAAAAAAAACAAAACACCAAATTTGAGAGAACTCATTATTTGGGGCAAATTACTTACACAAATCTTATTCTTCCTATTATTTTTAGCAACTTTGTGCCAGCCAGCAGTATCAGGGACTCTATCAAGTACTCTAGTAGCAAGAACTATAGAGTCATGAAGACTTTTGTGATTTGCTTTCCACATGGACTGCAGATCAACAGGGGTGCAATGATAGAGGAGGACAACCACATGGTTACACAGCTAAACTACCAACTCTCCATTTCTGTCTCTGTTACAAAGAACCCATAAAGTAAAATTCCTTCATTTTTCTGCATCTACCAATGAACAGAAAAAAAGGCCTGATATTGTCCCCCATCCCACCTGTGGCACAAGCGACAGAAGTTTAGAGAGAATGCATTAAAAGTTGTCCATGTAGAGGGTGGCTCTTCCCCTCAATAACTTCCAGAATCAGAAGATTACACTCTTCCTAATTCAAAAACTATTGCGATTATTGTGCCTAATAATAAAGGATCAGAGAGAGCTATCAAGGATGATCAAATATGTGGAATGGCCTTTTTTTTAGTGAGAAATTACTCCAACTATCAATCCAAGAAAGAGACAAAGGAGATATGAAAGACATCTGTAAAGTCATGAGTGTACTGAATTTATTATTCACTAGTTTCCAGCATACAGGACCAAGCAAAACTGGGAGTTTAAAAATATTATGTATATATGAGTAGGGAAGGTCATTCCCACTGCATTTTGTGGATACTGAAAATTTACTATAAGCTCAAGGGGAGACAGAAGTTCAGGGAAAAAAATGTGCATTGAGGTCAGTTAAATAACACTATATGTAGAAATGTTTGTGCAAGTTTTCCCAGGTATACAATTTTAGCCACTTAAGAGCGAATATGGCCAATTCTTTTGCTCTTATAGCTATCATAGGTAGCTTTAGGACTCATGAACTTATATAAATTTGTTTATAGTTATTCCTATTTTGACATCTATAAAAACCACCTGTAGGCCAGAAATTCAGTGTTTGCCAAACACAGATACCAGTACCTCCTTTCTTAATCTTGTATAATTCAATCAGCAGAGCAAGATGCATGGCAGTTTCTATTATACCCAGCTTACAGGGGTCCCTGGCATGGTGACAACTTTTAGAATAGTCAGCAACAAAAATTACTATAAAGAGAGGTAAAATATGGCATCCTTCTCCCTCAAACCTTTTAAAGATGGTCCCAGTCTTCATGCCTGTCATCAGGATGAAACAGAAATTCGTTACAGTCTGAAAAGAATTTAAAATACTGCCACCACCAAAGCAGAGAGAAGGAAACTGTAATAGCTAAAGCCCAAAGGTCAGGACACTGAGTTACTGCTTCTCCTGGCTTTGAAAAGGACCTAAACTTAGGCCTATCACATTCCAGAAAAACACCTTGGCCACTGACATGCTGATTAACTTAAAAAGTGGAATTAATTCCCTGCTCTGAGTCCTTTTTTTCCACACTGAAATCCCCTTTCACAAATTCCCCTTTCATTCAATAAGAATCTGCTTCATGGAAATATTCCTGGGCAGCTCCAAACATGATTAACTAAACCAAAAAACCAAACACAAACCCAATAAATTAAAAGAAGCAAAAGGACAATCTAGGGAGTAAATTATTGTAGGAAAAAAAACCCAAAACAAGAGATACTTGGGTTTCTAAGCAAATGTAATAACCAAATTTCTTCCAGTGGCAGAATTAGGCAGGAAAGATGGGAAGGAGGACAAAAACAATGGAATAGACATCCTGTCAACTTGAAATGTTTTAATACAAAGGCAAATAATTATGAAAGAGACATGGTTTCATTTCAGAAGACAAAAGCTGGTACAGAGAGAATCGATTACACACTATAATTGCATTGACGCTTAAAAGCCATTAGCATGAGAGCCCTGTGCATGTTTCAGAAGGGAAATGTAGTGTTCTGTTTATTCATGTCACTGAATACCCACACAGGCCTTTAGGGGATTATTTCAGAATTAAGACCAGAGGAGGGTAAAGCCCTAAACTACTTGGAAAGAAAATTCTTCTCTTATGCCCTATTATATTCACTGCCAATCAGCAGCTTGTGCTTAAACATGCAGTCACTGCCAGTGATTTGGAGTGGACACCCAGAAAGGGTGGAAGGGTCAAGTGGAGAAAAGCAGTTTGCTGTACTGTGCCTGGCCTGCTCCTGGCTTACTATTGAAACACTCAGAAACATTCCAGAGGCTCCAGGCTTTGCCAAAGGACAAAGATTTCAAGTGCTGAGAAACCGCTTCTGAAGGAAGTTTGGAAAGCCAGCAGATCTACAAGTAAAAACTTGCTTCTGAGGAGTTTCTCAGACATCTGATCACATCTGCAAACTAGGACTGCAGCATAGCCAGTGGCAGCTAAAACACAGCAGCACACAACATTCAGAAAAACAGAGAATATGCAAGAAAAGACTTTATGAAAATATGCCAGTCAGCCACTAGGATCCTACTTTGTAAGTTGTATTTATGGTGGTGCCTTTCTGGTTAAGACCTAGAAGTTCCTAAAGGATTTGGAAATACCCATGAATTCCAAACACACAGAGTTTTTCCCCAAACCAGTAATCCAAGCCTCTACTTGAACATATTTACCCAACTCTGAAGAAAGCATGAAGAGGAAAAATAGCCCAAAAAGCACCAAGGTGAGAAAGGCTGAAGATACTTATCCTTGGGAAAAGAACCCTGTCCCGGGGGAAAGACTGGGGGTGGGGAATATACACAATCAAAAACCTGGGATTTATGCAACATCCAGATTGTTTATTCTGGAGCTCAGTACAGAATATAACAGTGAAAAATTAGCATGCAATGAACAATTTATTTAGCACTTTACTATTGTTTCAACAAATCACTTTCATGAAAGTGTTGTGTATTGAAGCAATAAATCACTGTTTAGCACTCTGGCACAAGCAAAAGATAATACCTGACAGTATTATTGAGTGATGTTGCATGGCCACAAGGCAACTACAACAGAGATAAGGATGATACCCTTGAATAATAGACTACCTTTCTCCCACTCCAGGGGAGAAATTGGATCTTTAAGGTAAAACTTTCATCCTGGGGCAGCAGAGGTAGTGAAACTTAAGACCGTAAGGTGCCTTTTGTCTTTAGGTCGCAAAAGTGTCCGGAAAACATTAATTGATCACTCCTTACAAGAGCTCTGTGATGTAAGTTGGTTTTATTACAAACATCAAGCATAGAAAGCTCAGGAGAGTTTGTTACAGGAGGTAGGGTGGGAATACTTACTCTGATGAACCCCTTGGTCTTCATGCTTGAAATCATTCCTCCTGTCCTCTAACAGGGTAAGAGGTGGCTTCATAAGGTCCTGACCTGCTCTGATGTTAAGTCACAGCTTCCCCCCTGCCTAGCTCTAAAAGGACATGAGCCAAAGCTTTCTATTCCCCTTCCTGTAATCCTACTGGATTTTGCATCCACCCATAACATAGATTTCTCTGACTAATCTTCAGTGAGTGATGAACAACACTACATTAAAATACACAAGGTATGTTTTTCAGAAACTGAGAAAACAAACAAGTCTGGTGTAAAGGTGATTTTTATTCTGCACAGTCTTTTGCCGCACTGTGCTGGGGACATTTATTCTTCCAAACACCTGTTCATCCAAAAACACTCTCTACCATTCCCTATGCATCTTACACTTACAAATGATAATAAAATGCATCACCATTGACAAACTTGGTAGGTCTCATCTTATGGCAACCTCCTGTTAATGGACTTAAATTAGAAATTAATTTGGCTCAGGCCTAAGATTCAGAAAGTGCCTTATGAGCTCTCTGGATGCCAACACTAACTTAGTGACTTGTTACCCCTCAATAGTGATAAGAAGAGAGGATGAAAAATCAAGCCCTTGTGTTCTCAGCTTCTCCCAAATCAGCAGATATCTCAGGGCCAAATTCAGCACAATACTTACTTTGTGTGTTAATCACATGAACAAAAACACAAAGCAAGAATTTAGTGCACTTGGTATGCCATGAACAAATAAGACAAACCATCCATTCAGCTTGAACTCACTGGTCTCCACAGGCCAGGAAATAGGAGGAATTAGAGTAACACATGGCTTTCTAGTGTCTCCTTGCTCTAGAAAGAGACAGGGCAGAAGGTAAGGACAACTAACCTTAACTAATTAGATGTCTTTATTACTGAAAATTGGATCACTCCAAAACTCCAGAGGAGTGAGCCCAGTCTCAAACAGAGATATTTCAATCATCACTGAGTACATTTTGCCATTTGACAAATTATTATATATGCCTGATTAGACAAGAGAAGTTCCACAGTTCCCTGCATTCTTCCACCCACTCCAGCTGCAACAAAATATGCCATCAGCAGCTCTGTATTCATACTGGAAGGCATCCTGAGACCAGTTGTAATGGAAAGGTCGTATTTTCCAAGCTGTTTATAGACAGTAATTTGTAAAGCTGTAATGTCACATGTTGTCAATAATTCAAGGTGGGAAATTTAAACAGTTAATAGATCATCAATTCTTCCCTTTCCCACCTTATCTCTTTCTCCCCAAGGAGCTGTTAAACCATGCTTCATCAGGGCATATTCCTTGAACCTCAGACTCAAAGGTTTCATTTGTTTATGGAAAGAAACTTGGGATGGTAAGATGAGAGTAATCCCATAACAGGCACCCAGGGATCATAACAGACATAAAGTGCACATTTCAGACTTGGGATATAAATTGCTGTTAAAGGTCTATTCTCACTGGGACTCTATATTCTATAAAACAGGTTGATGCTGTCAGAATGAAAACTGTTGCATTTTAGCAAAGAGAAGAGGATTTAGTCAAAACAACTTGTTAAATTAAGATATATACAAACTAAGATCCTTCCCCCAGTTCTTCTGGGGGATAAAAACAAACCAACCAGACACACTACCCCCATCCAATTTACAGCCACCAGCTAAAGACAAAACAGCTCCCATGGGTGTCATCAACTCTGGCAGCAAGGCAGGGCAGGACTAGGAACAAGCACAAGCACCAATGTAATGACAGTGTAAGGGGTTTGCACCTTAGAAAGCTGCACCCATCTGTTGCTGCATTCCCACCTGGGATCCCCATGAAATTTCTTTCGGCAAAACAACCTTTGGGAAACTGAGAACATCTACTGACCTGCAGCACTGATGGAAACTTCCTCAGGAAGGAGATCACACAAAGCTTCAAGCTGCATGTTCACATTCTCACAGAAAAACTGAAATTGTGGCTATTATGTCAAAGTATGTCCAACAGAAGTGAATTATTCCATCTTGTAATCAGCCATACTATTTATAACTAACATATGTAAGACAATACTTTTAGCAGCACAGTGGCCAAAATGACAGTTCCCTCAAGCTTAAAAAAATTTTTAAAAATCAAGGTTTTTATTCTTTAGAAAGTCCTTTATTGCTCTCTACACCTTTCCTTCCCCTTAAAACTTGAGTCTTATATTTCCTTTGCTAGAGTTTTAAGTATGTTCACTGTCTCCTACTTATAAAATAAAAAGAAAGACACATGTCTGCTGGCTGCAAAGGGTTCATCTCTTAAAGTTAGGGGGCAGGACAGTAACTTGGACTTCACATCTCCTCTTTCCCCTGGCACATATTTTATCAAGAAGCTACCTCAAAAGGAGGGGAAAGTCAAAGCATATTATAAACCAATGCACAAAAATCTTATTAACCCACTAAGATGTGTGACTAAGTTCCTATTATCTGAAGGACAAAAAAACCTAAGCTGCCTTCTGCCTATATCCTCAAGGCTTTGGCAGAACACATAGGAAAGGCATGTCCCAAGTGACTGGTGAACTTCATTTTTGCTCCTTCTCCTCCTAATTCACTGTCAAGTGAGATATAAGAGGAGATATTTTTCTATATATAAACTACCTCAGTTCAGCATTTTCATGTGGTGTTTTGGGATTAGAGAAGCCAAGTCAGTTCCTGACTTCCTCTCTCAGCATAGGGCAAAAAACAAAAGACAAAAGGCTACTGAGTAGAAGCCCATTACCAGAACTGCAACACCCAAACCACTGACCATTTTTTGTAACATCTGACCAGTGCTGTCATCCAGGTCCAACAGTGATGATTAAAATCATCCTGTGGAAACAGATGTCCTTCAGACTTCAAACATTATAAGAAAACAGCACTGGTTTGATCATTCCCTCTAGTGAGAGTACTTTTGATACTTAAAAAAACCCCAAAACTCTCTTACATTAAACAAAAGCATACCGACACATGGGAGCAAGAAGGATTTCTTTATTGGGTGTCATCTTAACCCCAGAAGTAACCCACACATCCCAATCTCCCTGATGGTTTTGCCATATATCCCTTATTGAGCTTGTTAAAAATGAAAAACAATGTATTAACTGTCATTTTCAAAATTCCTATAACTTGAGAAAAATTTATATTACTGCTTGCCAGCAAAACTAACCACCCTTCCTGAAGTGTGTAGCACAGAAAAATGGCCAATTCTTCTCAATACACTGCAGGGAAATGTATTCTTTCATCAACTGTATCAAATGCAACAGTGAAAGCTGGAGGAAATGTATTTTGAGTTCTTCTCAGAAATTCAAACTCTAATAAAAACCTTTTAGACTGAAAACTTGTGGTTTCAGGATTTCTGGGTATTCTTCCACAGCTTGTTAACATTACACAAATAACACCCTACAGATACAGAAGTACTGATTTCCAAACTCTATGGGCGAGAGTCATCCCCAGAAGTCTAACAAGGGATTCAAATACTTGAAGCTCTGGCAAGTCACAGATAATCTGGGAGCACTAGAGAGCATTGGCTTAGAGATTTAATTTCAGAAGCACTCAACGGTTTGAAAATAATTTTTGTACTCTCAGGTACTCCCTTCCTACAAAAAAAACCCCTTCATTTCCGAGTGCAAACCTGCAGCAAAATAGGCATCTCTCCTACTTAGACATTTCTGCTTTTTCAGCATTGCATTCCCAAATTTTAGTCCACTGATCTTTTCACTCACCAACAGCAAATCAATCTGCCCTTGCCCTAGACTAAGAAGGGGTTTAGAGACCTGAATTTTGCCCCAAAGCTGGACATTGCTTCCATACCTCTCTCATCTGCATGCCATTACACCCAAAACACACTAGAGAAAGAGCATGGATTCATTTGTTATAACTGAGACTCCCCCTTAAATAATTTCTAAAGGAAACTTTCAGCCCTGTCACCAGTTCACTGACCCGTCTAAATTTGTCTTACACTTAGTCAGCCATTTATCAAGACAGGTATGAAATGAAGCTTTACATACCATTCCCTTTGACTTACGTTTTACATTTGACACATGTGCCTGCAGGGGAGCACATACCACTTTTTCCCCACCATCTCATCTGCTTGCTCAACACCTGTCCTCAAGGAGAGTGATATTTCTGTATTTCTGCCTTAAAGCCACACAAGCAACTGAATAAATAGGCCTTATGTAAGAAAAATATTCTCATAATTTCACCTACCACCTTTATCCTCAGCTGTTTGTTCCATTTATATCAGTAAGGAAAGTAGATTATTAGCCTTTACGCTTGGCTTGCCATTAATCAAACAGCTCAGTGTTGTACCATAAGCACCACCAGCAGTTCATATTCCCCAAAAAGACTGAAGAGGGAAGAAATAACCTGGTATCACTTGATGTACTTCCAGTGGAGCACCAATAATTTCAATCAGTTGCAGATACCATTTAGGGAAGACAAAACATTCCCAGGAATTCTTCCAATGGGAATAGTGCACTCCGAGGAACAGATCTTCAGCCAGTGGAAAGCAACAGAACATGAGGAATTATTGCCTCCAACTTCCTTCAATGAAAGATTTGCCTCACTAGGAAACAAACACAGCTGGGAAAACCCAAACAAAAAATGAAGTAGGCAAGGGCTGCAACTGTTGCCCCCATTTGCTCTAAGCTCAGGAGCCCTGAAAAATAGGTTTATAAGCTGCAGGAAGCTCAGCTCTCCAAGGGCTTTCCCTTACTCTTTTTCTACTGCAGAGACAGTTTCATGCATACATTTGAAGGCTACCCCCCAAACTGAAGAAAAGAAATTCTGTTAGCACTGAGCTTTATCTGTCAAGAAACTAATGAAAGCCACTTCCTAATTTGAAAAGGACAACACTGATGCTATTTGCGCCATGCTCACAAAAAACCACATAACTGAGAGTGGCGGGTGTCTGGGTAAGCAACACTGCATGTTACCCTTCACTGCAAAAACACTCCCTCAATTTTATCACTGGCCTTGCAGTATCTGCTGTACTAAAGATGTAGCTGATGTTACAAGAGGGGCTTATGTGCAATTTTATGAAATAAAAAAAAACTTGCTTTCCCATTTTTGTTAAAAATTCAGAAACTATCCCTAAAAAACAAAGCATATACACCATTCATCTGGAAAAAGTCTCATGAACTTGTAAGTTGTCATTATGATTTTTCCTCAACTGTGAAGATATAATACCAAGACACAGCATTACCAGACAGTGGCTTCTCTTTTTAATGGGGTAAGTTACAACCAGTGTGAAAAGGTATCAGCTCTACAGATCTAGTTATGACAACCAAAACCAAAATTCAGTTCTCCGTAATGAGCTTCCTATCACTTTAAAAGGGTTTATCACTGTACAAATGCATCTAAAGATTAAAGACTACTCAATTGAAACTCACTGACATGTCATTAAACCAGTAAAATCTTTCCATAAAAACTGTCTTATCCTTTTTAAGCCAGTTTCTTCTTCAATAGGAAAAAGAATTTTAAGAATTTTAGAAGCTGATTAAAGCAAAACCAAGCTGAAAAATAAAAATGTCACATTGTTTCCCAAAGAAAGAACCCGGGTCCTCTGGCTTTAATTTCCTACATAGAGAAAATATGTTATTTAGTGTTATCTCCATGTTAAATTTGAAAAGGTGCTGCAAATACCAGCACAAAATGAACCAGAACATTTTGCTGGAAAAGAAGCAGATGAAGAGGCAGTAATTCTGGTTCACCACTACCAATCTTGCTAGGAAAAGGCAGACAACCTGGAGTCAGAGACAGAGCTAAAGAGTTTTTTGTTGTTACCTCCCAGCTTTTCCTATTCCTTCCTCCCTCTGTATGCAGAAAGCAAAGCGACTGCTCATGTCAAACCAGTACAGTGACAAGAAACTCTGCGCCTGGCAGAGAGAAAGGAACAAAGTGAATACAATCCTTGCCATCAGCTGCACAAAGCACAGCTCAGCCCAGCTGGATGCAGCAGCACTGAAACACAGAATGGCATGAGCAGAAGCCTGATGCTGAATTTTATTTTAGGTTGCCTCAAGTTAATCCGTAGAGCTGCACCCAGAAACCCCTCAGTAATCTCCCCCAGAGCCCATCCAAACCAATGCTGTGCTCTCCAGAGGATCAGTTCCACTGAGAACTGCCAGGCAAGAGCTGCACCACATTTGTCTTCAGGTTTGTTCAATGGGAAACATTTGAGTGTCCAAAGGCGGGCAACAAAGATGGTGAAGGGCCCTGAGGGGAAGCCGTGTGAGCAGCAGCTGAGGTGATTTGGTCTGTTCAGCCTGGAGAAGACTGAGGGGAGACCTCATTGCAGTTACAACTTCCTTGTGAGGGGAAGAGGAGGAGCAGGCACTGATCACTGCTCTGTGGTGAGCAGTGACAGGACCCGAGGGAATGGCCTGAAGTTGTGTCAGGGAAGGTTTCGGTTGGACTTTAGGAAAAGGTTTGTTGTAATGCTAGGTTTAGTTTAGCAGGCTGCAGCTTTCCTGAGAGCTCAGCGGGGATGCTTAGGGCAGTGTGACCATGGTCGCCCTCCCGCAGTCCATTTCGGACGGCCCCGTGGTTCTTGCTCCGGCAGCTACAACCAGTGATGGCAAAGGAGGCAGAGAACGGTCTCCCATGAGGGCCTAAGAGGGTCTTTAATCTTACATCTTGTCCCAGCAATCCCCAGAAGCAGAGAGACCTGGTGGTTCGGGTGCACGGGGGTTTTCTCAGGGCCTATGGGGCGGTACCTGGGCAGGGTTGGGGTACAGGAACCAATAGGGAGAGTCCGAGGGAGTGGTCAGGGCTAGGGGCAGGGGAAAAGTGGGTGGGGAACAATGTGAAAGGCATTTAATAAGTGAATCAGTGGGAAATACAACCCCGCAAAGGTTTTTCATCCAGAGGATGTTTGGGCACTGGAACTCCCCAGGGCAGAGCTCAAGAAGTGTTTGGACAATGCTCCCAGGCACAGGGTGTGACTCTTGGGGATGGTCCTGTGCAGGGCCAGGAGTTGGACTCCATGGTCCTTGTGGGTCCCTTCCAACTCAGCATATTCTGCGATTCTGTGATTTAAATTCCAACATCATTCACAAGCAAGAAGTCACACAAGCTGGGGTTACTCAAAAAAATACCTTTCTCTCAATTGTGAGGATGTGTGCAAAAATGCAACAGAGAATAGAGCAGTTCCTGGTCAAACAGCACTGACTGTTTAGGACAAAACTTCTCTGATACTTCATACTCAGTTTTCTTTTCCAGACCCACCGTGCTCACTATCCTTAGAATTCTGAAACTGCATGCTGCCACGGGGAAGAGTGATCCGTCCCACCAAGTTCATCTGCACCAAAGGATGAGCTAATTGGGAAAAGGCCACTAGGTAAATAAAGCACAACTGCAGCTTGTGCGGATGCAGAAATCATGGTCATCATTTCCACACCCAATTACCCAGCTTGCACTGGCAATTACACTAATTCCCTGCACAAGTTAGACACAGAACTGCACGAGCACATTGTTTATGCAGTAATCTGCATTTCCAGTTATTACTGGTTTTTTTTTTTAATTGACCCTAAAGCTTTTAGTGGCCGATACTAAGACACTGGTAAGTAGGAAGAGTAGTAGACAATGTTTTTTTCTAGAGATGTACATTCATTTCATAGAGACACTTCTGTTTTGCTGAATAAAAAATTCACTCTCTTGTTTTTCACTTCCTGAGGAACAAAGTTCTGCTTTCTGCCTTTAAGTACTTTGGGGAAAAAAAAGCAGAGTATATATAGCAAGGGGATGAAGGGGATGTAGCATTATGGTGACAAGCAGTTTGCATTAGTATAGGAGCAAATTACTGCTTCAATTCTAGAAAAGTAGAAAAGCTGTCTAATACAGTCCCTCCTTCCACAATGTACAACCAATAATTCACAGTAAAGACTGTTTGGGTTTTGGGTTTTTTTTTTTTTTGGAAGACGTGGGTGGGAAGGTCAAGATGGTACGAAACAAAAATCTGTATTTGGTATCAAACGAGTCTCACCATTTAATGGAAACAGAAAAATGCTATTCGCTATGCTTTGTAATTCTAAAACTCTTTCCTGTCTTACCTGGTAGAAAAGAAGACAGAATAGGAGTAATGGAGTAAAAAAAAATGTACCACCAAATGCATACAACAGACAGGAGTAAAGCTTTCAAAAATCAAGTGTTATATCTTCTGAACTTTGATGGAAAAAAATAGTAGCAAAAAAACCCACGTTATCTTTCTCCATTTACCTTAAGATGTAATTCAGGGTGTCAGGTATGTTTATCTTTCTGCTTCCCTGCCTATACTAACCTGGGATGTGACCCTGCATGGACGGAGGTCCCCAAGGAAGCTCTGAACATGTACATTGATTGTGGTGGTCAAACTTGGTCAAGGGACAGCAAGGCTGCTTCCAGCACAGCAGTGAAAATCCCTGTTATCTCAACACAGCCAAATGTGTATAGAGAGTACCTTACCAGGACAGTATATAACATACCTACATATGCAAGACTTTTAGCACAGACTTACAGCCTCAGTTATGTGAGTACACTATCAGCAGTCTCTAGATTGAGGGCAACTGCTCTGCAATTAAATAAAATACTTTCTACTTACTAAACAAAATGTCATATTTAATTTCTTTTTTTTTATTTTTCTTCTTCTTATGTAAATAGACTATTATGACTTCAGGTTCTTAAATTGCTTTTAAATGCTGGTGATTTAGCTAGAATAGAAATAAGCAATCTAATCTTCAAGTGCACTGTTCAATCTCAAGTGAACTTGTCTATTTTTACATTAAAAAGGCACGGTCTCATTCACTATTCCCAAAGAAAATCAAATTGAATTATTCAACAGATTTTTTTAAAAAATCTCCAAACAGCTGTTTTCTCCACTTATCCATCTTCTTTAGAACTATTACATCCTTCCCTCCTCCGCCTCCAGATAAAACCGCAAACAAAACATGAAAACACACAGCAAAATCCCCTGCAGCAAGGGGTTCACAATCAGTTCTACTGTGAGCTGTCTAATTCTTAGCGTTTCAAACAGTCATCTGTTCCAAGGTGGTGGTAGTTATTCCAGCCACCACAGCAACACAGATCAGTCCCTTGGCAGGATTTCAGTCCCTCACTCTCACTACTGAATTAGGCAACTAAAAACATTCGTGACTGGAGACCTGAGGTTTTCCACCTCTCGCTAAAGCGTTACATCAGAAATGACACTATTCTCCTTTGCTTTCCACTTAGAGAACAAATCATCTCATTTTATGCAGGGCGCTAAAGAAATAAAGGAAGCTACATGAAAAAAATAGGTTCACCTTTCATTCTGACTATACGATTATGTAATTTTTTTTTCTGTCCAAACCTAGCCTCTGCAAGCTTGTCATTTATACTTATGAGTCACCTTCTATTGGGAGCTGTTCTCTGTCTTTCTCAGGGAATGAAGGAATGAGGTCCCAGAAATCTGTTTTGAAAAGAAAAAAAAAATCTAGCTAAGCAGTATTTCCTCTCTCCCTTTTTTGAAGGAATATAGTTTAGGTACCTGTAAACAAAAGGATGGAGATGCCCATGTGAAATTATAAAGTTACTAAGAACTCAGCATATCACATCTCCTAGGTGACTTTGAACTCTTCAAGCATCGTGCAAAAGATAAGGCAAGATGAAGAGCTTCCAAGTGCTGGTGTTCCAGGAAAACGGGGCAGCAACATCAAACAGAAAATTAAACTGTATTTGTGGACTGTTTCTTTGTGTTTCATGCCATGATATTTTCACTGGCTAGAACACTGACATTTATTAGCTCTTGGCTTGTAAAGTGGACACAAGACTTATCACAGCCCTAAAATCAGATATCAAAAGTAATTTTTCTCCCTGCTTTAGACTGAAATCACCTCGGAATCTATACAGCAGTGCCAGAGCCCCTCTTTTTCCAAAAGCAAGTTTTGAGACTGCAGCTGAATGCAGTAGGAAGCAAGTTATCTTCAGACCTGAGGCATCATTTGTCATTAGATTAACACAAGAATGCCAAATTTAGGCAGCCTTACAGTCTAAAAATCTAAGCAATGGAATAAAAATCAGCAATACAAAATCAACTGCTAGCACCATAAGCTTGCATTTCAAATCCCCAGTTTCTATCATCCTCTCTAAATAGGATGTTGTCATTACCTGAGCCTCATCATTTGCACATTAAGTTGGATAAGATTAATTATTTCCATTAGCCCGCAAAGCATTACAAGTCTCATGGGGGAGATTCTGCTGAATCCTTACTTTGAAATGCAGCAGTGGTTAAAAAACAAGCCTATGACTCTCAGAAGAGGCCTTGTACTTCACAGCCTTGAAGACAGACAGACATGTCTGTAGCACTTCAGCAGCGCTTACCTTGGGCTCTGCTTCCTGAGCTGCGGTTTTACACCCACTGAGCAGCAGGAAGTCTCCTATAACCTTTAGCTATTTCATGTAAAAGGTGTGTGGAAGCAGTGCTGGTTTGGGGTGCTGGTTTGGGGTGCTGTCTGCCATGAAAAAATGCAGGAGGGGATATCACAGAGCTGACTAGCCAGCCCAGTGCTTGCAAGACAGACATGCCTCTGCCATCTGCTCCTGGTTTTATTTTAGACCCCACAGTGCAAGGTAGCACATTATCTAACTGCCCTGAGTCACTGATGTGCCCATAACAAGGAGCTCAGAAGCTTCACTGTGAACTGCAAATCTCAGACCAGATGTTCCAACCCTCACTGCATCACAGACAAATCATTCACAGGTCTCACACCAGAAACATTTCTGTAATTACACAGCTCTGTTGAACAGGTGTCTCTTAGTAACCAGGCTTTTATTTTCTGCGCATCTGTTTCTTTGCAACCTCACACCATCCCTACTGATGTTATTATTGCTGCCCTTGCCAGAAGAGAAGCAACAGTTTGCAAGTGCTTTATCCAAAAAGTCCAGAAGTTTTGCGTAAGAATCCAAATAGACAATTTCCAGAAGTTTTAATACAGTGCTGTGTGAATAAGCTGGTTTAAAATCTCATACAATTTCAGAAATAATTCCTCTGGACTGAGTCTTTGCAACCACTCTACAGAACCCAACCATGTGGGCAAAATTTTTGGTATTACTTAAAACACAAATCATCTTTTATTATTTTTCTTTTCAGTTCTTGATACTTACAGGATCATGTTTATCACAGAATAAGACTGATGTCTTTAATAATTTGGCAAATTCCATTCCAGTGTGCATGTTTTGTAAATGATGTTATAGACTGTAATTGAAACAAACTGTTTACAAACTAAACACAAATTCCTTCAAGTTGTTTATTTGGAGCAAGAATAAAAAATCTGGCACTATTTTTTTTAAAGCAAGCAGCCAAGTCTCAGTGTGATGCTGTGCTGAATGAGCAGTCATACAACCAAGCCCTGCTGGACTTCCAGGAAACCCCAAGAAAGACTTTTTGTTGCAACCAGAAAAGGAAGGCAGGTCTATAAAACAGTAGGAGCCTAAAACAAGCACGTGAGACAACACCCAGGAAGAAAAGCAAAACAGGTCACAAACATTTTTTAAAAATTGGTTACAAACTAATGAATTGGTGTATAAATAAAATTGTTTTTCTCCAAATACAGCATCAATCTGCAGCATCAAATCACAATCAGCATTTATTTCAATGCCTTTTATTAAGATGTAAGTATGGATAGGCCACTTATCTCCAGACCTTGTCAATCTCTGGGAGATTTTTCACACACAATGTCTCAGCACATATTCTTCAGCCTCCTGTTCTGGCAACCCTCTTCATCTGCACACACACAAGTACTTAGAGAAAGCATTCACACAAACTCACAGGAAGGACTTGAGTCTGCAGGCAAAAATATGTTCCTCTAAATGACAGCGTTTCTCAGTAACAGCACAGCAGCAGCAGAGGTGGGAACTAACATCTTGAGAGGGGTAAGTGACATGATCTCAAGTATTCCCCAGAAGGAAAGCGGCAAAACTGAGCTGACTGGATTTGGCACATCACACCATACAATCTGCTCAAGCCACAAGGACCATCCAGATTCTCCAAGTCCAAAATATCTCCTTACTCTGAGTCAGAAACTGGTGTGGTGTGAAGGTGAGCAGCTGGAGGTGAGGGGATAGGACAACCACAACACAGCACCAGGATGAGAGCATCACACAGCCGCATTTGCTCACCTGGTCACCTCTAGCATTTCTAAACTAGAGAGATGTACTTTAAAGAACTCTGAGCTGGATCAGTACAAACTGGTAAATTTGTCATCAACAGTGTTTTTTGACCAAACATGGAGTGACACGAAGTTACGTAATTTCTCCATTGTCAGTTGAACTCTTTGCTCTTCTTGGATTCAATAAAGTACCAAAAATACAGGAGGGATTCCATGTAAATGGCATAAATTGAATGGGGTTTTGCAATAAAAGTTACTTCTTTGGCTTGAAAGCTCTTTTAGTTTTGTTAATTAACATGTTGATAATGAATACTTCATGCTGAGTCTGGTGGTCCAATTCAAACAAAAGAATTTAACTGGATAGCAAGCATTTTGAGGGAAGGAGATTGCAGACTTTTAATGTCCCTCATGGTCTTTTTTCAGTCAACCCATACAAAGCTCTTCTCCCTGCTGTTTGCCTTTAAAATGACTAAACAAAAACATCAGTTATCCATGCAGCTGCACCTCTAGGTAGAGCTCCCACTGATTTGAAAAAAACAGACAACAACAAACAAAACCAAACACACATAAAAACAAAACAAAACACACACACACACACACAAAAAAAAAACCCCAACCAAACAAAAAAACCCCAATGCACCAAAAAACCCAGACAACTTCTGTATGTTCCCATAAGCCATGTCCCAGCAAATCTCTCAATCATTTCAAGGAGAAATTTTTTATACTAATTAGAGGTATATAACTTTTATTTATGGTATAATTTTATTTATGGAATTTAGTATCCCTAAAAAATAACTCAAGAGGATGAGAGTCTGACCCTAACTGTGGACTTAACAGCTTAGTTTTAGGTA
>NW_008238346.1:503492-510813 GCF_000691975.1 Corvus brachyrhynchos
AAGAGTGCCCATAATATATGGATAACACAATACGTATGTGGAAGCACTTCAGGTTGCTCGAGCAGAAATAAGCAGTTGATTTATCTATCAGTGACACATTTGCAACCACACTGGATGCTGCATAAAACATTACCCTGGGCACATGTAATGCACAAGTTTATTTCCCTGAATTCTGTACAACTTTACTTTATGGCAAACACTAGAGGAAAACTTTGAAAGGAAAAAAAAAAAGAGACAAATCAAACCCTCCCCCCAAAACACAAATAAAAAAGCTTGTCAGATTTCCTCAGCCTTGACCCTACAAGGTGTAGTTTGGATGTTCAAAAACTGTAAGGTCAATTTATCAAGGAGAGAAAGAGGGGAAAAGCAGTAACTGGTATGTGAAAGCATTAGATCACTGCAGGATTACAATAAAGCTATCACTGAGATACAGCACAGCACTGCCGGAAGTAATTAGTACTCAATCTGGAAGATGTATATTACCAGCAAGAGATCTGTGATTACTTTTAGTTGGGCTAATGAAAGACCTGTGCTTATCCCTATTCCAATTCATTTCCACTCGCTCCTATTCAGATTTATCAGCATTGGGATTAACATCAGTAATGGGGCTGTGTGCATATTTACACATCGTAATTAAGTGCTGGGGGAAGATGGAAAGGAGCTCTTTTAGATCATTTATTAAAATGCAGGCAGACTGCTAATCAGAGTTAAAATTTAGGGAGAAGTTACTACAAAATAAAAACCCACTCCAGGATGACCAAACAAGAGTTCTCCGGAGCCCTCCTGGGGGCGATGAAGTACTGAGGAGTCACTGACAGCATCAGAGGGACTTTGGAAAGGGCTGGAGTACCCATCTGAAAATCTGTGTTACAGTTAAGGCTGGCTCAAAAGCTGTGTTTCAAGCAGAGGAATGATTCACCCATTAGATGCTACCCATCATATCAAAGAAAGGTGAAGATCTTGGTCATTATGGCCTGGATTCAGCAAAGCACTTAAGCACATCCTTTACAATGAACATCTCCTTGATATCATCCCAATCCAAAAAACTGCATAAAAATATTAGTAATTCCAAGGTCAATTTCCCTTGCATTAAGCCTCTGCTTAACCTGACCTGCTGCTAAATCTCAGTATTGCTGGTTTCAATGCCCAGCTGCATCTGCAGGTTGGCTGTCAGTGGGCCACACACACCGAGAATTGTTGCTAACATTGTGGAGCAGCTCATTCACTGCAATATGTTCTTCACCAAGATCTCTCACTTGAGATCTGCATAAATTTGCTTTCTAGCAAACGTTCAGAAGGCTGGAGATTTTATTGGGTACTGCTGGATTTATGTAATTGATAGAAACTAGTCTGGTAGAGATTACAGATCATACAGAAATCCATCAAAAAAAAGTCCTCTGGCCATTACATATGTGTTAAGTATTTGTTCTCTATCTATTGATGTGATTTATTAGATCTTCCACTTACTACTGTACTGTAAAACAAGCATTTGAGGCTCAGTCAAGATTTGGGTTTCTTCCCAGAAGTTACGGTGATTGGATTTTTCACAAATCCACAAGATTTCAGGCAAACTATGTTCAGTGTCCTAAAGAATTCTTTTCTCCAAGGGCTATCCTTGAAGTCCAGTATTTTTACAGCTCCCATTAAAAAACACTATAAGCTTTCTGCCATGTTATTTATCTTCTTGCTTTCCACGGAGCAGTTACATTTCAGTAGCAAAGCCAGTACCAGCTGCATTCATGCTTTAAAATCCTTAGCAATTAATTAATTGCATTTACATAAGTGCCAAGAAATTTTACTCTTAAGACTATATTTTACTATCCCTTCTGCTGGAGCCAACCTTTGCACACCACATGCACACACACAAGCCAAAACCCAGAAATGACTGTATGCAGCAACACAGCTACAAACCTCATCAGGAAAACCAAGTACATTATAAACATTAATTAATTTCAGCCACATGCCCTCCTCAGTGAAGTGGGTAATTACTATCCCCATTTAGCACAAGTGGAAAAACTAAAGGAGAATGATTTGCCCAGGTCAAACAAGGTGTATGGCACAGAACAGAGCGCTCATAACTCCAGCCAACAAGCCATCCTTTTCTTTGTATAATCCACATAATTAAATTCTTTCAGTCCAGTATGCAAATTACCAGAAGTCAATATGATGAAAGCAAGGCTACAATTTCTTCCTCAAACATAAATAACACGTCCATCTCCTCACTTGCCTACTTTTAGTATTCTCATGAATATTCACATCAGAGTTTCTCCCTCAAAATGCTCTGGAGAAAGAAAAAAAGAGTAACGACCTACTTAAAAAAAAAAAAAAATCTAATGACCTACTGCAACTTGGAGTCATTTATTGGCTGTAAGGTGATTAACTGTGAATGTATAGCCTGAAAGGCAAAAAGCAGAGTTTGTGGACTGGGTCCAAAGAGAGCAACCAGGTTCTGATGATAAAGAGAGACCTGCCCGCAGTAAGTAGGTTTGAACTGGCAACTTGACAGGAGCTGAAGAGATTCACCTAATTTACATATATATTTGGACTTTTTTTCTTTTCTGGGGGGAGGGAGGGGCAGGGTACCTCATAAATAAGCCCAACTTCCTTGCTACAGCAGAAGCACTTTGTTAGCTGATTTTATCAGCAAGATAAGCCTGAAGCTAATTGTTTCTCTCTGTACCCTGGGCTTAAGGGAAATAAGTTTGCTGATGGGTTAATTCAGTAGAAGAATTAACTCCCATAAACACATAGAATGGTTTTGGTGGGAAGGGACCTTAATGATCACCTAGTTGCATACCATGCTTCCCACCCTGCTCCCTTCACAGTGGTGCTTCCCTTCAGCCAGTCTCAACGCCCTCATGGGTCAAAGTAGGGGGCACTAAATTTTCTTTTATAGGGCTGGGTGGAATAAAAGCTGCCCACAGTGCTCTCCAGAATCACTACAAGAAGGCAGAGCCTGCAGTGTTGACTCTGCCACCAAGTTTTTTTCTATCAGCCTCAGGAACCTCACATCATACTCTTTTATCACTACTTTCCATTTCCTTACCTCAGCAATTCTGTCAGATGTGACCGAGGGATGTGGTGGTCAAGCCATCTCAGCTCATCAGTCCACCACTAATGCCTTCATGTGTAAAGACATCTCTTGTTTACATAATACATCCTTGACACCATTTCTATTTGCATTAAATTAAATTAATCAGCCAGGCACTTGCCACAGCAATCCATGTAACTCAGCTTGGCAGCATGATATTATCAGTAGCTAAGCAATATTAGCTTTGTATGATTAGGATCTCCTGGGAACTCCTTCCATGAGAGGACTGCAGGTGTTGTAGTCATAAAACATTATGCTCCCTCCTAAGCATCTGTATGACAGCCTTTTGCAAGGACAGCATAGAAAACTGGAATGGCAGCTCAAACCCGATATATTAGTGTGGACATCACAGGTATGCAAGTCCTTAAGTTATCAACTCATCCTCCAGCAAGAAATCCTACAGTTCATTAACCCTTTCAGTAGGTGTCACAGTGCAGGCACCCTCAGCCTACTGTCAGGCAGGAGACTGTCTGTGGGTCACCATCAGGAAGGGTTTCATTAGGTTGGCTTTTTCCTTACTTATTCTGCCCCCAAGATGTTCAATTCTTCAAACCTGCGATGCAAATTATCCCCATGTGTTTACTCACATTTTACTTCCTAACTACTATAGGAGCAACCCTGCTTTGTTGCTGTCAGGAGAGTTGCCCATGCTGGGCTGCTGGGTGTCAGCTGGCGAGGGCTGACTACAACATCTTCTGGTGACCTGCTTGCTTACTAGAAATAAATATCTTTGAACGTCTCGGCACACATGCCAGAGGATTCAGATAAACCACATGTTTCAGGACAAAACTAAACAAAAAGACATCAATTAATAAAAATAAATTCTTTAAAAGATAGGATTTCTGTCTCTACTGCTGTCTTAAGGACTGGGATGGTAATTTCAAACCCTGTTAAGGATAGCATCAGAAACAGTCAGGACAAATAGTGCCAGTCTTTGCACCCAGACAAGCAGATTGTCCCAGTTACAGGAAAGGTTGCCTAAAGGTACAGCTTCTGCCAGAAGAGAGAGCAGCTGTTGCACTGTAAATAGAATCAACTTCAGCATTAGATTACAACCGATGTGACAGGGTTTTGGTTTTCCCTTTACATTCTCTGTTAGCCAAAGAACATTTCTGCACTTAGGTTGCATCCAACCTAAAGGCAGGCTATTAACCAGGATGGTTTCCCAGGAAAAGGGCAAAGAACACACACAAACAAACAAACAAAATTTTTAAAAAATAAAAGGACATTTTTCCTCCTAGTAGTTTCAGTGCAATGAGTAACCCAAGCCAACCTATGCACTGATCATTTTCTTAGAGATAGATATGCTTGACTCTTGACCTGCAAAATTACTAACTTTTCTAGACACTTGTGCACACGTGTACATGCATGCAAAACCATTTATATAAATCCATACTTGTGTGTGAAAAATAACTTGTCAAATCAATGCAAACCCCATTGACATTCCTCCTGTGTTTTTTCACGTATTTTACTGAGGCAGAATGTTCATGGAAAAAAACTAATTTGCCCATCTGAAACAATTCGCTTCCCTGCCAGCATTCCAGCAATAATTTTTTTTTTAGTTTTAAAGATAAAACTTTTTTGTTTTGCTACTGTGGAAAGATTTATAACAATTTGCTGAAGCCTTAATTAACTTGAGAAACCATGGGAGTTGCCAGATAAAAACCATTCTTGGTAGAAAAAGCCAAGAAAATATGAATACTTTCTTCCAGCTTGGAAGTCTGCTGCTTCATTTTTTTAATTAGTTATACTGCAGAAGGTTGGATTAGTCATGGAATCACCTGAAAGCTGTCATAAAAACCCTCACAATTTTACTACTGAAATTACACATAGGTTCTAAGATTTGAAGAATTTGACATTCATATCCATATATTATGATGCTGAGTAAAACTCGAGACAATACCTGATATCTTTAAGAGGCTCCTACGCCTGAAAAAGGAGGAAAAAAATTGCTAATTTATGCTAAACCTAGCCAAGGAAAAAGGACGTTGAAAGTGAATTTTCAGTAAGATCTGAAGAAGAGAGAAAAGAGCCAAACTCTGTGTTTATGAAAAACAAGTAGTTCACAGTCATTATTAGGCATCAAAAAAATACAGGGGATGACTTCCTTGCTTTCACAAAGATCTGATTCAATCACATTCAGTAGGAGTGCAGAGTGTTTTTACTGCTGCTTGTGCCACTCTGGGTGTACAGGTGGCTGCAGGGGAACAGGCTGAGGCTGCACTCTAACCTGAGAGAGATTTGTCTAAAATCTTCCCCAGTTTTGCTGTTGTTACAGCTGGACCAAGCCAGTGTGTTACAGTGCTACTAAAATAAGAGTTTAGAGAAACAGAATCAAATCAAGTGCGGGATATAAATCATTGTGCTTATAAACAAATACTTTTATTCTCACTGTTAGAGCCCTAGATCAATTCAGCCACTTCTCTGTGGTTTAATTGTAACACACACAGGATTTCAATAAATCATCCCTAAGCCAAGAAAGAACAAAATGTGTCAATGCACAGTGTAGTGGCCAGGAAAGGTCAATACAAGGACCCAAAGGCAGCACGGACCATCAACCGTCATGAACCACACTGAGAACCCTTTATTGCTTCTAGAGTACCTGCACCATGTTGGTCTTTCTTAGCCATAATAAGAACAGATCAGAGGGATGATGAACATTAAGGTGTCCTCTTCATTATGAGCTTCAGCATTCTCTCAAGTATTTTCCTACAGCAGTTATCAAGACAGCATCCTCTGCTGTCTTGACACTTTGTTATATCATGGCTCTAAATACACATTCCAAAAATAAACCTGCTAGTACCAACAAGATCTCCATGTGAGTGGCTGTGGGGGCATGAGAGTTAAGGAATGGCAACAGGATCACCCGAAAAGAAAAGGTTTCCATTTTGGAGTCTCAACCTATCCACCACTGACTGTACCTTGTAAAAGCAACATAAACCAGTAAACTCAGTAGCAGCAGGCCACATTAATATTAAAATAGCCATGCTGCAAGTACTACAGACTAGAAGAGGATGTGAAACTACCAGAAAACTACATTTAAAGTGGAAAAGTGACTTGTGTTTGTCCTTATTACTGTGACGGAGAAAAAAATAATATAATCAATGTAGCACATCCAAAGCAACTACATTTTATTATCTCAGGCTTCATCTTTGCAGCCAAAGAAGGATTTATGCTGATTGATTGAAAGCATTACCTAGAGTTTGTGCTATGCTTTATTTATTTGCAAAGAAGGAGGCTCAGCACTCATTAGGTATTTATTGCATTGACCAGTTTTATCAAGGCTTTTGAAGTGCTATAAAACAGGCTAATCAGGTGAGCAACATTTATATTCATGCTTAGAGTGGTTACAAATGAATTGATCAAGTCTAAGGAAGCTTTCAATAGATGAGGTTTTGCAGCCCAATACTTAAGAGATGTTGAGGCTCTTCTAAACATTACCTTAAGGATATTACATGGGAACCTCCCTGTGTGAAAACAAGCTGCTCAGCAAGTTTGGTTTTCCCCAGAGAGGGCTGCAAACTTGGAATAGCATGATTCCAGTATACTCCGGTGTAATGTAACTGGTACATCTCTAACCCATGGATGGAAGGAGCAAATTTGGTTTTACAACAACAGGAAAGTCATCACTACAGCCACAGGGCACACCTGCAAGGCCAAGTGTGACCAGCTTCAGAAACGATGTGATATTTAGAAACATGTCTATAAGAACACCATGCAACTGCAGGAGCAAGACAGAGCAAAGGCACCACGTATGTCCAGCTCCAGCCTGGATGGAACATGTCAAAAAAGGTATGGCAGTACTTCACTTGGTGTTTCCTTCAAGTATTCTGCAGTGGAAGGAGAGCCAGCAGAATTTTTTATTTACAAACTAACAGGGCAGCATTTTTTCATCCAATACAGAACCAAGCCATCTTGCGTTCTGCTTCAGGAATTGTTACTTTTCAGATCAGATGTAAAGCCAAGTCAATGCCCTAATCCCAAGAATCATTAAAGATCCATCCTACTGCATTTTTTCATTAATGTTAATCCTGATGTCCTGGCCATATTCCCACAAAGATAATTGCTATTTGCCTCTGCAAATACTTCCCTTTGTTTCAACAGGGCCTAAGCAGACAAAAATCATCCCTGTGTAACACCACCAGCATGTTTATCCTGTTCTTCCCCCAGGTTCTCTGCTTGCTGTATTGGGAACACGGTGTACTCGTGTCTCTTTTAGCAGCAGTATTT
>NW_008238346.1:510850-532330 GCF_000691975.1 Corvus brachyrhynchos
TTTTGTCAACACTAGACTGAATATCCTCTTAGTGCTAAGAATTTCCTAAGTAAGCTGAAGCAAACACACATTATTCAATGTTAAGTCAGAATCTCCCCAAGTGTAAGAAGGAAAAAAACCAACCCTGAGACCAATGTGATTTTTATCGGACAGCAGGAGTGAGTGGCACTTGAGTGGGCAAACACCACACTGCACCATACAGGACTCTGGCACCAAACCCCAGCTTCAAGACTCAGGGACATGGCATGCTTACATCTCCCCTCCTTCAGTCTCATTTTTAATTGGAATTATTTTATGTTCAGGAAGGTTGTTATTCACTAAGGGTAGGCTTCACCTCTTGGGAATTAAGCAAAACTTCAGGAATTTAACCTGGTCATATTGACACTTACTCTGGACAACATAGAGGCACTCCTGGAGGGAAAAGTCTTTAAAAAAACATTTAAGACATTTTCTGGCTCATCCTTTGCAAGTTGCATCATCTCCTAGCAGGAGCTCAGGCACTAGCTTTTACAGTAGAGCAGTTTGTTCTTGCCTAACTTTAAACACAGAAGAGGTGTTTTAATTTAAGAAGATATTTGTCCAGAGCAAGTGTAGCAGAGACTAATCTCTCCATTCTCCAGAGCTGACAGCACAGTCCTTCCAACAAACATGAGAGATGTGGGAACTATTTAAAGAAATCCTTAGCCAGCTGCATGCAGCACACTGCATGAAACAATATTCCTACAATCCTGTTATATATCATTAAATACACAGGGTGGAACATCCTTTGCTTGACATTATTGTTTAATGGCACAAGGTAATAGCCATCCAGTTACTATATGAAATCCCAAAATATTCAAAACAGAGGGGAGGGACAAGGGGGTAAACCTACAAACTGTGACCTGTTAATGGGGTGTTGGCTTCTTTTCAGGTTCCAATAATCCACGGGCACAGTGGGCTCACTTTTAACCCCTTTAAGCTGGCACAGGTCAGAGAGCCCATGCCCTCATTCTCAGGTCACCAGGCTGCAGGAGCCAAACACTTTTCAGTTTCTGGGCAAGCAGCAGGTTTTGAATCTGTACATGGCATACTCAAGACTGCTCAATGCATAATAAAGTATCTTCTTTTTGCAACCTCATCTCTCCTTTAGGTAAAGCATGGACAATTTTAAGGAGCAATTGTAAGATTTTTTTTCTCTCTCTGCTGAGCTAGCACAGCCAATATATCATCACTCCCATTTTCCTCCTTCCCATCACTGCTTGTCAGTCACAATTAGAATTGCTGCTCAGCTCCTGGATTGCTGCTTATGAACAAAGGCAACTTTGAAAAACAACAAAAAAATCAACTTCAAACCATCTGATCTCTCCTTTCATCCCTAGCCAACAGCAAACAACACTAAAACACAACAAAAACCAGATGTTCATGCATTCAACAGAAATGATCAGAAACATGTCACTGTCTTAATCCAAGTATTAAAAATGCAACAATCAAAATGAGGTATTAACAAGGGACTAAAGGACTTATAGAGTACCCAGTGGTGTTCCTATCGTTACCAAGAAATTACTTTTACGGCTATGTGCTTTTTGAAAGTTTTGTAACAGATCATTAATTTGACACAGAGCAGAAACTTTCACCCAAACACAGTCCCAGTTTTTGAGTGGTACTAATATAGCTATACAACTTGTCAAACTCTTACCAAAATGTATCAAAACAAATTCTTTACTATATTCTGGAAGATGAAAACCACCCTGCAGATAGAATGCTGGATATAATTCAGTCAGTCAAGATATTCATGTTCATCAGAAATCAAAGGCAGTAAATAGTTGCAGTGCATGTGGCAGTGCTCACAGCAGCAGAGCATTCAGAGGACTGGTGGACAGGCCCTCAAAACACAGAGATCTGATTCTCACCCATGTTACGGCGAGTTCTCATGTTCCTAGTGGGTCCTAGTTTACATGTTTTAAGTTTATTGGTTTAGGAGTTCTCCACCCAGTTTTATGTATAAGTTCATGTTTATGCATTTCCCCTAGTTGCTTATGTATTAGTTCTGGAAAGTTCTCCCTTCTTTGACACCCCATTGGTCTATTCATGTAATTCCCTCCCCTAAGTTATCTCTATTGGTTATTCCCCTGTTATCTCCTCCTCCCCAGTCGATCCCCATTGGTTGTTTCCCTTTGTTTCACCCCCATATAAAACAGCGTGCTCTCCCCTTTTTCCTGGTCTTTGTCCCTGGACCCTCCACCAGCGATAAAGCAGTTGGAACCTACACAGAGATCCCCCTCTCTCGTCCTTCACCTCTGCCGACGCTTCTGCACCACCTTTGTTTGGGGCTCACTCTCCCAAATGAGCCAGCTCTTCCTGCAAGCTGCAGCTGACAGCTTTCCCTGCAGGCTGCAGCTGACCCCTGCCTGCAGTAGCAGAAGCCAAGGCCGTCTGCAGCTGGACACTGTGCTGCCTCAGGCAGCCCCAACAGTGTCAGTAAATGAGGTTCAGCTTTGCACAGGATGTGTAGAACAACATTGCTTGTCTAATGGGAATTGCGTAGCTATCGTTCCACCTAGAAGCATGCACAATTTGAACACGACATGACAACTTGCTTTTCATCACTTCCCATGAGTGTTCTGGCTGATGAGACTCTACAGGATTTGCAGCCGAGACTGATGGTAATACCTGGCCATGTATTAAGGTTGGCATTGGAGAGACACATAGTTTAAGGTCCAAATCTGGACTAGAGGTGCTAGAGCATAACTTCTTAAACCAAAATGGGACGAAGCTCTACTGATGGTGCTCAAACTGCCCCTTTACTTCCACAGCAAGGGCATTAATTTCAGTAGTTGGTTCTGGTGGATGTTGGATACAGGGTTGCAATCCAAGATTCAGTGGGTAAGGTTGTTGTTCTCCTTTCCCTTCATCCTCACCAAAACACCAGTTCATACAGGTCTTAGACATGATTTCTCAGATCAGAGAAAAATTCAGGAAAGAAACTGTCAGCAAAAAATTTTCCTCCTATCCAAACAAACTGGTACTAACACCTAAGGGATATAAAACCCATGACCACACATTAGTGATAACCAGCACATCTACAAATTTAAGATTGTTAATATTTAATATCGCTATTCAAAATAAGGGGAGCACCCAAACAATGCCAAGGGAAAAGGGAAAGAAAACCGATCCACAAGTTCCTTGAGAGCAAATGGTGCCACAGGGACTAAAATTTTGGGAAGACTTCTGTGTTGATGGGCAAACAACATCAGAGGTCAGAGATACTCTGTATGCATGTCATTACCTGCAACACCATTTCATTGCAACTGACATGTCTACAGCAAGGACTTCCAGCTGCCAATGTTTACTGAGCTGAAAAAGGTCAAAAAAATAGAACTGACCTTTTCAGGTGGGCCTGCTGGGTAAATGTGAGGCATTGCTAGGCTTGAAAATGGATTAAAGGGGGCAGAGGGGGAGGAAAACTCTTGTAAGAGCCTCCGTGGGTAAAAGCCAGCAGTGCCCCCACCCCATCTAGTGAGCTCTCAGCAGTCATTTGGGCTTCGCTTTGTTTTCAGAGTAGGGGCTTTTGGCCAAGTGTCACATGTGACAGCAGGAGTGGGTCTATACAAAGACTGGAAAGCTCTCCTTCTCAGTCACCTAGGAAGGCTGACCCAAAATGAGCCTGCAGGTGCATCCTGTACCTTACTGCTGTCACCACTTGACAGACACAGAAACAGTGGCATTAATTTTCCATCAAATCTTAATTCCCCATGGCCCTTCCTTTAGGGAGAAGGGAGCACTTTGTCTCTCAAGGCCGGGGACAGAAGCTGCCTTAGCTTTGCATAGTCAGGAGTTTATCAGTGAGCTCCTCTAACACCCCAGCTCTTCAGTAGTAAGAATTACCCAGGCACTCGCTCTCAGCACACAGCACTGTGTTATCTCTTCTGTCAGTGCTACCAAGACCTCTTTAAGAAGTGTCAATAGAACAGAATTGCAGAAAGTTGTATTTACCAGACACACTGAACATGCCTGATCCAACATCAACGTGCTGCTGCTTCTCTGCCTTTCCACAGGAAACACTGAGCAACTCCAAAAAGATCGAATTACATTAAGGCAAGCTTAGTGCAACCCTCAGTATTTTCAAAAAAATCTCAGACCAAGAGCTGACATCCAGGTTTTCAAGAAATGAGCATTCACAACATTAAAAACTGCATGCAGGAGGAGAGCAACTGTTGGCTGATGTCCTCCTTTGGAGCTCCTGACAATAGCTAGATACTAGGGGAAAAGCACTGCACCACGAATGCCTGGCCTTTGGGTGCAGTTTTGCTCTGTGCTTTCAGAATCTTGTCTCACTGCTTCCTGACTGTGGAGGACATGCACAGGGTAGAAGTAAGGTCCTTACACAAACCCAGGAGCAGCCGTAGCTCCTGTGAAGTGGCAGGTTCAAACACAAACCCTGCTCTTTTGAAACCATAGCAAAATTTTTAGGAGTACAGCTACTCAACTTGTTGTGGTCATATTAGCACGAAGATGCTATTGTGAAGTCACAAATAAAAATGGACAGCAGCCAACAATATGAAAGCTTCATAATTACTTTCTTTTAATATAGCAAAACACTGACTCAAAAAGCATATTCATCATAACTGTATCATTCTTTCATATCATGTTAAAATTCAACATTTTTGTGACTTAAAAACCTGCTGAAGCAAGTGACTATCACCAAGTCAAATGGACATGAAAATAAACAAGCAGAAAAAGAAATACAGACTGACCAGTAACACATTTAGAACAGTCCTGCCATTTGGAGAGAGCATGTCATTTCACATGCCAGAGCAGTATTTCCCTTTGTATGGTTTTTTATTTTACTTTTTCCCTAGAACATTCAAGTGCATCTTTAATGTATTATTCAAACAGAAGGAATGATTAATTAATCAAAACTCCGTTGTATAGGGAGAAGAAAACTGGGCTCTTGTGCAACACCCGGCCAGATGCTCCAACTTAAAGGGAATCATAAGGGAGGATGTGTCAGCAGTAGTGCTTAATTATGCAGTAAAAAAAGATGGAATTTCAGAGACAGCTTTTAGGGGTTTAGCAGAATCTCTTTTCAGTGCTTCTCTTCACCATATATAAACCATGTGCCCCTTTCCATATCCTGTCTACCAGAGACACTGCAGCAAAGAATGCTTGATCCAGTATCATGGAAACCAGCTTGGATGGAACCATGAGCAGCTGGATTCAAAACTGAGCAATAAATTGTCCCTAAAATAAACTGCTTTAAATGACAAGTGTCCCTTGTGTGTATCTCAGTACTTTTTAGGTAAGGAAGACAGACCATGTAACAAACCAGGAATCCGCTCTGGAGTTAAGAAGGTTCTTCTCTGCTTTTGGCTTTGTTGAGCTACATAATCCTGCTCAATTCTTGGTGTTTCCTTTCCCACACTGCATCTTTTTAAAGCTGATAATTCAGCCCTCAAAAAAAAAATTACAAAAAAAGAAAGGAATTTAAAATTGTTTCAAATGCTTAAAACCATCCTAATACGTTATCCTAATCCCATCTAGGATAGGTTTGAGCAGGGCTTTTTCAAAAAGGGAACAAATTTCTTTCCAGGCTTGTCATGGGCAGGAGAGGAATCAAAACCTGCAATACCTACAAAGAAAATGCAAACTGGGTATTAAGAGAAAATTTCCTTACAGCAATAGCAATGACGTATGAGAACAGGTTACTCAAATTTTCTGTGGAGCTTCTATTCTCAGTATCCCAGACATTCTGAAGAATAGGCTGGATACACTTCTGTCCAAACTACTTTCAGGCTGAGTTGCTCTTGCCACAGGGCAGAAATGAGCTATGTGAGCTCTCATGATATCTTCCAGCTCTACTTTTCTAGAATTCCACATTTTATAAGATCAGAAATTTAAGTTTTAAATTAGCATATCTTTTTCAAAGGATTGAGCTCTTCGCTGTTTCCATTCATGAAAATATTTGTATTTGTCTTAATTCAACTATACATAAGAAATAGGTTCTTCAATTTTTTCTTTTAATGTTTTGCACAACATAACATTTTCGCCTCTGGCTAATACTCCAAATCAGAAGCTACAGGAAAACATCAGCCCAAATAACTGATTTTTTTTCCCTGTCATTTAAAACACAAGGTAAGGTTTTAAGGGATTAAAAATAATGTAACAAAAATAGGGAATGAAATAACTGTATACTACTCATCAGTCCTAGAGCTGAAAGACCACTAATTTGGCTCCAACCAGTGTTATTTATCTTGAGAATCACTACCTGAAGCCCTTAAGTTAGAAAAAAAAAATAAAAGTCTAAACATCTGGTTCAAGTACATGCAAAATCTGAGGATAGAAAATTTATCATTTTGAAGATTCATATTTACTTACAATTCTTTATTGTCCCCTCAACTCCATATTTCTTTCCCTTACCTACTGCATCCTTCTCAAGGTTGCACCTTTCCACTTTCACAATCACATGCATTATCAAACTGCAGTATCATGACATGGTAATGATGAACACAGCAAGGGCAGTAGACTCAAGGAAGAGTTAGCCATGAGGAACAGACCACCACAGCAGTGCTGCCTCAGCCATATTGTTAAACTTTCTAATTTAACTACCTAAATGGGCAATATGGTTTTTGCTTTTCCCAAGAAAACATACACCTGTATGCAGAACCAGGACATAACCACCAAAAAAATATAAAATAAACACTCAAAAATATGCAATATGAGCAAAGGCAACTGCTTCCTGGATGCTTTTTCTAGGTGAGAAGTAACTGGCAGATGCAGCTGTCCATCCTGAATTTAAAGAGATCACTCTGCTTAGGTCCTTTAGAACAACAGCCAGTAAAATCAGTCTGTAAAAAAGTGAAGCAAATTACTCATTGTTTGTTCTTTTTCTGAAAGGTGACAATTGCTAAGGGCAAAGTACAGTGATACACAAGTATCTGAACTGACTGTGCCTGAATCAGCCTGTATGTCCAAATGGCCTCAGGTGAAACCAAGGTGACTGAGGAGGCCCCTAGAAGCTGGGCAGCCCTTCTGCATGACTACTCTTGAGCTAATTAGCCCTTTCAAGAAACAGGAAAAATTAGTGTAATTTGAGTACCTTGCTACAAAAGGCACACTACCTCCAGGCACCTCTGCCTCGTGCAGCAGTAGGCAGACCTTGAGAGCTGGACAGCCGTGCTTCTGCCAGAGTCCTGCCTGTAACACATTGATGCTGGCAAATTGCTAAATCCTCCTCAAAAATTTAATTTCCATGCTTATTGCTACTCCTTCTCCATTTTCTCTCTGTTGTTGCAGGTTAATTTTTTTAAGACCTAAGCCATTAGGGCTTTGGCTAGTTTAATTTTTAACACTTACGCTGACATGGGTGATGCAAAATGGGTTGTTAATGGGTGTATGATGATGCAAAATGGGTTGTTACATCATCTTTCTTTTGATCAAAGGAGGTTAATTTTACTTAATACTAGTTATGACAAAAGCTAACCTATAGGTTTCCCTATAACCTGATCTTTTTCATGGCACTGAATCAGGAATGACTGGTTGGCAAGTGCCAGCAAGACTGGTCCTTTGGTTGGTTGTGAACACTAACGTCTTAATCCAGCTAGGTTAAACTGTTTCAGTTTTTCCGAAGTCGAGCATCTCCCTTAAACATCTCCCTTAACTCCCCTAGAGATACAAGATCCATCAAGTATGTGTATGATTGTGTCCTTTCTTCCAAGCATCCTCTCTGCTGCCCAAAACATTGTCCACCATTAGCATCAGAGTCCAGACAGCCCTCAGACTAATAAGAACAGTCCCAAGAAGCAGCTTGAGCTGATTTTCTTTCCCCTAGCCAGTATGTCCAGCTCTTTTTACATTTGTTCTAGCATCTCTGTGAGGTGTATGACCAGGAGGTATCTGTCTGACTCCACTTTGTGCGCAGTTCAGGAAGGACAGAAAAAAACCTCACCAACATGCTTCCCCCTTTCCAAGAGAGCAGAGCAGTTAAAAAGAGTCAGCAAATAGTCATTACAAACCCAAGCCTTGCTTTCCACATTTGCACATCAAATGTGGTGATGAAGATGGTCAGAGTAACAAGAAGACAGAGTGGCAATGCTACAGATTCCCTAAGAAATTTCAGTCCGTGTTTGGCATCCTTTAAGGGAAATGAAAACAATTAACTCGTGGTTTTTTCTTCACTGGCAACGGAACAAAGCTATTTAATTTTAGAACAAGAATCATCTCCTGTCTTTCATCTAAGGGCAGGCAAAGGAAGGTTGAAAGGTCACAAATCTAATGTCCACAGGCAAAACCATGGCTGTGTCACTGCTCATCACCAAGGAGTGGGGACACGTGACAGGTCTGGAGCTGTCAGATATATCCCCAGCCTGATGGTGACCTCAGGCTTGCTCCATTGGCCAATGTGGTCCTAAAACTGCCAGAACAGACAGCAAGGGGGTAGCTTTGCTCTAGTGCACCCTTGACTCCCTGTGCACACATCAATCAGTGAGGAATGACTTTGCACTTGAATTCAGATTTTTGTTGGAGCTCCTGCTTTGAACACAAACCCATGTGACTGTCTCCAATATGGACACTGCAGGGTTCCATCTCTGCAAATCCAGATGCCAGGGTCACAGCTGTACAGTCACGCTGCCAGGCCACTGATTGATTCTCTTAATTCAAGTGCCTGATCCCTTCTATTACAGCTCCTCTTCCCCTTGATGGCTCACATCCCAGCCACCAGATTATCCTTCATTCTGAGGATCCAGGGTGTCCTTTGCCAGCTGCATCCAATCTTGCACCTATTCTTCATCTCCATTTCCACTACCAAAGTACTTCAAGATAGTTCTTCATGCAGATCAAGGCTGAGTGTTTAAAAGTGTATCACTTGTGAGCTCTTCCGCTGGGCCCTTCCTTCCAAGAAGCCCATCTGACTTCACTATCTGATTGCTGAATAGAGGAGGGTACCCAGTTCCCTGGATCTGCTCCTGTTAATACAGCCCAGGATACTGTGAGCCATCCTCACTGCCATGCACTTGGCTTGGTTTACCTGCAGCCCACCAAGGCACTCCCTCTGCAGACCTGCTCCCCACTCAGGCTGTTCCCTGGGGTTTATTTCACCCCAGGCCCAGAACTGCTTAGGTCCCTCTGAATGGCAGCCCTGCCCTTGAGCTATTTACTGACTAGGACCCCAACTCTGGTGTCATTTGGGAAATGTTATCTCCAACATTTCTTTTGTCACAGCCTACTTCTGTTTTCCCCTACACACAGCTACTGAAAACTCCACCCTAATCATGGTTTCCTGTACTGTCTGACCATATAAAAGAAGCCATTCACTGTTAAAATATTATGTGTCACTCACATCCTCCAGGATCATGAGTGAAAAAAAACTACAAAACTCACTAACACTTCTGCCTTCATGAGGCAGAAAACCAGCATTTTATACACTGTCTTTAAGAGTCCCTTTCTCTCCATTCACCATCCAACCTGAGCTGACAAAGAAAATTGGATGTAGCCTCACTGAAGATTTTTTTGAGCATTCCCCTCAGTTTGTGGTGGGTAAAAGCGCAGCCAGGCCTTGCCACATTGGAAAGTGGCTTTGACTGTCAGAAGCTTCTGGGGAGGTTTGTCAAAAACTAGCCTCACTTGTGTTCATTAGCCTTTTGCCCTTATTTTCAGTGCACCTGACTGCTTCACCCTTTCAGCATTTAATTATTCCCTTTTCCAACCAAGCTGAAGGCTAAGATTTGGCCTTGGGCCCCTCCGTCTGCTCCACATGAGCTCATTAAAAAGTTGGTGTTCTGTGAATGTAAGAAACAGACAACAGACAACAAAGATAAAGAGGTGCTAAGAGATAAAACTGAAAATTATAAAAACACTCAGCTTATGTAATTAACAAGACCAGTGTTCATTTCTAACCCTTCCAGGATAACGCTTTTTTGTTCACCAGTCTTGCAATGGTTAATCGTGGAAACCAATAATGTTCTGCTATTCCACAGCATTTCATGAGCTTCCAAACAGAGTTTAAAATAAAATAAAATCAAAGGTAGGAGCACTTCTGTTAGACTCCCTTACAAAAAAAGCCTGAGTTTTTCTCCGTTTTCCATCTTTGCCTTCTCTCAAAGGGCAACAGGAAGCACACGGATAGCTCTGAAAGACCAACACTGAGATTTCTCAACAAATGCTTGTCTGTCACAGAGAAACCAACTTCCTGAGCATAAATTATTCATGTTCAAGGATAAAAGTATCAGAGTGGATAACCCAGAAGATTAGGAAATTTCTTGCATGGCACTTTTCTCCTTCTGCAGGGCAGGCTGTTTCTGTTATTTGTAACTAAGATTTGCCAAGAAAGTTAAAGCCAAGACATCTAAAGGTCTTTTTGGATCACTATTTTGCTTCTCTCCCTATTACTGTTCATTATACAAAAAGCTTCTTTGATATTTCCACATCATTTATTCAGACTAGAGAAACAAAATACAATTCAAGGGTTTCAGATTATCAAACACCACAGATTCCAAACTATTATTTCCACCAAAGGAGATGGGCACCTGAACTCAGAACCTTCTTTTAATGCCAGTAATACAAGCCATGATGGAGTTATCTTGGGTTTGTGTTTTAGGGAACAGGGTGGTTGCTTTTTTGTCATCTGCACTGTTCGCTGAGTAGCTTAGGAAGTTTGTAATGCTCTGTAATTTATGCTATTACCCAAAAATAAAAAGTGTAATTGCTCATGGTTACACATATGGGGAAAAGCAAGAAATAACTGGAGTTGAACTAGGACAATCTTCTCCTGAATTAAAAGATCATTTGAGGGAACAGTAAGTTACAGATTCTCCCTTTCTGTGACTTACCTCATACATTTTTAGGTAAAACAGTGACTTCTGCTGTCATTTCTATGCTCCTATTTAAGATGCAAATCCACTGAAGTAGCCACAGAGGTGAATAAGTTTCCAGCCTCATTTAGGGGTCAAATTCACCCATTTCTGCATTTTCTATAAACCTAGAAATTCAGAACTCTGTTCTAAACCCTGCCTATTACACATTCCCAGCTATCAGCAGCAAGCCTCTGGGCTGCTTTTTTTCAGTGTTTCTCATTTTGTATTTTGATGCATGATTCATACAATATTTGATTTACCCCTTCATTAACTTTTCCCCAAGTAGAGAAGGGTGAATGCTGTTAGGTCAAAAGCATGTGAAAAATTTCCTTCTTTTCGGTTGATCTATTCACTGAATCAATATTCTTCCTACTCAACCAGTTCTACTCTCAGGGGAAGTCAGATGCTCATGGCCCTGACCTTAAATATTGGCCCTTAGTACATCACTTAAAATGATAGACAGTAATTACCGAATTGGTGGACAGAACTGTCAGTTGAGAAAAAAAACAGGAAGAGACAAAGATGATTGGAAAGAAAACATAGATACACTGAGATCAGGCTAACAGGATCTCACAAAAAGAGTGATATATTGTAGCTTGCCTCTGATAACAAATACATTGAATCTAATATTTTTATGAAAACCTATGTATCTTTCAGGCTGTAAATTCTGATTATAAAGAACTTTGATTCAATTCTTTGTATGTCAGACAATTTATCCCTTCCCCCTTCAACTCTTCTGGTCAAACCCTTGGAATCTCAAGAGCTCTAGGGTCTATCTTCATGTGACCAAAAAGATACTACTGCTATCTGGTATGAATTCAGACCATATATACCAAGAAGAGAACATCATCTGAACTGTCATTAGCAGCATTGCCTCATTTGAGATGAGCAGAACTTATTTAACCCTTTTAATTAAAAACAAAAAACAACAACAACAAAAACCCCACAGACAAACAAACAAACAAAACCAGGTGCTAGAGTGGTCACCTAAGCTCTTCAGTATCATAGGAGCCACGTTTGCACAGTTCAAGAGTCATAGATTTAGGATTCGTAAGTCTTCAGTGATACCCACCTTATCAAGTCCTGAAAAGAGCTAGGCTTGCATAGGGCAGGTGGTCTTACTTCCTCCAAGTCACATGGCTTCAAGATATTTCCTTCTCTGCTTCCAGTCTTTGATTTTAAAAAATTAAATTATAGCTAAAAATTTTTAAACTTTAAGCATTCTCCCCTAGCATTCCTCTGGCTGTAAATATTTTGTTGGCACAATGCATTTTGCAAAAGAGACACTCTAATCCAGGCTACAAAACAAAAGCTGTGCCTCAGTACTGACAAAAAGTGCAATACTGCTACAGGCATTTTAATATACAGCAATTCTTTTCTGTTCCTACTTGCCTCTGAGACCAACAAAACTAATCAATGAAAATATGAAGCATATTGCAGATATATTTCCTCCTCATCTCCAACAGAGTATGCCATGAAATGCCTCTCACACAATCCAGGTGGTTTCCTATTGGCCTCTCAGCTTACTGCCACCCCAGCAAACAAGGCTTTGGAGCAGTGGTTAAACCAGTAGAGGCTTTAGAGAGGTCTGTTAAAAACATATGAAAAAAAATCCCATTAACAACTTAAGAGAAAAGGAAATTTTCAGTAGGAATTACAAGCATCAACTTTGCCATTTGGATGATACCTTGAAAGAGAACAGCTACAATTTCTCAAAAGAATGCTCCCTTTTCCAAGACCTTTTTGCACATTCAAGAGAATTTCTTAACAAAAGCAATTACTCCAAGGTCAATACAGGTGGACGTGTAGTGCTATTCCTGGTCCAAGAAGAGCATGGAAAACTATCAGTTTTCAATACTCATGTGAAGAGACACATATTTGTGAGCATAATGTAAAGGTGTCTAGTTTTGCCATAACTATGTTTTCCTAGGAGTAGGGAAAAGGAAGTAGTCTTCCACATACCAGTGAAAATCTGAAGGTTCAGAAAATGCTCTGAGTTGAAACAGCACGAAGGTTATGATGGGTTTTTCACTGAACCTTCGGCTCTGACAGTACAAGCGACATTGATGGCCTCCATTCACATGCACATTACCACCTTACTCACTTTTTCCTTACCTCCCACAGCCAGATTTGCACAGAACACATTGTAGCAATGAACACAAACATAGAAAGTCCCCAAACTCTTCCTGACCCTTACTACAGAAGGAGAATTTAGCAATGGGGAATTTAATTTGTTCTTCAAAGTACTCAAAGTGAATTGAGGTTGACATGCAGGGAAGAAGATACTGCTTTGCTTAAAACAGTTCCCCTGCCACTACTGAAAGCTCTTCTGTGGTACTTTCCTCTCTGCTTTGGAGCTCAGGAGAAGGAGCAATGCTGGAGATAAGAGCACTCAGCTGGCACATCAAGTATTTCCAGGCAAAACACTTGCCCTGTGCCTTCCCCAAGGTGACCTCCACCCACAATTTCAGCTGACTAGTTTTTCAGACAGTCTGCAGTGCATTCACCAAGTAGCCATGTGTCCTTCACCTGAAAATTGTTCCCATGTGATTTATACAAAATAATCAGCCCAAGTTCTTTTGACTGGACAGGTGTGTCCTGTGGTACGTCTCCCAAGCCTTGGCTACAGAAGCACAACTCCACAGTCTCCTCTACACGTCATATTTCATTATAATTCTGCCTATAAATCGATATAACTAAAAGCAAGAAACTCCCCATGGATGTCATTATAACTCAGCATAACGAAATATTTTATTTGTATCACTGATTCAACACTACACTAGTCTAGAACAGATGTCTTCTTATTACTCTATTTAGAAATAAAAGAACCTTAATTTGAAATATTTACCAGTCCAGGATGGTGTTTTTTACCCAATGCCAGTTTTAATTTACCATGTAAGTCCTAATTAGCAGATACAGTATTTTTATTTCAGGCAGCAACTGCTGGCTTTATTTAAATAAAAAAAATATTTAGAGAGAAAATGTCATTGGTAAGTTCATTTTTACAAGTATACATTTACATGCTTCAGATACCAATTATGAAGTACTAAGAGCATAATCAGCAGGGTTATCATTGAAAGTTTGTGACTTCTAAGTCTTTGACACTTGTGGCAAGGTTCAGGACTAGCTGTAGTTTACCAGCTGAGAGAATTTTTTTTTATTCAATATCAAGCAAATCTATCAGAGGTCAGCTCAAGCATAGATTTGCTTTTAAAAAATTATCTGAACTGCTTAGTCATAACAAGTACCAGGGCTGCTTTAAATATCTTAATATTTACCTTTATGTTGCAGTATTACAAGATGATGGAAAAGTACCATCCTTAGCCTGAAGATGTATAGCCTGCTTCTGGACTGCTGTCAACCTCAATAATGAGAGTCAGAACAGAAATCCTCAGTAAAGTGGTAGATCTTCGATGACCCCTCTCCTCTAGCTCTGCACGTAAGTGGGTGATTTAAGTTGGACTGACATACAGAAAGATCTCCTAAGATCTAGATAAGATGGTGATTGAATGGCTCTTTCTCTTCCTGATCAAAGAGGGAAGTCAAACTCTGTCTTTTAAGCAGCTGATTTTCCTCAGCTATCCACCACATGAATAGAAGCCTTTGAAACAGTTGGTCCAAAAGGAAGTACATCTCACCTGTCAAGAGAGATGTGGCAAGAATAGGTCTGCTGACTGCACTGGCTTTTAAGTGCTCATGAGCTCTTTGTTCAAGTATGAAAACATTATCATCGGCTTCCAGATCAAACTGCTGCACAGAAAAATACTATCTGCATGAGGGAAATTGTACCTGCAGATTTTAAGAAAGAAGCCTTCCCGACCCTTTAAATTCAGGAACAAGGTGGGAAAAAAGAGCATGTAAAAACTCAGGGTTAACGGAGTCAGTGGTAACGGTCACCAAGGACTCTGTCAGCAGTTCAGTGAAGATCTGTGTGGATACAGTCTCCAAGAAGTCTTGGGTCATTTGGAGCGCAGATATCACTGTTCATTTTCCACAGAAGATGCTACTTGTTACTCAAGATGGAATTTGAGAACATTCTAGTTTTCTAGCACTCATTATGCAGACCGAGCTCTCAGACCCCAGTTATTCTCAGCGTAGGAAGATGTGCAGCTCCAGATGGAGGATCTCACACATCTGCCGGCACAGGGTCGGGAACAGGCTCCACGTCCAACCTGCAGCTAGCCAAACCTTACATGCCACAGTTAAATACAGACTGGTATTAAATACTAAATGAACTATTTCTACACCAAAAAAATCAGCCCTCTTGCACTGCAGAGCCATTGCTGGGTATGTAACCTAATAGTTACGCTTGACAGGTTTCCATATTGTAGAAATACAATTTCAGCCAGCATCACCTGCAGAGCATGAAACTCAAAACCAGACACACAGCAGAGGAAGAAAGCAGCTTAAATATACAGCTTGGTCTAGTACAGAACCTGAAGATCAATAAAACTTTTTTAGCCCACAAAAGAGCAAGATGCCAGCACAATGCAAGAAAACAAACTCTTCTAGATTTGATCTCACCTTGCCTTTCTCATAGCTGTGGACAAGTCAGCAAATATCAACACTGCAGCAAATGCAGTGCCAATGAAATGTCAACATACAGGAGCTAAGTTAAAGAAGAATTTCCAATTACCACTGATTTTAGCACAAAACTTCTTTTACAATGTTAACTTTTACTTCAGCACCTAACTGCACAGTGATATTAAGGTCTCAACTAGAAAGTTGTGTACCAGAACTTACAAAGCTCCTCAAAACCCAAGACCTTTGTCTGAATATTTCATTCAGCAACACTGAGTTCAGCAGCAGCTAACAAAGTAAGCTTAAGTTTAAAAACTAGACAAAATTTATTATCAAGTGATAAAATTATTTTGTCCCACTTTCCTCCCATCACTCCTGTCTCTGCCAAGACTGAATTCCTTAGAAACTTTTTTTATTAAATGTATCTACTCTAAAATAATTTTCCCCAAGAATAATTATAAAAGAAAGAATTTCCATTTATATTTAATTAAACTGAAAAAAATCTTTACTGTAACCAAAGGTAATTTAGACCTTCCACCAAGAACTTAGCACGTAATGCCAATGATAAATTTCAGGAAGTTGCCTGGGTTGGGTCCATCTTTTTAACAAATAGAAGTTGAGGAACTTTCTATTGTATTTCAAAACAGAGTTTCAATGGAGATGCAGGCTCAGCAATGTTTCATTCACGCTCTTAAACTAATGAAGGCCTGATCTACAGCTCATCAGGAAACAAGAATTGTTCCAGCAATGTCTGTGAGCCTTGTATCAGGCTCTTTGAGAAAGCAATGATCTCTTCTTGTGCCATATTTTCAGACTAGCAAGAGGAAAAACCATCTTGCCATCAGCATCAACAGTAAAGTTCGTGTTCTTCAGTGAGTACTGGATTTCAAAGGGTGTTTGTTCCTCAGTCCGACTTCAGATACCTTGTGGAAAAACAACTGCTGGTAACACATGATGTAAGTATTGTGGCAAAAGAAATAACTGACTTTAAAAATGCTGGTCTCTCCACAAGGTGGAGTAGCCAAGTGCCACAGTGAGGTGAGTTCCATGTAACAGTGGTGGACAGAAGGAGGGAAAATTATGTACAATTCAGCGTGGACGCAGTCTAGCTCACAAGCCCATCCAAGGTGGGGGGATGGCAGAAAAAAAGGACATTAAGGCACAAGAACAAGTATCACAAGATATTTTTGGTGGTCTTTTAAATTGAAAAATTTTTAACAACAATTTGAATGTTGAGGGCATTTATCCATAGTTATGTTTTGGGGCTTTCCCTCTCCTTTGTTTTTTGTTTTTTGTTTTTTTTTTTATTAAGCACTACATTTTTCTTTGTAAAGTTAGCGCTTTTCACACATACTAGAAGAACAAAACATAGTTATAAATGGCTTTGTCAAACATCCATTCAGGGTCCCTCCATCACTGTACTTAGTTCCCTACAGTTCCAGTATTGAGCAGACCTGAGCAGCACTCCTGAAATAGGCACAAATATCTTTCTTGCACATTTCCACACATAATCAGCCCTTCTCCAGTATGAGAGTCCAACATGTGATGCATTCTCTGGGTTTACTGTTGTCAGCTCACTTATTTGCAGTTTTAGCGTTATTCAGCACCTCACGCTGAGCTGCCTTTTCTTACTGTGAACTGCTCCTGGACTTGTCTTGCACTGCTATTTGGTTTGCCTTTAAAAAAGAAGAAATGTTTCCAAGGGTCATTCTGTTTTCAAGGAGACAGGCCGCTTGTATCTTTGAAGAATAAATGTGTGAAGACACTCAGAAGCATAAATGTTATTTTCTTTTTAAATGGCAAAATAGCCTTTTTTTTTTTTTTTAGCTTTGTTTTGCCAAAGTTCAGGAAGAGCATTCAGTGCTGCAGTGGTGAATGCACACAACTGTCTGGACTGTGTGCAGAACGAGAGAGCCAGAGAGGAAGGGACTGTTCCCAACTCTGCTGGGAAGCTGGGTGTTATCACTCATCCCACACTGCACTACTTTTCTTGATCTCAGCTGGATATAACCCCTCTGGGACACATTGCCTGGTCTGTGGATTTTCATCACCTAAAGGAATTGTTCCAGTTGTCTACTCTGGCTCCCCCAAGGAGTTCAAAGCCAACCCTTGAAGTATAGCACAAACTATCTTTTATTAATCCATGGAAATTTCATGGTTTGGATCCCTCATTTTCTTTGAGGTTTCATCCACTTTCCTCATTCTTCCAGACCTCTGCTTCCAGACCTCTGCCCAAACATCCTCTTCCCTCTGCTGAATGCCCCCCCTGGATGTGTCCCCTTGGTAACCCCTTCATCTCCTGCACACACCTGGGCCACACATCCCTTCAGCTCCAAACTTTATTGGGGTGGTTCTTTGTGGGCAGGAGTGGTGATATGTACAACCCAAAAACCCATGGCAAGGCACAGCCAGGCCTCAAATCTCTGGAAATTGTCAATAGAGCAGGAATTGTCTGTACAGTGGGAACACAGCCATGGCTTCCTCTTAAAGGACTGCAGCAGCTCCCCTGCAGCCACCTAGGTTCCATTTTTGACAGAAGTGCAGCTATTGCAGCGAGGACCCACATGTCCCTTGTCACATTCAGTAAGTGGTACTTACAGGCCAATTTTCTAAGCAGCTGTTTTGTTGGTAACATTTTGTGAAGTAGGCTGCACTTTCCAGGTGAAAAAACCAACCATGCACAAAAGCTGCTGTAACACCACATTACATGCTTTGGATATGGGACTTGCAAGGCAGCTGAAATGGTAACCTTTGCTCCCAGCTACTCCATTGATTCAAGCTGTTAATGCTGCACGTGTGTGAACAGAATCCAAAACTAAGGCCAAACCCGCCAGAGCTGAGCCAGATCCCCATCAATAGAGGGGGAATTTGTAGCAGCTTAGAATGTACCATTTGAAGGTTTAGTTTGAGCAAGCAAGGTTTTGATTTGGAAGAACTGGAACTGAAAATGATATGGGCAGATTTTTAAACCAAACCCCCAAATCCTAGTTCTTTAAGCTAGGGATGGTCAGCAGTTGTATTAACCTTGCATGGCTACCCAGAGAGAGGCACAGATGATGCAGGGTTGCCTACTCAGTGATGTTTCTCACAGCCACCTCCCAGCAGAGCTCTCCACAGTGTGACATCTCTGGCTCCTGCCCTGATGGTCCAACACAATGCTTGCTTAAACTGCTTTTCCTTCTGCCCTCCTTGCAGGGACCATCTTTATGGGTGAACATCTGATGGGCACACTGATGGGCAATCTGGCACTCTCCAATCCAGCTGCTCAGCCTGCAGAGCCAAGGGGAGGCTCAGTTCTAACACTGCAAAGGGATTTAATAATCAGTTGCAAAATACTCCTACCAAATAAAATCCTGCCCCTTAAATGGTTTGAAACGTTTTTCATGTGTAGCTTCAATCTAGGAAACTAATGAAAACAACACAAACAAAAGGAGATTCAGCTTCTGAGCAGCAGTACAAATATATGCAGACAACTCAAATAATTCTTGCTGCTTTAATTCCCTGGAGATGTAACTGCATATATTACACAAAGCTTATGTATTAAAAACCAGTGTTTCCAAGCAATGAAATTGCTGCCATAAACATCCCTGGATCCACTTTTAGAACTACTCTAAATAGCCCATCTCTGTCTTGGTTTGCTGTCAGGTTTCCACTGATTTTGTGAGCGTTTTAACACTGCCTCACCTCTCCGTTTACCTTGGGATTTTACCCTGCGTCACTCAGGATTCCTGAGGCTCACCAGCCAGGGCCACGTTCCCAGCACATCTTGATCATCCTGCCCACATTAGCTCCCAGTTCACTTCCCATCCTTCACGGCTTTACTTGCAACCAGGTGTACCTTCCATGTATAATCCCTTGTCCAGCACCTCCCACACTGGGCCCTGGTATTAAATCCTGGCTACTTCTTCAATGTAAGTACCAATGCCTGTCTGTGCTGTGCTTCTGGCATTTCTAAGTGCTCATTGGCACAGTACGCAGATATTAAGCAGTGTACTTTCAGCTTCATTAAATATAACAAAGCAAAATCCTTTCATAAGATACTTTTTGTGATTGACTGCTCTTCAAATATTTGAAGAAAATTATTAACTGGGAATTTTGTGTCAGAATCATTTGCAGGTAGAAAGATTCTTAGAATGAATTTTCTATAGATTATTTTGAGATCCTCTTTCTTCTCTCCCTTCTGCATCTAAAAGGGATTTTGTACCACTGGAGAGAGGAGGGGGAAAAAAAATCAAACCAGTACCTGCCTACTGAATCTGACAAGTGACACCTAAGAAGACTGATGGAAGTAGAGTGCCCCAATTTCTCCTTCTCAGCTATACAACCTCCTTTACTTTTAAGTGTACTCGTGGATCTCTGTGGAGACAGCCCTGACTGCCTCCATTTCTGGCAACTGGGTTGGAAAGCTCTTGCCAGCCTCATATCTCTATCTGTAAACAGACTGGGGATGGGGCATGAAGCATCTATGCAAGCAGCAAGAAAGCTGTACTTCATTTCAGTTCTCCCCATGTTTTTTAAACCCTTTGGAAACAAACAAAAAACCAAACCTTTTCACGTACTCTTAATTATTTTAATATTAGTGAAAGCAATGCCAGCCAGCTCTAATGACAACTAATCCCAGACAGTTCCTGTATTTGCTTTGTTTAGAATATTGTCAATACTGTATCCACAAACAAACCAGTTGCCAGGGATTGTGATCAGTAACCACATTCTACATTAGCTTATAGGGAGCTCTCAGAGTCAGAGACCATGAGCAGCTATAACATCAGAATACTGAAGTGTTATTTTGCTATTTTCTATAATCTCCCACATGAGAAAACTTCATCTTCTCAGTAAAATGCTCTCCTGTTCTACACTTTTGACCAATGTGATTTCATAAATTAAAGTATTGACACTACATATTCATAAGACAGTGTACTTAAACAGGAAAAAGCTGAGCAGGTACAAGCTACCCGTCAGCAACTCACCCAGTAGGAGCATTATTATTAACCACATTATTCTTTCAAGGAATGAATCCCTCAGCCCTGAGAAGAATTTAAGCCAGACTTAAACAGCCTCATTCAATCAATGGGATCCCACAAATATTTACCTCTTTTCCTGACTCAACGTTTACTCTACGTATCCCAAAAGATTTTTAAAACTCCTTTTGCCCAGACCCGTAAACCCTTCTTTATCCAAGCAGTCCTTCTTGCATCCCTATTCTCCAAAGTTCCAATTACTTGTTGAGTGAAGATCAGCAGAATTTAACTGGCTCAGTGAGAGAATCAGTTTGTCAACTGATGCACAGCAGCAGTTTAACAGTGAGGATCAACAATACAACATGCTGGCTTCAAAAAAAAAAGTAAAGAAAAAAAGAAGAAGAAAGGATAAAAAGCTTGCCATATAAATTCAGCTGGAAACAGGAAAACAAATAAATATTGGAAACATGTTGGGTCAAAGATGCTGATTTTGAGCGATCTCACACAAATTAAACAAAGGAGAAAAGGCAAGACTATACTGCCAGTAAACAGCTACTTTAGCTTTCAATTAACTGCTATTCACTGCTCATTTTCTCTGCAGCTGCAGGCCCAAACGCCTGACTTCATCTGCAATGCAATTCCTGCACCCACGGATTCCTCCACCATGGAGGATGTGTTTCTCTGTGAGTGATGTTTCTCTGCATTTACACCCTACAGCCAGTTTATTCCCAACCTCAGCTGAGCAGCACCCAAGGAAACAGAAAGGTAGCTCAGAGGAGAGCGTTTCTCCCTGTACTTCACCCAGAGTAACAGGGAGAAAGTGTCAACTCCTGAGCTGACTTGATCAGTCTAACCACAGCAGTACTGCCTAGGGGGTGCAGGTGTAGTAATGCATATATTCGCACCCATTCACATTCTAACCGAGGTCACCAGCTGTGTTCCCCATTCCCTGAACCCCCAAAGCAACCCCCTCTCTTCTTTGTAGTGAGTAATTCTCCATCTGCTTCCCAGACTCACAATGTATTCACCAGTCTAATTTAAAGTGGGGTGCCAAGGGGTACCTGCATTATCTCTGGTCTGTTTGTGGGAGCCACAGAAGGCAGGGTGCACAAAAACTGGAACAGCTGAAAAAACCTAAAAAACTCTTCCCAACTGGACAGCCTGTCAGCAGG
>NW_008238346.1:532506-564130 GCF_000691975.1 Corvus brachyrhynchos
AATGAATTACAGCAAGGAGAGCTGCCTCAGAGCTATCAATACAGGAGATTTGGTATCACCTAGCTGGTTTTGACAGGCTCTCCTTCGCTTTAAGCACTGAGGAAAATCCATAAACTACACTTTCCTTACAGGAATGTGTCCAGATGCAAAAGAAACAATTAAAAAGAAGAAAGGGATGCAGACATCCTTCGGACAGCATCAGACTGAAGCAGATAAGCAAAGTGTCCAAGTGACTTAGGAGCCTTGGCCACAACTCCTCATTCTCACAGTGACCACGTGAAGCACTCAAACCCCACTGCCTCTTTCAGTTCCTCCATCATTTCTAAGCAAAAGGTTTGCACTGTATGCTCCAGTTTCCACACGACTTTTAAGCAAGCCAGGCTTTTGCAAGCTGTCCTGTGTGCTGCAGGTGGCTGTGTCTGCAGGTCTCCCCTCCTGCTGCACTGCCTGGAACTCCTGGCTGACTTGGGCCAAGGTTTACATCTGCAGTACCACAGAAAAATCTCTGAACAAGCCAGGCAGCTGCGCAGGAAAGAGACAGCCAAGAAACATCCCCTGGGAATGCCTGTTCTACAGGGAAAGGCCAAGATTACCTCGTATTGAACACCTGGGAAGCCTGGAGAGAGAATTAGAAAAAAAAAACAACCAACCTCATGAAGTCTTAGCCCAGGGGAAAGTTTCAATCAGAGCTGGCAATGAACCACAAGACAAAGCCATTGGAAACCAAGCTCCATTACTTCCACCCCACACAGAACTACTTATTTAAAGTATCTCTTATTTGAAGATCTCAGCAATTTAATTAAGTAAATGGCCCTCAGTGGCAGGCAAGTATCATGATGCTTATGTTACCGATGGCTTGCACTGAAGCACGGAGCAGTTAATTGAGTTACCCCTGACCACACAGGAACCCACGAGTCCTGCCTTTCTGGTCTTTTTCTCTAACTGATAAAGGCACTCAACTTGATTCACATTTGCAGGTCTTTACAGCAGTCCCACAAGACAAGACCCAGATAGCCCCATCTGCACAGGAGGCCAGAGCACTGCGATGAACTGGCAAGTCCTGACTTCTCCTGAACCTCTTCCCGTTTAGCCCAATCTAAAGACTGCCATGCCTCCCAGCAGAGTTGCTCAGCTGTACCTCTGCTCTGACTCTGCATGAAGAACCACAGCCATGTCCAGGAGAGGCCTTATAGCTGGGTGCAAGAGCACTTGTAAACATTGGGCAACAAGCAGCTCCCACCTCCAACTGTGAAGCTGGTGCCTTGCAGGGGGGCTTCAACCATCCTGGACACAAACCATCCTCCGGGGCCAGTGTTCCTAGCTCACTGTGCCTTGGATGCAGTCCCAAAACTCAGAGCAGATGGAGTTCCTCCTGTAGATGTCAAGGATAATGGTAATAGAAGCTTGTCCATCTTTCCATCAGCTGTCCATGATAATTAAGATTTTATTTTTGTTTTAAGTAATTCCATCGTATCAGGTCTATTTACTGCCAGACTGGGGGTTGGGTATTTTCCCAGCTTTTAACCTTTTGATTTTTCTTGAGGTCCAAAGAACTCAAAGCTGAGACTTACCCAAAGTCAGAGCACTGCTTCCCAGCTGGCTAGAGGCAGGTAGATAGCCCCTCTGAAACCAAAAATTAAAATATAAGAGCATGACAAAATAAAACAGATCCTCACATTCCTTACTTTACATCTCCCATTACTATAAAAGATGGTAAATGTTCATCACAATCAGCTTCTTCCAGCAGCTGGAAAGCTGGACCATGAGTAACTAAAAGAAGAAAGGCATCAGAAATGGCTTGCATGGAATAATTTCAGTTCCCATGAGGAATCAGAATCATAGAATGACACACTCCTGCTATGAAATCTATCATTCATTAAACAGTACAGCTGGTAACATCATTAGGGCTAAATAATGATTTTAGCAAATAAAACAGCATGGGATACAAATAGCAAAGGGATTAAATCGAAGAAAAGAAAGAGTCCGTGTGTATGGAGTAAATATATGAGTATGACAAATTATAAAGATTAAACAGAACAAGAAACATAAGTGGAGAAATACATTTTGATTCTATTAGGCCACATAAATTTGTCATTGAAAATAGAGTCCTCTACAGTTGGACCAGGCAAAGTGAAAGCAGGAAAAAAAAAAAGCAGAGAACAGCCTCTCGTTGAGCTATTTACATATTTGTGCTCTGTGAGGCCATAACAGACTCCACAGCCCCCCCCAGAGAAATTAGCTGCTGGGCTCCCAGCCTGCACACAGATCTGGAGCTAGAGACATGTCCACTCACCCAAAGACAAAGCACATCAGCTTCATGGGAAAAGCCCATTACTAATGCTGTAGCAGGGCAACTGCAGTGTGCCAGCATTTAAAAAAAAAGCCAAAATACATTAAGCCCATTCTCATCTTTGTATAGTTATTTATTTTAATTAAATAATTCATAACATTTAATTACAAAGTAATAAACCCCCAGTTGGATAAGCACTAGTTAACACACCCGTGAATCTTAAACATTACTGAAGTGAAATTTGTTCAGTCTGATACACCAGTTCAATTAAACTTAAGGAGTGCTGAATTCTCTGCAGCTAATCCTCATCTAGCTCAGTTATTCAGAAGTTAAGGGGAAGCTTGTTTTGTAACTCCTCAGACTCTAAAATTCTAACTGATAAAAGGAAGGAAGCACACACTGTGTCACTTCCAAGCAATGTCAGTAACTGGTGGATGCAAAGGAGAATTTCTTATTATGCTGAAGGAAACACACAACCACATTGTGCAGCTGCTGTTTAGAACTCTGAGACATCTCCTGGATTATCAAACATGTTCTAAAAGGCATCCTGTTCAAGGGGAGGAGAGGGGTAAATAGAAAACTCCATAGAATGGAACTTACTCTGAGCATAACAGCCCTGAGTAAAATGTTTTAAGGGGTGTTTTTTTGGTTTTTATTAAACCATGCTCATACTTCAAACAATGGCAAGTTGCTAAGTGCTCAGAGAAAATAATCATCAGGATGCCTGAAGGCAACCTCATCTTCCGACACGTGTAACACAAGCGAGTGCAGGAACTATTCTCTATTTATGTTCTGCTTCTTGTAACAAGAGCCAAAATTCTCTAGAGGGGCAGGGGTCTGCCTGGCTGGGGAACAGCTCTCTGGGGAGGTGCAGGGGTCCTGGCAGGCAGCAAGCAGAGCACAAGCCAGCCTTGCACCCTGGTAACAAAGGTAGCTGGCAGTCTTGCAGGGAGCAGGAACATGAGCCCAAACAGTGATCAAGGGAAGTGCTTATTCCCTCTCCTCAGCATTTGTTAGACACCGTCTACAGTTTTTTGCACCCCCAGTGCAGAGAATAAAGTGGAATAAAGTGAATATTTGAATATTCCACTTTGAATAAAGTGGAGCTTGCTCAGGACAGAGCTATCTGCACAGTGGGGAACACCTCTGCAGAAAGCCAACAGGAGTGAGCTCTGCTCAGCCCTGAGAGGAGGATGGCTTTGAGGGCTCCAGAGGTGCCAACAGGGAGCCCATCAAGAAGAGGCAGGCTTGTCACAGTGGGGAATGGTGGGAGAATGAGAGAACAGGTGCAAGTTGAAACACAAGCAGTTCAGCCTGGACACAAGGGAGAAACATCTCCCCTGTGAGAAAGTCAGGCAGTGGGACAGGCTGCCCAGTGAAGTCACACAGCCTTCATCTGAGGAAGTTCTCAAGATCCAACCCTGAATAGCTCTTATGCACCTGGCTGGACCTCAAACTGTCCCTGCTTTCAGTAGGAGATTAGAATGGAGATGCCCTGAGCTCTCTCCCATTCAGGTTGTCCTCAAATGTGTGAGCACAGGTAGAAAACCTCAGGGCTTTCTCTTGGACTGTACATGCAGACTGATGGCTTAACTCATGGATTTCTGGGACCCAGTTTTATTTGCCTGAAGAGGTGGCAGGCATGCATTCGTATCCACACAGCAGGAGAGGAAGCTACTCCATTTACGGCTTTTGCCCATTTCAGTGTAGCTGGTACTATGGCATGTGCCATGTGTGTACTAGAGGGCAGGAATAAGCCTGCAGCATTGAAGCCCACACCTGTACCTGCTTGTAACAAGGACCAGTCCCTGCCTTGTCTTTGTTCCACCTGGTCCACAGATGCTTTGGTATTTGTTTTTTCCTAAATCCCAGAGTGCTGAATATTGTGAAATAACTGGGCTTGGTTGCAGACCAATTTTGTCATTATATAGGTGTTTATCAGTCAGCTCTGAATCATACAAAATGAAAAACTCAAGTATGTCAGCCAAAAATAGCAAGTAACTTTGAAGTAGAATTGATCATCTGGACCATCAATACCTGTATACAAGGAAGTACACAGATACCTCATGATCACAGCTTGTGTTTCATATCAAAAGGTAACCAACATCGTCAGAAGGGGCCAAGCAGTGCAAAGGAAACAAAATTAACTTGGAGACAAGATGCCTCTTTCTTTGGAATAAAGAAGGGAAAACCCAGCTGTTCCTTACCCAAGATGCTCTGAATCACCTGCTTCTAATGATCATTCGAGAGTAATAAATAATCAAAGTCACATTTTTTCCTTGTAACTTAACTGCTCATAAGTCAACACAATTCTTCATCTGAGTCTTTTCCGTGTCACAACCAAGCAGCCTGTGGCAAGTGCAACCATCACGGTCACACTGATGACTTTAATAGTGGAGGATAGAAAACGGCATCTTATTCCTTGCCTCTTACTCCTCCTCCACAGTCAGTGTCTGCTTTCCTGATTTCTGTTTCTCAGTTCTTCACTGAATGTTGGGGGGGAAAAAAAAAAACAAAACAAACCAAAGCAAAAAACACACAACACAAAAAGCCATCAGGAGTTTTGTGCAATTTATGTTGACTGTGAAGAACTGACCTCCCACCAAGGGCTCAGCTGCTCCATAGCTGGGAGGCCCATTCTCCTTCCTGCCTATTTCATTTTGATAGACCAAGACTCCCTGGAGTTTTACTAACATATTTATGCACTATGTGGGTTATCCCAACAGCCACCAATAAATCTTATTATCTCTCCTCCACAAGTCTTGATTGCGCTGAGTGATTGATGCACTAAAACTTGGTATAAACATGGAGATAAACATCTGCCATTCCCTTCCTTCCTTGTCTTTACAGCACCAGCAGTTTAGAAGTGACAACCCATTGCTTCCCTTTTAGCACAGCTTTCTAAAACTGCCTGAATAACAAGAGAGGCTATGCAGAAACACTCATCTTTACTTCCTGGGTAAGATAAAGACTTTACAGAGCTTATCTCCCACCACAGCCCCTCTTCTTCTTAAAGAAAGTACATGGATAGTGCTCTTAAAATTGGGGGTGACAGATGTCTAACAGCAGCATCTAAAGCAGTGGTACCCAGCTTCTGGTTCCTGGAGACTGGTACACCAGATTAAAGCTACATGAAGCTGTCATGCCTTCCTTGGGAGGAAGGAAAAGATTCAGCCAATCACAGTATTACATGCTCTGCATTTTTACCTACTGATCAGCAGGGCATGCAGACCACTGACTCACAGACTGACAGAAACCTACTTGTCCCATGGAAAGCTACTGCCTCAAAGAACTGGCACTGCAAATAGGCCCCAGTGGAGCAATTTGATAAAAGCTGCCCGTTGGGATCAGCAAACTAGGAACCCATCCAGGTGCCCCAATTCCATTCATGGTTTCCATTCAAGATGGATCAGCCCCCAGCATACAGGCATCTAAAATACACAATCATTTTATCTGCTAGAATAGAAATTACCTGGTAGGTAAGAAACCTGAAGGGTGTAATCAGAGCTGTTGTTTCCAATCTGAATGCTCATGTAGATTTTCCCCTCCTACTGAGGTTCTTTTCAATAGTTTCTTAGACCCTGTCTGACCCTGGGCATGGGCAGGACAGAACATCCCTTTCCACTCTGCAAACAGTGCAACCCACAGCTCATGCTTAGGAAAGGCTGCAAGTGTACACATACACATAATCCTTCAATGTCCTTTCTCAGTTGACTTTCTTTGTTACATGACAAAAGACAGCCATGCATTAAAGTGAATTCAAAGCCTAAGAGAACACAGTGAGCTGTAAAGTCTAGTTTAAGAGACAGGTTATCTTTCTGATAACTGCTTTGTTATTAGGAATAAGAGTTGGTCAGAAAACCTATGGCTTTCTTTTGCAAGAAAACACATCAGAGAAAAATAATTCTCTCTGAAAATGTTCAGTGAAATTTCTGGATTGAATTTTGATTTGATTTCTAGACAGAGTTTTGCTTTGACCTCATTTGCAAAAAGAATGTTTCTTTACATTTCATTTCAAAACAGCATTTAAGGTACAGGGGGAGAGCAGAAGAAAATGGAATAGGGATGACTACTTTTGCATTTCCTATCTCTTAAATATTTACAGTAGAAAAACTAGAAAAAGGTAGGGACCAAAATTAAGAAAGAATGACAGGGTTAAGAGGATGCTGGTTTTTGATTGGAACCAGGAGTTCAAGTCATGTGAAATGAAAAAAAACAGTTAAACACTATTTCCTTCATTTAATTTGGCTAAAACATACAATGCTGTCAAAACAAATGTTTTTGAAGTAGATGTTATCTTCACTCCCAAAGAGTATTAGCATTAGAAATATTTTATATTGAAGAAAAAAATAATTCCATCTTCTTTAAATCCATAGAAATAATTAAAACTACGATTCACCAGTTCTGCGTGGTTTAAAGGAAAGCAGATGAGTAGTATGCCATATTAGTTTATCACAGAGGAAAATGAAACATGAAGCAAATAGCAATTTATTGTATAAGTAGTATCACCACAAATTCATCTCCTCTTTTGCTTTGGTAGTAAGCTAATCTCCTCAACTTAGTATATTTAAGGAGCACACAAGAGGGCTAAGCAGGGAAGTCAATTCACTTCACCTGACTGGCAATTTGGCCCCAGTCAGAGGTGCCTCAGAAGAGCAGGCGGTGGTGTTGCATCATGGTGAAATTCACCTCTCCTTTTCTTACCATTTTAGAGCCACTAAACCAGCAGGTATTTGCTGTAAGCTAGAGTAATGACCAGAAAAATGCCCCAGGACTGGGAGGGAACATCATCTTCTTCCTCCACCACAGCAGAAACCAGTGACTGTTGGTGAGAAGGCTGCAAAAGGCAGTGTTACCCAGCCTATCCCTCAGCATAGTCTGTAATAAAATAAAACCAGCCAATACAGAAACTCCAAAACCACTTATCTCAAAAACACGACATAAAAAATTCTTATCCTGAAGTGTTTCTTTGGTGAGAAGCTGCAAAAGGCAGTGTTACCCAGCCTATCCCTCAGCATAGTCTGTAATAAAATAAAACCAGCCAATACAGAAACTCCAAAACCACTTATCTCAAAAACACGACATAAAAAATTCTTATCCTGAAGTGTTTCTTTCTATTTAGATGTCTTTCAGTTTTGCTCAGCTCCTGCCACAAACTCTGGAGCAGCAGGGAGAAAGCACTTAAACTGTCAACCCTGATGTGCTGTGCCACACTCACACCTACAAGAGCCACGGGGTGCTCAGCTTGCTGCCAACCTCAACAGAAACTAACAGGGGACCTGAGCTGGGTTTAAGGCACTGGTGGCTTAGGGGGCACTTCAGCAAGATCCACTGGGTTTGCTTTGGCATCTGAAGTGAGAGTTTGCCAGGTGCATCCTCTCCCAGAGCAGTAATCATCCACAGCATTAGCAGAGTTAAACACTTCACTATTCCAGCCCAACACAGATTTTCATCTATTAGTGGAAAATGAGATGCCTCCATCCATGCCATAAGAGCACACACACTCCCCTGCCTATATATATAAAGCCCTTTCATTTTATGATCAATACAATAGTTCTGTGATAGAGAAGGCTATAATATTTTATTAATGTTAAACTTGTTCACCTGGGAATCTATACAAATCACTGTAATTTTGCCTCACTAATGTTTGTTATCAATCTTCTCTTCCCAATAAAATGAGAGCAAAATATTGCAGAAGTCCCTCTCACTGAATTTATTATTTTTATATTATTTTTTTTAATTATTTATTTTTCACCCTTCTCTCTCCCCCAGTTGTCTGGGCTTCTGTCCAAAGTCACAATGAGTTGAGAATAGAATGTTCAGAAAGTATTTTATAATTCTTTAATCACCTAACTCTGACATACTCTAGTCATTTGGGCTGGAGCATTTTGATATAAGCAGATCCCATGTAGTGACAGAATCGGGTCAGCAAGGCAATTAATCATCTTTGCCTTTACACTCTCAGCAAAACAATACAAAAACAAAAGAATGGATAGAGAAGATGGGAGGAGGGACACCGTAACCCAGCTCTGATGGGCAAATAATTGGCTTGGTGTTGCTTCTGCAGGCACAGTGGAAAGGTGCACAGCTCCCATTTATTAACCACTTGCAGAACCAGCCTCCAGGAACACACAACAGGACGTGGGAGGCTCAGTGTCCGCTGGCATCTCAGCAGCAGGTTGCAGCAATTTTCTGTGCTTAGCTCTTCTTGCATTGATTGGGGCCTAGTATCCTAAAACACGGAGTTGATATACCTCAGCTTGTAAATGCTGTGTAGTGCCTAAGGCTTGATAACTACAATTTTGTGCTTGTGTTTTAACAAACTCAATGGGAGCAGTACCAGTACAGTTGAGCATAAGCTGTTTTATCCACGGAGTGTTATTTCCCACTGTCTGGTACCCCACACATGCCTCTCTACTTTCCCCTATATGGGACACAATTTCATCAGAAGCTTTAAAATTCTTATTAATAGGGCCCCTCTAACTCTTCTGTTGATCTGTAAGCTCAGAGAGGCACATACCAGCAGTTTCCACGACAGCATGAGCAGGCTGCCCAAAATGTCCTGAAAATGGTCTTCAAACTAAATCACAACAAAAGAAACACCATTCTCCCCCTTTCCACTCCAGTACCCCTGGGAAAGAGATCTGGTTGCATCTGGGAGTAAACTGAGGCACAGAAGGGGTAAGGGCATGGAAATTTGAGAATCAAGGAGAATCACTGATCTTTTTCCTGCTTGGCCACTCAGATGAGGAACACCCCAGAGACAGAATAAACTCAGCAGCACAAAGCCCATTGTGAGACAGAGATCCAGGTAGTTCTCAACAGGGTGTGAGCAAGTCATGGGGTGATTATCCCCCTCAATTCACAGGTATTTTAGCATGGTCAGTGCTTCTGGAGTATATAACCTAGAATAGACATTGAAATGGAAGGATCATAGGATATGAAGTTTGGGAGTCAGCTCTCATGATGCCTATCACACAACAGATTTCAGCCAAACACTTGCAAGGAAGAACTTCCCTAGACATTATCCATCTCCCATCCCCACTGCACACATTCACACACTGCTTGACAGGAATCCAAAAACTACCCTTGAAAAATCTCCCAGATGCCAAATGCTTATGAGTTAACTTCTGATTTCAGGACTCCTGCTCTGACATCCAGTGGCCTGGATATCCATACATATCACACACACACACAGCTGTGCAAACTCAAATATTTGAAGACTTGGGGAAAACTCAGAAAATGCTTTTCACCACTCCATGCTGCCATTCAGAAAGTTCAGTGAACACCACCAAACTCCTTCTCTGCATTCCTGTCTTCCAGCCTCACGGATCAAGAAATAGGCTCTCACTAGTGCCATCACTGCCCTGGTACTGCCAATAATAAGTTCAGCCAGTAAAGAATTACTTATACAGAGCCAGGATCAATAAAGCTATAGTGTGGCAAAGGCAGTTCTGGCAGGCTTTGCAGGGGCATAACTAGGAGTGATGGGCTGAAATTAAGCAGAAGGAAAATTCTGGCTGAATAGCAAGAGAAATTTGCTTTGCTAATGGGTCAATCAATTAGACCAAGCACACAACTCTCAAGGGAAGCACACAGGGAAACCTGTCACTAGATCACTTAAAACTGGAGTGAAGGAGCTCCGGAGGTCGTCACTGCATAAGCAATTCTGCAGTATGCATTTCAGGAGCACTGCAATTCCGTGTAGCCCATGGGCTCAAAGCTGAAACTGCCCAGCTTACACCACCTCCCGAGGTCGTAACAACCCTTTCACAGCTCTCTTCACCCATCTCTTGTATTTAATCGTCCCATAGTCTCAGAATGGCATTCCTCTAGCTAAGTAATTGAATTTCAGGGTCTTAATTATCTGAAATTTAGCTATCTTAGGAGCTCTCACTGATAGAGCAAGCTAGTGAAATAGGAATTTTTGATAGAAAGTACTGAGGTCTCTCCAACAGCCATCCAGAGTCAGAAATAATAATTGTCCAATTCTTTGAAAGCTAAGCTTTTACTGAGTTACCTGTTAGACCATAGCCTCTTAAAAACATTAATTTGATTAGCTGCAATCATGTGACCATGACATAAAAAACCTTTGCTTGTTTACCAAGCAAAACAGAGGCTACAAAACAATAGGACTTTTGTTTCTACTGTGCAAATACCACAGAGTGAAAATTAAAAGACTGTGCTGGCAAAACAGCAAATGGATAAACAAGATCTTAATATAATTATACTGACTATTAAGGGAACATTTTTCAACACACGCATCAGAAAGACTTTAAGTACTCTCCAAAAAATATGGTAGGGCAAACAATTTAGAACCAGCAGTATGCCAGCTCTTGTTCTATCAGTGCAGGGCTACATATTTCCCACAGCAGCACATATCAGACCTTTCTGACTTAAGAGACCATTACCTGCTCTCTTCTTGAAGCGTCATTCCTTTTATGTAGTGGGATTTGAGCCTTGGACTGCCATCATGGTGCTCCCATCAAGACATCAGCTGTTACTGAAGAAGAGCCCAGGGAAGACCAAAGCTACAGGAACAGCGCAAAATTTCAATGGGCAAGAGCACTAGAGAAACAGGGAGAGGCCCATAATGCAACAGAATAAGTGAGAGTTAGGAGCTGGCTAGGCTCTACATGTGCAAATGACCTGAAACATGTGACAGAGGCCACTGCTCTGGTCAGGAGTCACAGTGACCAAACCATGCTTGTCCTGAAACTACCCCAGATCGGGAATACTCTCCAACCTGGAGATGTGCCTTGAAGTCAGTCTTCAGCTAATAACAGTATTTCCTCTGCTTTTTCTTCAAGAGATAGAGTTTTCCTTGTCCTACAAAGATCAAGAAGGTCAAATATCCCATTCGTCACCCAAATTTCTCAGACACACTAGCCCAGATTGACTCAAGGCACTAGACATGCCTATCTCCTCAGCTGCAAATTGTTTCTCAGCTATTGCCCTTGTCCTATTGATGTGACAGAACCTGCCATAGCCAAGGTACCATTATGACATTTGAATCTTTGTCTGCTTGCCCTCTTTTAAATGGTTCACTGCATTTCTTTCAGGTACATTTTGAAACAAGGCACAATCTCCCAAGCACAGACTCCAGGCTGCTATAAGTTAAAAGACAAGCAGGTTGTCTAAACACATTCTCACTGCAAACTATAGCTGGAAATCAAAAAGGGAAGAGATTTTGCATATTCAGACCTGTGAAGAAACCAGTATCTCTATTTCTCCAATAGATGGTGCTAATAATTTCTCTCTCAGATATTCATAAATAAAGGTGATTTGCTTCTGTGGCAATGCTGCAGTGAGAGCTGTGAAATGGGGCAGAGAAAGCAATGCACAGAGTCCCAGGAGGACCCCAAGGGGCTTCCATAATAAAGATGTGAAATGAGAATTCTGGCTCACCCCAGCAGTGTTACTGGTGTTTTCTAATCTCTTTCCTGTAAGTGTTAAGTTCCTGAAACCTTTCCTGAGTCTTTGCAGCACCCTCTTCCCTCATGTGAGTAAGGATGAAAAGTGTGAAACTGGTAAAGGCTTTTGAGGAAAAGTGAACTGGCTTATCAAGGCAAAACAATGGCAATAACAGCTTCCATCTTCTGTCACTCCTCTGGAATGAATGCAACACCGAAGCTATAGAAACAACAGTTGCTTAGCATTATGGTTATCAATCAACAGCATGTTTTCACAAAGGACTGTTGACGTTAAAAACATTTTCCAAACTTCCCTGTTTGTTTTTCCCCCAAATACATAAACAAAGATCTGCTTAAATATGCCTCAAAGTGTTAGAAATCTACATCAGGGCTTGAGAACTAGGTAATTAAGAAAGAAATTCACTTCCCTAATGGGCACAAAAAAAAGCAAGACAACAGAATGTTCAAGTAGAATAAAATTACGTTATTGAGAATAATTGCAATGTTACCAATTTCAGTTGTTTCAAGAGCTCTTAGGAAAACTATCACCTTGGCTGTTTACAATCATCTTATTTTTGTTTTTAGCACACCAGAGCTGTTGCATTTGTCCAAGGCTCAGAGCATTATCGTACAACCTCTGCACAATTTGTCTCAATTTACATTCCCAAGTGCCTGTCCTCAAACTTTCATATTACTGCTGTATTTTCTCACTTATGGCTTTTTAAGGCCAGTTCCCAAGCAGTGCTGAAGCAGATGATAAGAATGAAAGACAGGGTCAGGTAATTTTTAAGTACTGTACAGTTTACTTGGCTGCACTGGTTTATGCATTAGGACTAGAAAGTAATGGGAAACTCAGGCAGTCGGACACGGATGTGGTTTTAACAGCAGAGATGCCATGGTCTGAAATTTAATGTTTTCTTCCAGGAAGTGAGAGCAGGAATCAGGCAGACACCCCTGTGGAACACACAGCAAATGGAAACTGCATTCAGCCAAGCACGTTCTCTGCAGATGAAGCAGCACTCACGGACAGCACCCGAGCGATCTGGCCAAAGAGCCTCTTCGCAGAAAACAGACAGCAAGGGAGCAACAGACGAGACAGAAGTCACCCTTTGCCTGGCACTTCAGGAAAGAACAGTCTTGAGATTCACAGACAGATCTTCACTGGCACACATGAATGTGCTGAGCACAAATATAGTGAGGGGAAAAAAAGGAAGACCACAGACCCAGACAGGGTATGTGCCTTGGTACATGTAGTACTCCTCATAACACAGGAATCTGTGTTTGCACAGCTCAACTTGTGAGCCCTAGGAGATCTTCCCCATCTAACTTTGGATCTTATTAACAGGGTATTTTAGTGCACCACAACCTCTGCAGAACCCAAGAACTGATGGATTCCACGAGAAGCAAGGAAAGCATTTTCATATTCACTCTACGACTCAAGAGACTGAATCACCACGAGGCACAGGGATTTTCTGATAAGTGTAGGAACTCTACAAGAGAGCAGGTAACTGAGATATCCTGAGCCCCAGCTTAGAACCACATGAGCTATCCTGCTTCGCTTCTGCCTACAAGACAGCTTTCCCCAAAAAATACCATATATACCTGAGTACAAAATCAGAGGCAAATCTCTTGCTCTCCAGAACTCTGAAATTAGCATGGAGGAAGAGAATACTCTTGAGCTGCAAATGAATAAAAATCAAGCTAATGTACAGCATATATTGCCGATTCTCTCATGCTTGAGTTTAAGCTCTGAAATATTAACCACAGTCATTATGGAAGGCTCACTTCTGACAGTGTGTCTTATGGTTCATTTACCAAGAGAAAATGGGTGCAATTTTAGCCAGTGTTAAAATTAATGTGCTTTTATCAGAAAAAGGAAACTAATCCCACCTTACCAGCTCTTTTGCACTCTGAGAGAAGACTAACAGAGGCAGAAGGATTTAAATAACCAGGCTTCTTCAGTGAAACCGGGATTCTGTACGTTTTCACTCATCTAGGTTGAAAAAAATTTTCTCCAAGAGTAAGACCAACCACTTCACCCAGACAAGCACAACTCCTACAAAGCCAAGTACATTGCTGACCCTGATCTGACTCAAATTGGGTTCCTAGAAGACTTTTAACTTTTTCTTTGGGGAACGCCAGTTCTCAGAAGCCAATCAAATCTGTGATATCTGGGAAGAATAAAGGCAGTAGTAACATCCTACTGTACACTCAGTATCATCCACACACAGTCCCCAGAGTCACAGGCAAGCAGCTTTATAAATCCTTTCACACACACTGAGTTCACCCAAACTTCTCTCCAAGCTCTTGAATTCCTGCTCCAGCCCTGCTTAAGGCAGAGAAAAAATTTCAACTGTTGCATGCCCCCCAAGCCAGAGAAGGTTTCCTGGGGAAAGAGGAGAAAGACAGGAGAGCCATAAGGAGGCAGAGTTCCCACATAAGTTCCCACCCCTTTAGAGCAGCGTTCTAACTCGCATTGGCTTCAGAGACCAAGCAGATCCCTCTAGTTCCCGTCTGTCTTCTTTAGGTCCTTTTTGCATTCAGAAAGTATTTTTCAGTTCTGCTGCTAAACTTTAATCACTCTCTCTGTAGGTCTGAGTTCTCTGTAGATTGTTTCCATTGACAGCAAATCCTGGGAGAATTATTATTTTTTATCAGTATTATTATTTCCCAGTAGTGCACACATAACAATAGCTCTCTAGATACAGCAAATAGATATGAGGAAATGAATGGAACCATAACTGCCTCATGTCTTTCATTTAAGACACTCTGGTTTTAGTCTTTTTGTTCAGAAACAAATTTAACAAGAATTTAGGAGTTGTGTGTTGGGGCTGAAATAAATTAGGTGAATAGCAGGAGAGGGAAGCCTGCTACGACTTCAAAGTACAATCAACACAATGATGGGACTTCATGGAATAAGAAAACTAACCCTGAATTTAACACAAATGGCTCCATTGTTATCAAAGGTTCTGTACAAGCTCTAATGATAATTCAATTGCATTGTTCATTGGGGAGAAGGTAGATGAAGATCATTTAATGTTTTATAATTAGAAAAAATATTTCATCCTGGCTACAATTTACCTTCTGTGTGAGGGAACAGGAGTGGTGTCAAAAGCAGGCTGCAAGTAGCTGTGGCTATGTGGACAGACCCATGTTCTGCCCAAGCACGCACCAGGGGACACGCTGTTGGGGGGCAGTGGATACCATCAACTGGAAAATTCCTGTCAAGATCTCTACATTGTTCCCCTCATGTTTCCCCTTTACATAATGGATGGGAATGCTGGAACATTCTGTTTCTGATAAGGCTGAGCTGAGAATAAGCACTTCTCCCACATACCTTAAAATATTGTTTTTCTCTTCCAAAGTGAACACTTCCAATTTATTTAGAAAGTTAGGGGGATGCTGAAGTGGATTAAAAGGCAGGACAAGTTCCAAGCCCCATCTCAAACAAGACAGTGCCTAACCCAAGGAGAATCACAAGCAGAGCCTGGCATCTCAGTGGAAATGCAGCTCAAGATACCATCCCATGCAACTGCTATGCCTTAACCTTGATAGAGGGACAACTACACCACATTCACCTGGCACTGTCTGGCATTTTCTTACACATAGGGTGGGGATATCATTTGTCCTGTGGCACCAACAGGAGCCGTGCTGGTGCAACAGGTGGGAAAGGGGCAGCTGGGGGTCTCTCCCCTGTCATTCACCAACACAAGTGGCCATCCTCTCTCACACACACCCCAGGGGCTAGATTATAACCAGAGCGAGTCAAACACATCCTCAGTGAAATTGCCAAAAAGAGTGGCGGATCTAAGTGCAGATTTCTTTTCACATCTCACGACAAATCAAGCAGAAAACTCAAAAACCCTTTTGACCTGAAGGCACATATATGAAAAATCTTCTAAGTAGAACTATGAACGGTAGCGCAAGTTCTATTCTCCAGAAGGAACTATGCACTATGAAGACAGAAGGTCTCCTGCCAAAATACTGGCTAGAAAGAAGGTACTTGTGGGTTAATGTGGGTGTTGGCAGATCTTCACAAGAAGTAAGCCAAGCTGTGTTTCACTTTCACAAGTTAAAGAAGTTGGAATGAATGGGGGAAAGGAGGGGAAGGAACATTAAAAAAAAAAAAAAAATCAATTGGCATGGGAGAAATCACCTTCGAAAGAAGCCGAGTCAGCCACTGCTAAGTGCTGTTGTAATTCTTGGTCATCCCAGAGATTGCCAGCCCCCTTGAGGTGATAACTGCAGGATATGAGATGCTAGAAGCTGCCTCTTTATGCCTTTTATAACACATCAACCCATTTAAAATCATCCCTTTGCCACCAGCTGCCAACACCAGCTTAAAAAAGAAAGAAAACCCAACAAAGAAGCAATGCCATAGTGCAAACTTCTGCAGGCAGACATGCAAAAGCTTCAGCTGGAAAAAATCTGAGGATGTCAAGTGAAGCATCTCACACTAGCACAATTTAAAGAGGCAGCAAACATTAGCCCATCCGTGGTAACTGTCCACATGAGGGCTCCTCATCCTTAAGTAGAAAATACACTTTAAATGCATAAGCTAAGGTACCGTAAACACAAGCACTTGAGGTAAGCTCCCGCAAGCCAAGAGTATGTATGACATTGCTCCTCCTTAGCTCAACACTGACAGCCCACTTCACCTCTGAGTCTCAAATGCAAGCCAGGCTGGAAACATTCTGCTGTAATTGCATTGTCAGCCACAGGAGAGCTCTTTCTAAGTCTCCACACTCAAAAGGCAAAAATGCACCACTGGATTTCCCCACTGAGCACAGCATGATCCCTTATCCATATTAACTTTTATCACGAAGATACAGGAGGGCCTAAAGGCTTTTGGTTACATCATCCTTCCGAAAACAAAAGCTGCAGCTACAGAATTTGGTTGTCCCCAAGTATTTCACTTCTTTCTGAGCCCAGACAGCCTTTTTCCCGCTGTAAGAGCTTGTACCTCGACAAGTAGCAAGGCCATTCCCTGCCAAATTCAAGAAGGTAAACAAAATACATCTCTTCTGGCCAGATGTCTCCACACCAATTTGTGTAATTGCCCACATCCCTGAAGAGGGCCTTGTCCACCTATTACAGCTCTGACTCTAAGCACTGAAATACAATTAAACCAGATGCATCAGACACAACTTACTGGCTGGTTCATGTCAAACCTCCACAGGTGGTGGCTAAGAAAGGTGACTCTCATTCAGAGATGCTGAGAATAAATAGCACAGTGCATGCAAGGAAAGTCACAGCATGGAAAACCAAAGATGAATTATTTCATCTACGCCTCACCCTCCAGCAACATCTCTGCTCACTGAGTATGAAATTTTGGCTAACAATGTTAGTATCTGACAGTGTGTTTCCTTATCACATCCTCCAAGCTGTTTTACCAAGACATAATCAGACTTCTTTACTTTTACCCTGGCTCTTATCCTCTTCCTGTGTCTTTTGTTACCAGCCAGTGCTACATCACTTAAGTCCAAAGTCCCCAAGAGAAAAAAACACATTCCTTCCCAAAAAACTCATGCTTTTCCCTTTGCATGAAACCAATCCAGCTATCTGCATCTAAAATAGTGAAATGTTCTTTTCCCTCTAGAGTCTCTTTTTAGCCTGTTCTGCAGCTAAAACCACTATTAAAACCTATTACTCTGATTGTATTACCCCAATCCACAACCCTTGCCTTCTCTCTAATTTTCCCCTGCCTGCTCTTCCACTTCTCTAGGCCATGTTCCACAAACTTAGCTTTCTAACACCATCACATTATTCTGCTCCATCAGCAACTTCCATTTGCTGCCCCATTCCCTGTATCTTCCAGGCAACATCTCAGCACACAATTTGCCAGCCTTGTCCTCCCCCAGTTTTGCTAAGCCTTCTCTCATTCTCCACTTCACATTGCCCAACAACAGAAAGGCTTCCTACCTGGTTAGAACACATTTCTCCCCCAGGACTGGTTCTTCACTGGTAGAAAACATTTCAAAGGTGGGTTTTCCTTCAGTTGAGACCACTCAACATCAGCTTTCCTCAAAGCTTACCAACAACCATGGCTCAGCTTCTCTGCTAGAAAAAGCTCTTCAACAGACTACTTACAGTTTCACAGACTTCTACAAAAGAGCCTTAACTTTCTACACTTACCCCTCATATCTCTTCCGGGTCGTTAATCACTTACTCCTTCCACCTCAGAAGGCAGGGAACTGCAGCCACATGGGTCCCTTTCAAGGGCCTATTTACACCCTGAGAGTTTCCCTCACCTTCCTTCAGATTGCCTCCTACAGCTTCTCCCCACCCCCTAAAATCAGTGCTCATCTCCTGTGTGTTTGTGCCCATCTGTATCTTCTTTATCTTTTTTTTTTCCCCTTTCAAAAGTTAATTATCTAAATCACAAGAAACTTTACTAGGCTGGATGGGGTGATTGCATAATCAATGGATTTGTAAACCCCATGTTTCTGCTGCTTCTTACTGCCTGTTCACACATTTAAGCAGCAGCAAATATCCACGCTATCTTCTCCCTGGGTGAGGCCACTGCAATCAAGCTCTCTGAGTCCTACACGAAGCACTCCAGAGCATTCCTTGGAACGCTTTCTGCACTGAGGCAGCTGCATCTAACTGCCTCCCAGATCATGGCTGAGACAGTCAGCTCTTCAAACCAGCAATCAAATGTTTGTCTTTAAAGCATGTCAGTGCTTTAAAAAGAAACATCGTACAGGATTTGCAATTAACAGGGAGGAGACATCTCCTTGTTCCACACTAAAACTTTGTCAGCGATTAACACCTTCAGGAGGCTCCAGTTTGAGTGGAAATTGCATACCTTGGGATCTTGGCTGTCAATCTGCTCAGCAGGGGAAGGGGTCAGAATGGTGAAAAACAGTGATTTGGGCTTTCAAAAATGTTTCTCTTGCAATTCGTTCTTCCCTTGAGTTTCTGTCTAGTTAACAAATGGTGACGCTGCCACACATCTGATTTTGCACAGAGCTATCCTCAGTGAAAGCTAAGACTGTTTCAGGAACAAAAAGCAGTATTTGATATTCAAGTTCCCTTCACCATAAGTTTATAGCAGCCAGTGAAGATCGTCTTATGGCAAAATATTGCCTAGATTAATTTTAAAACTACCTTCCAAGCTACATTCTCCACCTGAATGTGTCAGAAGCCAGCACTTCTGAGGAATTCAGACAGGCTAATGCTTGGTTTCAGTCCCAAGAGGGAAAGGCAAGATCATTAATTTCCCATGAGTATCAGTCAATATTTTTCCTCTGGTAGTCAGTAACACCAAAGCATTTCCTTTCCATAATGTCAGAACATTAAACATTAATCTCAAACATATACAGAGATGTGGTTCTAGACACTTCAATGATTATCAGTGGTAAATTCCCCCTAAGTGCTTCAGAAAGGAAAACATTGGAGCCTTTCAGACTATCCTCTGACTTGCCTCCCTGCAGCACCTTCAGTGCCCGAAGAACTTCAGCAAAAATCCTTTGGTGATGCCCTCCATGCAACTGAGGAGACTCAGCAGAGAGGAGACAGATGGAAACCAAGTCTCTCCAGGACAGAAATATATGGCTTTGAATACACAGGGCCCAAGAATACACAGGGCCCATTACCCTTGAAGTGGGGGTCAAAGAGGACAGAGGAACAAGGAACTTCTACACTTATTCTTACAGATTTGGTATAGCAGATGTGTCCACCATGTTGTCATTATCTTGGAGCCAGAGCAAGTCAATTGGCAAGGCTTTCTCACTACAGCTTTTGACACTATCAGAATGCAGACAATTTTGGTTGATATTTTAGTATAGAAAATGTCACTGAAAATGACATACCTCCAAGAAATTTTCTGGTTTTGACTAAACTGTATTTTCTAACAGAAAATTCTTCTGACAACTTTCTTCTCCCTGACAACTTTCTTTCCCCAAGTGGCTCTAATATTAGTATTTAATGACTTATGTGTCTCAGTGGTGTTTTCAATTTACTGACGTCATCTGTCCTGTGTAAACTCAACACAGAGGGTGAATATTTAAAACTATGTGTCATCTATCTTCTTCTGTCCTTATTGCACTACTGCATTCATTCCCCATCCTTCATTATACCATGTATTGCTACAATGAAATATTTTCATCTCCTAGCAGCTGCTACTGCATAATGTATTTCTGGATCATCTGAGTAGCTTGTTAGGAGGAAAATTTACTAATGAGTTAAAATTTAATTTGTCTTGTGTCATCCCAGTTCAGACATCAACCACACAATGCCAATACTTAAGCAGAAGCCCAAAATTACAGACATCTTTTCTCTGAACCCTCTCCAGCAACAATCTCCACATATGTCCTTATTTAAACAAAATGATCTCTATATAAAGGATTAAGTACAGGTTTCCTGAGTAACATTTTATAATGAGATGCTGATTCTTTTGTACAATATTCCCTGCTCCTCATAAAATTTCTCAAAGTATTTCTTTCCCCTGCTTGCTCATAAAGGTTTGTTTCACACCAAAATTCACCTTGCCAAATACAAGCTTTCTCAGAAATTACTCTTTCTGCCTGGCCTTTCAATACCTCAGTGTCAGAAAGGAATAGAGATGGATTCTTCTTCTGCTTTCCTCAAAGCAGTTCTTGGCTTAGATGAATACTGATTTATGTGAGTGGAAAAGGCACAGACTCCACATTTCTCCTCAACTACTTCATCCTGAGATGGTGCCAGATGCAATGGAGATAGGAGATATGGGAAGGATAGAGCAAGGCAGGCAATGAAATTTTCTTCTCTTTGTGTGTGCATTTCTCTTCCAGTCTGACAGCAACACTGGTGATCTCTTAACTCTTTTTGGAAGGACCTTTGGAAAGTAGTTTGGGGTTTGTTTTCTTATTTCACTTTAAAATCATCCCTCAGATGCCCCACTGATAAGCCTGCCTTAAGAACTTGAACAGCACTGAGGAAACTTGGTGCTGCTGTACCCAGGACAGACACTGACAGCAATTTAAAAAACACAGCCATCAAAGCACAGAGCACAAACATTTCCTGGAAATACTTGTTACACTTAACATCACCTTAGCAGTTCTAGGAAACATCAGAATCTCTTTGGTTAACTCTGCTTTAAGAGAAACATGATGTTCACTTGCACTGAAGCAGTATTTCACCTCCACTGTTTGCTGTGGTGAAAACACAGGTGTAATAAAACTGCCAAGACAGAGCTGTTTCTCAGTGAGGGCTGGAAGGGACCAGCACCCAAACAGGACAGGACAGCAGCACAAAGCAACTCTGCTCGGGATAAAACTAAAAGGAGAGATTGAGAAGCAAGTGGGAAGCACCAGAAGCATTCATTTTCTCTGTCTGAATCCATGCGCAGATCAGACAAACCATCAGTATGGGTGTTAACTGCTCCACTGGATATTATGTGTATCTACACCTCATGTATAAACAAACTTTGACACTGTAGTGACAGCCTGCATCCTTGTGCCTGTACTGGTCTTGTCCAGCTGGCAGGCAGGAAGGGATATGGCAGGTGGACATAGCAGGACCACCACCTTCATGCTGAAGCCTCCAGGCATTCCCCTCTGGGGAAAAAAGTTATGCCGGCTGCCTGGGCAGCCCCCTGCTGCCAGCACCTGCAGGATCCCGTTTAATTGCTGCCCTGGGCTGCCACAGGAGCTCATCAGAGCATCAGTGCAGGCTGCCCTGGCTCGTGGGCTGACCTGTTCGTCATGAGAGTTACTAGGATCATGTTCACCCTTCATTAATACAGAAACACTTGCCTTCCCCAGCCCTTCTGCATCAAGAGAAAGCATCAGCACTCACACACCTACACACAGGTGTGTGCAGCTCTTTCCTCATGTGTTTACTGTTTATCCTTTTTTTTTCAGGAATCACACTCAGAACGTGTTGCTGTCTGAGCTGTCACTGCCTGTCACATTACAATGACGGTCGCTGCTTTCAGAAGCCAGTTCAGGTTGTTTAATCATCACTTCCCTCCAAGCTGTCCATCACAGGGTGGTCGCCAGGCAACAGCATCAACAGACAGGGCTGTGGGTGGCTGATGAGGAGGAGGAGGAGGATGCAGCACACATTTGCAAGGAGGAAGAACTCACGTTCCCATGGGAGAGGGAGGTATGGGAGCTGCTGAGTCTCTCTGATGGGATCCCAGCCTGCAGCATCATGAAAGTAACAGGGATTTCAGTGATTGCTGAACCCAGTTGGAGGGAAAAATATGCCAGGAGCCTGGCCGCTGGCACAGGAGTGCAGAGCTGGGTTTTCTTTCGTGTCCTTGGTCCAACTCCCTCCATCACAGGTGGGATGGCAGGGCCCTGCTATCCTGCCCTGGCCACAGCCACAGGCACAGCCTGAGGTATCAGACAGCTGGAATCAACCACATTTACTCCTTTAACAACTTTAAAATTAGTTTTTTTGGAGCGGATGAAAAGTTTCTGGAGAAAAAAGAAAGATCAGGCATCATCTTACAAAAGCTGAAAATAAAATGGAAGGCAACACCAAACTGGAAGCTTTTCGTCCAAAAGATGAGGTGGAGAATATTTTCATTTATTTTTGTTTCATCTTTTTGTTTTCCAGGATACACAATTAAACAGTCATTTTATTGAAACAAACACACAGATCTACATCAAAGCATCCTTCAGCTACAATAGCCTAAATATTTACAACTAAACTTCATCAGCTCATATGTAGTGACACAAGGTCACTGGATCCAGGCTAAGTCCAGATCTATGTAGGCCAGATCTATATTCTTCTCATCTCTAGCCCAGGTTCTGTCACTCTTAATATATTGAGGGGTGTGTGGTAACATGAACACAAATGAAGTGGAGAAGGTGTAGTGCAGTCCCTCCCCATGGTTCAGTCCTCAGCCAGAGTAACATCTCAGGGAATAATCATTCCCTAAACTTCTCTAACATGGTGGCATTTCACCATGGACCTGTGCATTTTCAAATTAAGTTTACTGCAGCTCCTGTTTTGGTGGTGTGTCTCTTACTAAGCTGTTTAACCTGTCCTATTAAAAAAATCTATTATAAAGTTTCAATCAAAGTGAAATCTCACTTTTATTTGCAAATAGCCATTTCCAAAATTTGATTGTGATTCCAATAATGATTAATTTAAAGATTTTATCTTTCATCTACAGCAATGTATTTTTTTCTTGGAAAACTGAACTGAAAGCAACAGAAAGCAAACTAATTTTCCGTATCATGTTCTTTGGCATACAGAGCTTGATTTTCAGCGTAAGTATTATTTTTCCACCAGAAAAATATATTTACACTTACCTATAAGTTCATTCTTAATAAGGTCCTCAAATATTCATTTGAAGATTCAGTGGAATTCACTTCTCCTACGTTCGTTTTCAGAGAATATTCAGTGAAAGGCACTGGCACCATTTTTGGCCAAGTCAGGGCACATTAAGCCATTTCTAAAGATTTAAACTGACCCAGTGACACACACAGAAAGGGAGCATATGACCTCTTTCATCTACTGAAATTATACTTTGCAGTTAAAAGAAAAATTTTCCAGGCAAAGTCCAAATGATTAAAAGGCATCCATTTCCACATTAGTGAGGAATTTCCCACTGCTTCTGAAACAGGAATTTTATGATTACTTCACCCCCCATAAAAAAGTGCACCTGAGAAAATCCCACACTGAGCAAGGACAATTTATGGAGATAAAAACATGCCTACATCTGTTATATAAAATATTTCCCTTGAATTATTTTCTCCACCCTAAATTTAGTGGGGGAGGTGAGAATGGGGGGAAAAGAGAAACGTTTGAGAAAAGACACAGGATATCTCTGTTGGGTTACCTAAATAGCCTGAGATTTTCTAAGGAGCTTTTCACTTTCTCCTGAAGATGTGAATCAAAATTATCTGCAAGAGCTCATGGCACTGCTGTCCTTACATGATCATTGGCAAAGGTGATCTCAAACCTCATAGAATTAGGATGTGAACACTGACACTGGGTTGGGACCTGGTGGTGTTAAGTGATCGAGAGCTTCCCATTTGTAGGTAAACAGTTTCCACCCAAAAAGCCCAGATGAGATGAAGGGGTTTTGTCTGAGTTTTCCCAACAGGAAGAGAGAAACCACAAGGTCCGTGACTCCCTTGACCCTCCTGCCCCTGCAGCGGCAGTTCTGCCCCAAACACGGCCCGGGGAGAGCGCACTGGAGGCCCTGTCCCAGCATGGGCTGCTCCTGTTGGGGATGCTTGGCACTGACATGCCCCCACATCTGCTGAAAGAGGTGCAACTTCCATCCTTCTTCCCCCACACCACCTAAATCTCCACCTGCTTCCTCACCCTCCTGCTCCCCTCTCGTCCCACGTCAGGGGCACCTCAGCACAGCTGCCCTGAGCACATCCCTGGCATGGCAGCACAGGGGAGTCCAGAGGCAGCTTCAACAACCAATGTGCAGTCACAAGAGAACAGCACTCCCCTATTGAGGGACACGATGGGAGGTTAAATTAAGTTCTTAGAGACCCTCTAAAAGGAAGGAATTACATTTTAGGACATATCCTAAAATATCCTGTTCCTTCTGAAAGTACTTTTCTTTTATGTTCCCCAAGGAGAGAAAGTACAGTACCAAGTAAAAGTGTTATTGTGTTACCAGCACTGAGAATTAGGGATTAAGGGCTCTTACGTTAACTGTTGTTTGATTTAAGACACAGCCAAAAAAAATCCAAGTGGCACAAAAATCATTTTACTGCATCAACTTTTATATGCATTTGAAATTCCAAAATAATTACTTTATCACCCAGTGCTGCCACTTGAATTGGAATCAAGGTCCGTTTTCATTTAACGTAGAAATGTCAATTAGAGCTGTGGGAGTCATTGATTTTTTGGTTTGCTGGCCAGGTATAAAAAAATAATTGAGGGAAAAAAAAAAGCACCTTGTGTCAGTCTTAATTTTTTCTCCTCCTTGGAAATGTAAACCTGAATGCAGCTTTGCATCTGATGAACAGGATCCAGTACACACAGATTTTATGGTAATAGCAGTTACCTAAATATAGATAAATATAGTTTGAGGTGCTCTGCAATTCCCAGACCTGAGCATCAGGTAGGACACAGTTCCCACAGGATGCCCTTACCTTGTGAAGCAGCAGCCAGACGTAATACCATCTCAGGTATCACTAGATGCCTCTGTCCAGGACACTCAATCAAGGTTGTGTATCACTGGATCATTCTTAAATAAAGAACATAAGAATTGGAAATTGGCTCCAAAAATGCTGCCTTGATTCAAAACAAAAAAATGTTACATTTAACCTTTCAAGATTTGGGCTTGTTTAGAGCTATTTCTCAGGAGCCTTGGAATCAAACGAAAATCAATGTGAACCTACGAAATGCTCTGGCCAAGCCACAGTAGCATTTTCCAGAGAAAGAGGTCTTTAATGGGGCAGTTTCACTCGCCTTGCTGAAGCTCTGCACAATATGAGTGTTGTTTTCACTCTGATATAATATGAAAGGTGCAGAGGATGTGACATTGTCCAAGGCCTATGCTGACCTTGCAGCCCTTCATACGTAAAGCTGCGTCACAACTGAATGGGTCAGAGTGGTCTCTAATCCCCCCCAGAATGAATTAAGGACTTCTGATCTCCTTGCTTCCCCCTCTGGACTGGCTTCACCATGATCACCAGGTTAGGGAAATACACACGTCTTATTTGAAGCCACGAGGAAAGGGAGAAACCCATTTTCTATTATAAAGTACTGTATTAAGAAGATTGAAAGCTATAACCCGATTGCTTTACACAGTTTATAGCCTCTTGATATTGCATGAATGCCAGTTGCAACTGTCAGAGCTCTTCCATTATTCTCCTTAATCTCCCCTTGTGATGGGATTTGCATATCCCACCTGTCAGTGGCAGAAGCTCCTCACCGTCTCCCAAACTCTTTCACAGAGACCAGAATCACACAATGACAAGCCTTTCTTCTAGTCCTCACAGATTCTCTTTCACTTACTGCTTTCTCTCAGAGCACGGCTCTTCTTATTAACAATTTCCCACGTATCCTATTTCATATTCTGTATATGAAAAGCCTATGTTTTATCCTGTCAAGAAATATATCTAGACATGGACTGCAACACAGGAGAAAGAAATACTATGGCTGTTGACTCATTTTTTTTGAAAAATCAAACACATGCACAAGAAAATAAATACCAAAAAACCCTCAAGACCTCTGGTTAAAGGAATAAAGTCCTAATCAGTTACAGGAAATTTAGAGGAGGAGGTTTCATATTTAGAATGGATGTGAAGTATTTTATGATCCAGTAAGAGTAAATATAATCAAGAAGACAAAAGTTTGAAACAGGGGACTTTTAGCAATATTTTAATTTAATTTTATTTTTTTCTTCCGGTTTAAATTCCCAATTTTGTTTCCTCACTTTTTATTCAGCCCTTCCAAAATATATTCTCCATAGCTCTAGCAAGAGATTAGCCTGAAACAGTCTCAGCATCCGGTGCATTCTACTCTTAATACTATTATATATTCTTGTAATGTGTACATAACACAGACTCCATCTCACTGAACTGTATTAATGCCAGCATCCTCCTTGCATGAATCTTTTTTGGGAGCTGTTTTCAGCACTCTAGGAATCAACCTCAATATGAAGAAACTGACACTGAGGTCATTCCTCACTGTGGGTCTCACTGAGCATCTGGCTCTGGGCTCCACATCCATATTCATTACCCTAAAATTCTTCCTTTGTAATGATTCAACTGCCATGGGAGGAAGGGAGTGATGGGCTATCGCAGCATCACACAACGTAATGCTGGTCACTCATGGGATGATGTTGGCACATTCTTCATTCATCCCCGATAGTTCTTCCTTGGAGCCACAGCTCTGCCAGCAAGGGAGAGACAGAGGCTATACACTATGTCCTCTTGCATGAACATGGCATTTGGGCAAAGTCTCCAAGTGAGATGTGGAAAAAAACATTTTGATTATGGTCCACCCTTCTGGATTGAACCGAAGAACACTGGCAATTTAAAGTACTCTTGCCGTGCCTTTACTGCCTCACTTGTAAAAAAGAATATATTTGTTATCATCTCCATTCATCAAAAGCAAAAATCAGATTCAAATTCAAGTTCTTGGGAACCTGACTCCTAGAAATTCCCAGTTCACTTTCCACAACCTGTCATACAAGTAGATACAGAAAGAACAGTGCTTGCTTGATTTAGCAAACCAGAGGCTGAAATGGAATAGCTTACTGCCTGTAAAATACTTCCAAGGGATGTAAGTGCCAGGGAGGGAAAATAACTTCAATTAAATGAAAAACAAAAATGAAAAAAAATTAATCTAAATTGCCCAATGGCAACATTAGAACAGAAATCAGAGAGAAGCTTCCAACAGTCAGGAGAAAAAGGCTTGGAACAGCTACCCAAAAAGGAAGAAGGCAATAGAAGGGTGAAAGGGTTGATAGACACCCAGCTGTTCGTACATGTTTGTAGTTTGATCAGCTCATGGCTGTAGGATGCAGTACTATGTGCCATTCTAGAAGTTCCTCATTTATAAAGTAGGTCTGAACACCTCAGCTGAAAATCCAACAACAGCTCATTCACAATTATTTTGTCCAGGAGGAAATACAGTGGAAATATAGAGGTGCATCATTATTCTGCCTTACCTGTGCCCAGTTTGTCCTGTCAATAACATTAAGTAACATCTTGCAAGTGATACCTAATGCAGAGTCTCATCTTGCCTAAAAGCTCTCCCATAAGAGACCTACCTCTTCCCCTGCTGTCCAGTGTAATCACCTGACAGGAGCAATGATGACCTTGCCGGCTTCATCCTGCACTGGACCCTTCAGCTGTATCGATCTTCTGCTGTGGATGGAATATAAAACCTTTCTGGCCATGGCTGTTTTGCATCTACTCCCAGCTCCACCTCTGTATCTCCATCAGTCTGCTGACGATCTGCTGCTGTGGAGGACCTGTGAGAAGCTCAGCTTTGTCTTTCCAACCATGTAAATCACAGAAGCTTGAACCAGCTGTTTAAAGGTATCATGCTCACGTAAAAGCCAATCCCCAGGTATACTGCCAGGTACATGCTCAAATTCAGTGCCACACACTTTGAGATCTACACCAACATCCAGCCCAGGAGAGCACTTTGTCCAGTGCAAGGCAACAGTAAACTGCCATTATAATAAATGAGTTGAAACCCACGTTGCTTTCCCTCACAGCCCCACATTATAGCACCAGCTGTAGCATCAAGACACTCACTCAAACTCCCTTACCTTTCAACCTCCTCCAATTTTGTCTCTCTTTCTCCAGAATACTTTCAAATGAACAAGTAAGACACTGATCTCACTCCATACCAGCTTAGGACAGAAGCAGTCTTCATTTTTTGTAAGCTCTGAAAAGCATCTGTATCCCAAAAGCTCATAATGGACATCACCTAGAGACTTGCTTCTCTCCATTAAAACCAAGTCTCTCTTTTAGTTCCACACATAAATCTCTGCTAGCTGTTTTTCCCTAGTCTACAGCACGGCATTAAGGCTGCTATGGGGACTCCAAATCTGCAATGTCAGGACACACCACATCAGCAACACGTTTGATATCTCCATGAGCTAGGAAACCTGCCAACTTCCACACCAATGATGACACTTCTCAGTGGTGCAAAAAGGCAGGAGATCACACTTGTTTATCTTGTAACAGAGATTTGAGAAAGATATTAGCTCATTTGAATTTCCACTCCAGTTTTATGGGGGCCAGTGGAAAGATGCTCAGGATGTACCAATGCAGGTCACTACTACCAGGACTCATTTACAGACTCAATAGTCTAGGCTTGTTATATTGTTAAAATGATTCCAGGCTGGGTGCTGGCTTGGGCCAGTTAACACCTTCTTGGATCATTCCCAGAAAGTCTGGCACTCAGTGCAACCAGTGACCCTTTCCAGCACTCACTTTTGCAGCAGCCACTCTTCTCTGTCTTGCAGACTGAAAGAGCTCAGGATCGTGGAGATGCAGGACAGTTTTGTGTGGCCTCACTCACCTCCACTGGAGTCGGGGATAGCCTGAGGCCCACCTGTATTTAAATATAACACTGGATACACTCCTGATTTCATCCTCATCAGTCACTTGACAAGCCAGGCTCTCTCCACCTATGCTCCCTCTCTCTCCTGCTGATTCCATCAGTGAAACAAGGTACACAGGAGGGATTAGTGAATATCTGAACTGTGTCCCTACAGATGAGCAGAGCATGCTCCAAGTGTATATGAATGTGGATTTGGAGAGAAAGCTGTCCAGGGAGTACCTAAAATAACTGATGCACCAAAACAAGCGCTGATCTAAAACAATTTATGTTGATGGAGTTATACCTGGACAACTTGGACTATTATTTATTATTCTTATAACTCCTGTGGCCAAGCATACAGCAGGTTCCTCAGAGAAGAATGCCATCACTTCAGTGGTGCACACACTTTGTATGAAATCACAGCCAAGCCTGAGAGAAGCTGCAAACACCCAGAACAATCCCATAGAGAACCAGGAGTCCTTGCAGGACTTCCTTCTCCTCCACCAGCAGCATTGCAATTATATCCACACCACTAACAGAACAAGGATACAAAGAACCACAATGATGCTGACAGGATAAGGTACACTGCAACAGAAAAACTTGGTGGTGACAATGCTTTAATTTTCCAGTTTTTTCACCTAACAGGATTTCAAATATTTTGAACTTTATTTTTGATTTTTCCTGTACTCACACAGATACTGCAAACTGTGATCCTCTTCACACTGCCCCTCTGCCTGGGCAAAAGGCAAAAGTTGTTTGACAGCAGCACTGAGAGAGCACATAAGAATGAAAAGGAGCAGAGGTATGTTGCAGCCCCTTGCCACAGCATGGAAACCAGCAGGAAGCCGGCAGCTGCTGCTGGTGGAGTGCAGACAGGGCACGGGGGTTACACAGCATCCCCACAAGCAGCACCATGGGATCCTCTGCGACCCCTATGCAGGCAGAACTACGTATGCTGTACCCTAAAGGAAACATTTCACCCCAAGCCCATCCCACTCCCAACTCTATCACAGATGGGTACCCAAAACCTCCACACAGAGACAATGGGTCGGTGCCACTTTGGGCTTCCTCCTGAACACACACCATTGCTTCAGCTGAGCCTGAACAAGCCTGTTGTGCATCCAGGTCCTGCTGGGGCCCAGCTTCAGTGAGTGTTGTGAGGGAGCTGCAAGCACAGCATGAAACAGAACAGCACTGCAAGAGCCCCCGCAGTGAAGGGGGGAGCATAAAATATCCCTGTACACAATGCAACCTGCAGCTGTCAGGGAAGGACAGTCACAAAACATTTCCCCACAGCTCCCTGAAAACATTTGTACACTAACACACTCAGAAAGTAAATCAGCCCCTGACAACAGCAACCCACACTACCACAGTGGGCAGAAACACAGACACAAATATACGTGTACCTAAACACACATATAACAATAGATGTGTCTTGAAAAACATACAGGTGAAACATAATTGCACTGATAGACCAGAGAAACTGCTGCCTGCTGGGTGACTTTTTATATCAGAATCTTTTTTCTTAGCAAATGGGTCACTTGAAACCAGAGTCAGCCTCAATTCAATTTGTATGAACAGACCTGAGTTCCTACAAGGCAGCTTCTGTTCACACAACTATTTAAGAATAGTCTAGCTGAGTTGTGAAGAAAGGGGAAAGTGCTTCAAAATAGAAATGACAACTATTCCCCTGTCAATTAATTGATTAAAAACTTCCCGATGAGACCATCAAACCATGTCCCAATTAACTAGGGCTGAACCCCACGGTGAGGTCCTTATGACATCCGCTGCAATTCTAAATTGAGTAGCTCAGTACAATCTGTACCAAAAGGAATTCATAATGACTAGACTATGATTTCAAAATGTTATCAGTCTCCTAGTACTAAAGCTGAAAGGGAAGCCAAAGATTTCTGCCAAGCAGCCAGAAACCTTCTGGCATTACAGCTGCAGACACCTTAGAGGAGCACCTCAGACCCCGTTTCTCCTGGGAAGTTGTATGGGCGACAGTCATGTAGTGGTGGCATCCCTTTCTCTCTCTCATTAGCATTCTGCTTGGTCGCTCTAAGAGGCAAAGTTGGAGAATTCGGACAGACAGATCCTTCTACTTCTGCTGGTCCACAAGCAGAGTTAAGGGCAGGCAGAAAGCAGTCCAAGCAATTTACCTTGCCTTCCCTGGGCCTTGGCCCTCAGCTCCAGGTAGTGCTGCAGCAGAGGCTGGAAGGATACAGTGCCCAAGTTAACCTGGTAACTTTGATGTCATGACTGTGGTTCCAGCCTGGAAACCAGCTGCCTACTCCTCTGGCCAGTTTTGTTCTGCTTGGCTCAAGTCGGAATTGTTCTGATGCTGTTCCTGAGATACGTACAGGTTATGAGGACAAAAGAAGAACTGTCCTGTTTAACACCTTGGTGACAAGAGGCAAAAAGCAGCTTTATCCCCTACACAGAGACACCTTGGAGGCAAAGTCCTGAAGCCCTCCAAGCATCTCCCACATCAGCAGGGCCCGGGGATGAGCCCTTGGGCTGATATGGGCTCCCACAGCTGACAGAAGAAGAAGCAGGAGCAGAGGGGCTTTCCCTGGGCATCCTTACAGCTGAGCCTCCCGGGCTCCCCGTGAGGCTTATCCCGGGGAGATGGCTGGATGCGAAGGCGGATCCCCTAAAATGACACTCCCCGTCGCGCCGCGGGCAGTAGCAGCGCTGGATCCTTCTCTGCTCCGGGGCGAGGGACAAGGGGGCCGGAGGGGGATGTGCTCAGCGGGCGGGCGGGTAGCGGAAAGTTTTTCTGCTCCAGAAGAATGGCCCTTTTGAAGCCCTTCTGCCCCACTGCACACTGCTAAGCGAAGCCAATCCCCGGCGCCCGGAGGCGCAAAATCCCCTGCGACGAAGAAATACCCAACACCCCCCATCCCCTATTACAAACACATGAGGGAAAAAAAAAAAAAAAAAA
>NW_008238346.1:564414-568674 GCF_000691975.1 Corvus brachyrhynchos
TCCCCGGCCACTTTCTCTGGCTCCCTCGTCACTCGCCGTGTCTCCCAGCCGCTGAATTTCGTCTCCGCGGGAGCAGGGGTGACGGTCGCTTGCAACCCGGCATCCTCCGTCCCGGCTTCTTGCCCTCTCTCACCTCCCTTCTCCCCGAGGAACCTCCTTTGCTCCTCTTCTCCTCTGTCGGTCCTCAAGTGCATCAGTAATCCCTGCTGCGGCTGCTGCTGCGGCTGCACCTGGGAACGGCAGGATCTGCAAGTTATTTCTGCATCGGTAAAGCCATAAGTGAAGAGGAAAAGCCATGTCCAGTACAGGAGAGCAACGTGCCAGGCTGGGTACCAGCCAGCAACTTTTTCCATCGCTGCCGACTGCTGATGAGTGCGAGGGAGAAAGAGCAAGTAGGAGAGCGCAGGAGCGAGGGAGCCGGGCGCTGCCGATTCAGGCGCCGCGGGGTAAACACGGCGAGAACTCCACGTAAAGTTTCGGACTCTTCTGTGCTGGATGCAGCCGAGGGGTAGAGGAGATTACTTTCTTCCCCTCTCTTTTCCCCCCCTCTTGTTTCCTTTTTCTTCTTTTGCACTTTTTCCTTTTTTCTCTTTGCTCATCCCCCCCCCCTTTTTTTTCTTTCTTTTTTTTTCTTTTTTCCCAAGACTGGTGTTGCTGATCAGGCTTGTGATGGAAGGCAAAGCCACAACCACACGGGGGAGGAGCTGATTTGAAATCAGAGAGAGAGGGAGAGAGAGAGGAGCAAATCCTGGCTGGTGATTTCTCGCGGCTGCCTCTGTGGAAGTCTCAGCTCGCTCCTCTCCCGCTCGCTCTCTCTCTGCTCCCTCTCACTTCGCCGCTTCTGCATCACACTCCTCCCGCAGCCGCCCCGCCAGGACGCCCCGTGCCTGTGTCGTGAGTGGCTGGTTACTCACTCCCCCTCTCTCACACACACTCCAAACACGGACTTATCCCAACTTTTAAACTCGTATCATCCGATCCCTTCCTCCCCTGTGCCTCCCATCAGTTCAAACACCTAAAGCCTGCTCCGCAGCATACTGAAACACATGGACTGGAAGCAGATGTGCAGAGTGAAGGAACACTACATGCATGTGTGTATAGTCTTCCCAGAGGAAATGTTTTAATTCGATTAATTGAGTGGCCCTAAATATCTGAGGAGGCTCTGAAATGACCCATTCTTTTTCCCTCCTCCTGTGACTGATGTAAGTGCACTGGAGTTGCTCAGAATAGGCACCTGTGATTGCTTTCACAGGGAAAAGTCGCATTTCTGCCCCTCTGTTCCCTCCTCCGCTTGTGCTTCACTGTACTGCCTCTTACAGTAGCTGCCGATGCTTAAATAAATCACTCATACACGGCAGAGATGTACCCACATAAATGCTGATGGAGACAGGGACAAGCTTTTGGAAATGACATGACAGCGCTCGGTGGAGAGGGAGATTCCCCTCCAGTGGTTCATCAGCAGAAAAAAGCCCCTGTTGCTCTAGCTGTCTCTCACGCTTTTAGGACCAGCGATTTCTCCCCCAGGAGCTGTGCTTCTCTCTCAGTATATGTCCTCCCCGGGGAGCAGTAATAGTGGTGGCCGGAGGAGATCACCAAACGCTGCCTGCAGAGGCTGGTGTCTGCTGGGCACGGGAGCTGCTGCTCCCTGACTACAAGACAGCACTGTTGGTGACTGCCTACACAGCAGGACAGGGCCCTGAGCTTTGACAGGCACTTGCAAATGCCCACAGGCGTTGAAACTGGAGGGAATTAAAAGCTCTTCCACTGGAATTTTATTCCATCCCCGTCTGCCTGTTCTCACTCATTCCCATTTGATTTACGGGAGAGTTTATTTTTTAATTAATATTTTTTAACATTTCCTTCCTGACACGGAAGACCTTATTGATTTTTTTTTTTTTTTGGCAGGGCATTTCAGAAAACGATTTACAGATTTGTTTCACATTCTTCTAGAGATTTCACTCAAATGCTCACTGGTGACACGTCTTGGGATATTAGCACAAGACCAGAGGTGAAGGGAGACTCACAGTAATTCAGCCTGGGCATAACTTCATGCTGCTTACAACAATGATGTATTGTCTGCAATGTAACCACCTGACCTCAGCTAAATCTACCAATTAACTGCATACCTGTTTCCACATCTCCCAGCTAAATGGTTACTATTAGTTACAGCCTGTCGGGTAATAACAATAATTAATACACGCACTTAACTCCTTTCCTTTAGTGAGCCCAAAGCTCCTCACAAAGGCCACTTCTGTTGTATAAATGGAGGAAACTGAGTCACAGTATGATCAGCAAAGTAGTAAGGATTGGAAGTGGAGCTACCTTATTATCAGTCCAATCCTTTGTCTTCTATACAACAGATTGACCAGGTGGATCTAATCCCCAGAGGATCAACTAAAAAGTGTCACCTTCCCAGCACAAGTCTCTTAAGGAGGCTTTAATCTAAAGGAATGAAATTCAAAGAGATGAGGTGAGACAGAAAAAGAACTTGCAAGAAGGAAATTAGAAAGAGGTCAGAGGAAATTTCTCTTGGGATTGTAATAGAGATTTGCATGCCAATGAGTGGCTAAGGCAAATGAGAGAGACAATCTCGATGTCTCATTTAGGCAGATGATTATCTCTGAATTGTGATGAGTGGCCAGTGAGTGATACTGATGTGCCTAGTGGAGCACACCTTATACACTGTGAGTACACTACACCTGCAGAACTCTTCAGCAAATGCACACAAGAGTCAGTCATGGAGCGAGAATTCTGGATACAACCTGAAGACCACAGGCACATTTCCCTGTTGTGGGTGGATACAGGACAGAGACATACAGTATAAGCCTTCCCCTGAGCCCTATTATCCAGAATTATCACTTTAGGAGATTCCAACAACAGCAGAAACTGCACCTGATCCCTTACTTTTAATAAGTAATAATGCAATAGCACTTTTAATGGACCTGTCTTCCCAAAATTTGTCTAATCTGTATTTATACTCTTGGTGTCTGAGGCGTGCTGTGATAGTCAAGTTTACAATCTGATTATGTGTACTTTTGAATACTCCTGGTCTGCGCTTATCTGAGAGAGACATTTTAAATCGCTGTAATCTAATCTTGCTGCCAGCCATCTTTTTGCCACAGATGATGTGATGATTGAGCCGTCAGAGATAAGAAACCGGAGTCTTTGGCACAAAAGAATAATCCCCTGTCCTTTGATGTAAGGGATAGCTTTCTCTTTTGGGAGCAGGGACCGAGCTCGTATACTCAGCCAAAAAGAAGCTGGTGTGATGTGACTGAACTCCATGGCTGTGCCCATGGGAAAGGAAAGGCTGCACTTGTGGTATCCTGACCTGAGACACCACCTGATCTGACATTTCAATACTGCATGTCCAGCTCCAGCATCTGGTGAGAAGGTGTTTTCCGTGAGAGCTGCTACACTGCCTGGTCAGGAGACTGTTCTTGTGTTTCACATAGCCAATATTGCCTGGGGAAAGGGGATGTGAGCAAGCCGTGGGAGCCATGGAACAGGAGGCAATCACGGGCAGTATAAAACATGATACCATGAGAGTAAATGAAAATGGCAGGTTTTAGCTGACCTCTTCACCCTTTGGCAGGGGTTTTCCTCTTCACCAGGAGGAACTACCTCAAAGGCAGACATCTGCACATACACAAGAGTGTTGTGGGAGGTTCTTGCTTCTGGGTTCAGGAAGAACAAGCAGGAATCTAGTGAAGGGAGTAGATACCAGTGCTAGGTATCTGTTGCAGTGGAGCAAGCATCTTCCTCAGGATTTATATAGCCTTGAGAAGAGAAGCAGGAACAGCATGAAACGTGGATGAGTGCACAAAACTTCACTCAGGACTGGGCAGGTTCTGAGACAGGTGGAAATATGGGCTTGGTCAAGGACATAAATCCTTATGACAGGGATTGCAGTAATCTGCCATCTGCAGGAATCCTTTCACCTGGAGTGTTTCACACTTGCAGTCAGAGACTACTTGTGAAAAATGTGGTCTTGAGAGACTTCCTGGCTCCACAATATTCCTGTCTTCTGAAACATGCTAGATGATGTACCCTGCGTGATGGAAGCACCTCAGGGACTATGCCAGCACTGCCTTTACTGTGCTGGAGTAGGAAGGGAGAAATGGGAATGAAAGAGGATACAGAGAAGGAAACAGAATTGGGTAGGCTTAACCAGCTGAGTTTTTAGTATAAGGCAGGGGCATAATATAGCCTGGCCTTTTGTGAATCTGAATGTCTTTTAGACAAAGGAGTATAATCTTT
>NW_008238346.1:568709-591716 GCF_000691975.1 Corvus brachyrhynchos
CCTAGTAAATATTTGTATAATCAGGATTTTGTGAATCTGCACTCATTTTAAATCATCAGTTTTCTCAGAGAAGACTGTGTAATGAAGGGAGACCAAGAAGAACACTGCTCCATTGATTCCTATCAAGCCATGGTGAGTGATGAATACTGTAGTTTGACATTACACATAATTCCCCCAAACGGAATCTCTGTTAAAAAAAAACAAAAACAAACAAACAACATATCAGGCTACAACAGGTCTTGTTGCAGTTTCCATTAGGGAAAAAAAAATTACTTTCAGCTGTAAATATCACAAAAAGGTTTTTTTTTTTCTAAATAGGGTCTGGATGCTTCATTCTTTAAATAAAATGGGGACTAATTATATATATCAAATCAACTATTTCCAAGTGCTTCTTATTTCACTGAACAAATGAAAATTATTGAGCCTTATGGTTTATTTTGTAGCAACATTTAGATAATTGTTACATAGGTATTATTAGAAATAAATCCTATAACTTTTATTGGGGCAATGCATTTGACACAAAAAGACCAAAATACTTGAAAAAAATCTGGATCTGAAAGAAAATCTCTGTCTTCTTTCCACTAAATTTCATTTCCCTTCCTCAGATTATTTTTGGAAAGGTGATTGAACTATTTATTTTTGACACTAATAATTCCTCTAAATTAATTAATATGAAATCTCTCCTTTGTTATTCCACACAATCAAACCCCAAACCAGTGCTATCCTAAAATTAGGCTGCTGCAGCTTTTAACAGGGACTCCTATTCATCTGCAAATGTGTTGCGATTTTGCTTTAGTTGCCATAAATATTAACAGCGAGGGCTTTTTGTTCTTGTACTCCCTCTTGCTGCAGCCTGTTGCAAAGACTGAGGTTTAAAGTAATCTCAAGAAAAGTGCAAGACTTTGACACTTTATAGCTTAGAGAGCCATTTTGTTTTGCTAAAGCCTCAGATGGGGAGTTCATACATTCATTTATCTGGCAAGGAGGCTGGGTGGTGAGCAGATTCAGTCGATGTGACTGCCTCCAAGTACAGGAAGGTGCTCAGCACCAATACCTGGTTGCAGTTTTCCTCAAATCCTGTTTATACTGAAATATCTAGTCATGCTTATTAGCCAGCAGCTCTCTCTGGGGACAATAGGACTTGTCTGGATTTTCTGCTCTGGAAATTCTCTCATGTAATTCCTCTGTTTCAGTTCCATTTCTGGATCCAGAGTGTTTTCACACCATCCAACCAACCACAAATGGGACAGCAACGCCCACACTCATGGTACAGGCTCTGCATTTTACTCTCTGGGTTCAGACCTCCTTCCTGCTCTTACAGCTGCAGGTATTTCTTGGGCCAGCTGTGCCCAGGCAATAAACCAAGGGTGGATTTACCACGGGAGGATGGGAGCATGATACCCCCTCCAAATAAGCTTGTACTCCCAGTCAGGTGCTGAAGCAATACTCACATGGCAGCACAACTACCATATCCATGCTGGTGTTGAATCCAGCACTCTTTGCCACAATCCTGGGATTGAATCCTGTTTCTTCTCTAGTGACAACTGCTCCTCTGTGCCTGCCTTGAATGTCACTGTTCCAGTGATTCTCTCCCCTTGTGATCTGGACACAGCAATCCGTTGCCACCCTGTGCTCCTGAGTGTTGCTCCCCTGTCAGGGATTACCATGGGATTTAGGAGCGAAAAAACCCACAGGCCACAGAAGACAGTGGTTGAGAAAATCTGCTGCTTGAAATTCCCAGCTGACATTCTCTCTTGATCAGCTTTTGCAGCCTAAGAAACCTGGAAAGCTGCCCTGAAAAGCTGGTCTTAGATTCTGGTGGGTTTTATAGTTGGTTGAGTGTAAAGTAGAATTGCAAGAACTGCACTTATATCAGGACTGCATATACTCAGCTGGTGCTCTGAGCTTGCAGCTCAGGAGAAAACTGAGCTGGAGCTCACAGCTAGCATGAGCTGTATTATAACAACTTGGAAACTAGTAAACACTGGTGAAAGGAGGAAGCCTGAGGTGTATCTTTTAGTCAACTCATTCACCACTGCCAATATGAATGATAACCACAGGGATGACCCAGCAATTGTCACATTTTATCCTGACTGTTTTAAAGCAACCACATAATACCCAGAAGGTTTTTGCCATCAATAATTAAAATGTATGCTATGAACACTTCCAACCACATGAAAGGCAAGAATGCAACCAGGAAAAATGAGAATGGCTTTGGCAAGTCGTGCTTGACCAACCTAATGGTCTTCTGCTACTAAACAGCTGACTATTTTAACACCAGCTCCAACAGCAGTCTCATGGTAAACTGAGGACTTATGGGCAGGTCAGAGCAATTGGAAGTTGGTTGGATTGCAACTCTCAGCAATTGAGAATCAACTGACTAGAAAACATCTGGAGTTTGCACTGGGGTGCAAAATTTCTCTTTGCAAATAAGGCAAAATGCATATTCCTCTGCCTTTGGAGTTCTATATCTAATGTAATGCTACTACCAGTGGTGGCACCCATTGGCACACAACAGCTGTGCCATAACATCCTAAATTTGGCTATACTAGAAAAACTGGCCATTACCTGACCCTCTCTTGTTCCTGTGGGCATGTATCTGTCCTGTATCTGACTTTCAGCAAGTTCTTTTCATTTTGTTGTGTGGAGATGCAAACTGTAAACTTTTCTTTTTCATGACCAAGAGAGAGTCTTTGCAGCTATTCACAATCCTTTGCAAGTTGCTTATCTGCGTCCACTGAGTCATTTTCATTCCATCATCTTCTAGGCCTTTCCAGTTCCTCAAGAGAATCATGGCTGCTGAATGCCTCTGATTGTCTTGCAACCTTGCAAATCTGCAATTTGAAGCAGACTGATCAAGTGCAGATAATAGTTTCCTGTGAACAATAAATATCAGTCAGAGCCTGACTAATCTTCCACAGAGTCAGGATACTTCAGTAACATAAATCTTAAAAGCCTAAAAGGCATAAAAATAATTTGTATTTTCTTCCTTTTTCAGAGGATACTGAACTTTAGTCATCACTGGGGAAGTTCTCCTGACATTCTCTCAGCTCTGGGTTTATCTGCATTGACAGGACAATAAAAATTCTTGTCTATCACTCTACTGCCATCACCTTTGGCTTCTGGTCTTGGTTGTGGAAGAATTTAATGGAGGTAAGAGAATAATGATGAAGAGAAAAAGATTACAAACTTAATGGCCTGTGAATGCTGTTTACAGTTTGTCATCGTTACAGATGGTGTTTTCTTGCTTGTGCACCTTGCTTGATTTCTCTTAGCCAGAAGTGTTGATGAAGTAGAAGTTCCAGGTACAACTAAAGATAAAATTTCTAATGGAAGAAAGAAACCTTTTTACTTTAAACTACCTTTTTACTGCAAGAAAAGTAAAAAATATATGAAAAAAATGAGAACCCTTGAGGCTGATGGAAGATGTGAGCTTGCTCATTGACAGTATTTTATTTCAGAACTGAAAAAATGACCAGGAGAAAACTTCTGTGAGGCAACTCTGTCCTGCTTCACTGATGCATTGTTTCTTAAGTCATGGTCAGAAATCCTTTTCTGGAGACAGTTACATCACTCACAGGTCAACCAGCAGAGCTTTCCATACGCACACTCCCATGGTAGACAATCAGGAGGGAAGAAGCTGGTGATCATTAAAACTGCTTTCATTAATTCAGCCATTTCTGCCTTAAGCAAGGCAGAGGATGCTCACATGAATTTTGGTGCTAGATGATAAGCAGTGAGGACATCCACATCTGAGCAGCGCAGTGCAAAGTCAGAGACACCTCCCCTACTGGGGCAGCTGTTTGGAAAGTTAATGTTTTCATAGCATCTGTCTGGCCAGAATCCAAGGCAGATGAAGAGAGGGAGGCTCTCTCTCAGCTTTTCTCCCTCCAGCCTGGCAGCTCCTTCAGCAGCTTCTCAGATCTGTGGCATCCAGTTATGATTCTGTAGCTCGGTGGGACAGGGAGAGATACAGCCTCTAAGGAGGGAAGAGGAAACAGTCCTGAGAGACAGCTTGTCAGTCCCACCTTTGGTGAGAAACTCCAATCTTCCAGAAGGAAGGATTTGGAATGGCTAGTGGAAAATCAGGGGAAAATGCAAAGGAAATCCGTATTTCTTTGTTGTCAATCTTTTCATCGTGAATCATGTAGTGAGTGTTAGGCTCCTGATGTCAGGGGTTTATATAAGATTATAAACATTCTTCCTTTGTTTTCTTTGCTTTCTTTAAAAAAAAAAAAAAGAAAAAAACAAACTAGTCAACTGTGGAGAATAGTATGAAGACAAAGGTCCTATTTGCTTTAAATCTAGTCTGAAGTATTCTAACACAAAAAACAAAGCCAAAGCAGTAAAATTAAAATATTCCATTTGAGCATTTCAGAAAGGAAGGGTTTCTCCTTCTTTTTTGGCTCTTTTTTTTTTTCTTTAAAAATAACTCTGGATCTATTTTTGCCAGCCATAAAGGTTTTTTAAAATATGTATATTTAAAACAAATAGGTTCATCTGTAGATACATAAAAGGGAAACAAAAAATGTTTCTCTATCTGGACAATCTGTTAAAATCACCTTGAAATTAATATTAGATTTCTGAATCTTTTTGGTTCCTTTTTTTAACTCCATTTGGCATGGAATTAAAAATCAATTATTCATATGATTTAAATTAATTGAGATGTTTTCCAGAACACCTTGCAATATAAAAATAATTTCTAGTTTGGTGCTAGATTTTTTTCTTGTCCACAGCTCTTAACAATTTATCTGGGACATCTGTGGGTGTAGCACCTGAAGAATTAAAGCTCATATACAAACACTTGCTTCTGGTAAACAGGACACTGATAATGTAATTTTAGGGTTAAACTTGATATTATTTATAAAAGTACTCTATAAAATAATTTCAAAAAATTTAAAAATTATGTCAGGTTTTGATCGATGCCTTAAAAAGAACAAAAAAAGAGAAAGAAATCCCCTCATCATCAGTAAAAAACCCTTTCGTCTAGAAGAATGAGATTTATTAAATAAGGGTGATGAAAAAACAATAACTCTGTCAGTTTAATACATGTATCCACACACAAAGGTCAATAAATAGCCCAAGTAATGGAAGGAACTCATAAGCAATGCTTCTGCTGATTTCATTGCAAGCATTTCCTGAGATTACATTTATTTTTGTGAGTATTGTTGCTTGGATGGCTCTGTATGCTTAATATCTATTCTCACATCAAGAAAGCTTAGGGGGAAAACTCCATTTGCATGTATTTTCATGCAATTAATAGTAATTCAGGGTTTGTGCTTTTCTTATGCCAAAACCGTGCTTGCCAGTGTTTTCAACCCTCCTAATGCATATATTAGTCCAAGTCTGAATCACTCTGATTTTCTCCTCTGTTTGAAACAATGTTTGTTAAAAGATATTAAATGTGCTTCTCTTTTGTATTCATTCAATCCAGAATAGTTTTTAACGTTTTTATCAAGACTCCTTGATATTCTGTTTTAAAATGGCTTCAGTTTTCCAGTCTGACCGTGTCTCCGTGTGCATTTTGGTTCATTTATGCCTGATTGCAATCAGTGGGAGTCTCTTCCTTGATTTCAATGGAATTTGGATCAAGTTCATTTGCAGCATAAGTTAAATATGTTTGCTGTCATGGAATAAGCCAGCTGTCAGGGCAGCAGCATCCAGGGAATTTGAGAGAACAAGGAATAAATTCAGGATCTCAGATCTTGCTTGGGAGGAACTTCAGCAAATCCTGGTTTATTAGTGGTGACTGCCCTAAATAACATGTCTTGAGTGTCTGCCCTTTAACTGCAGTAAAAACTTCTTTTCTGACTCAGGCTCTCCCAGTAGTCAGCTCATTTTAATATTTATTATGGTGCCTCTGTCTTCTGCAAGATTTCCTTATCATGATTTCAAATACTCACTGACACACTGGGCATTTTGGTGTTTTCAGCATCTGTTGACTCTTTGAGGTGCAAACTCTACGTCTTTTATAGTTTGGTTGTTTTTTCACTTTCCAAAAGGTAAAATAAACAAGGCATGGGGCCTGGACAGTTTGTTTTGTTTTGTTTTGTTTTGTTTTGCCATGCAGGTGCATCATTCTGAACAATCTTATTTCATCTTTGTTGTTGTTGTTTTTGCCAGACAACATAATTATCTTGATTGGTGGGTGGCCAACAAAGTTTTAATTAGATCCAGGGGGATTTGAGCAGGACTATGTATTAAAAAAAATGCAAAACAACGTTGCTAGAATTATTGTTTATTTATGTTGTGAGGCATCCTCTGTGAAATATGATGTTGCCTCTTTGCATTTCCAGTTCTGCCCTCTCTTCTCAAAAAATCCCTTGGTTCACAGGGAATGGTGACTGGCATTAACATCCCTGCACTGAGCCAACCCTGACAAGCTGTTGCTGCTACAAGATGTCCAGCAGCTCAGCCCCTGCCAAACAGAGCCATTGATCCTCCAGCTTGTGCCAGTTCAAAGGAGCACAGGATGCATATCCAGCTTTGTGGAAGGGCTGACAAGTGGTTTGGGGCAGGTGATTGGCATGGACATCAGTGAGCAACACTGAAGGCAGGGAGAGGACTGCACTCGGGAGATCTTTCTGGCTGGTTATGGTTATTAGCTTTTGACTGGAAAAGCACTGTTTTTTATTTATTCAGTAATCTAAAAATATCCTGGTAATGAATTAACCTGAATAGGGGGAGGGGGACAAAAAAAACGCATATTGATTTTCTAAAAGCAGGCCGGAATGCTGTTATTTTCCAATTAACGTTCAGCATTAGAGAACAATCCAGCTGGAAAGAACTAGCTAAGCAATTCCAAGCTTTTTGCTCTCTGCACTTTTTCTAGTGATATTTTTCTCATTTAGCTTCTTAAAAAAGAAAGACCCTAATAACAATTTAGGCCATTTCTTTGGCTAATGGGGATTACCTTGTTGTGGGCTCCAGGGGTGGGGCTATGGAATAACTATGGCTATGGAATCCAACTGTCCACGCTGAAGCGGAAGGCATGTTCATCTAATAAAGGCTGCCCCTGCTCCAGTACTGGAGAAAAGTGTAAGACAAGCCTTCCAAATGCAGTATTCATTATAAGGATATTTCTCTATAAAATTCAGAGCAGGTCAGGGTTTCTGGTGGGACTGGTGATGAGCTCTAGTCTGATTTTGGCTGAGTCGCCCTTTTATTTCCACTGCTCTTTTTTATTGTGTCTGGTATAGTGTCCATGGCTCTTCCTTCTTACGGCTTAGCATACTCAAGGCTCACCAGATTCAGTGGTAAACAATGAGTAAAAATGATATCATCACATCCAGCTCCTTCAGGTCCCTATTTGCGGCCACTGAGTTCAGCTGAATGCTGTGACCAGGAGCAGCCTCCACCACAAACCCAACAGGCAGCTCAGGGCCACACCACTGGCCCTCCAGTGAGACCAAGCACTGGATGCTGCAGCTCATGGTATGCACCCAAAGCAGCAAGCACTGATAACAGGGAAGCAGATTGGAAGTAGGGAAATTACCACTTTCTGAGTAAGCATGTGTACACACAGGTCAAAATACATTCTCATAAACTGAGATCCTTATTTTTTAAACAGGTTTCTGAGGTCCTATCTGAGTTTTCAAGTTTTCTATGCTTTCTGAATTTTTATTTTGCTCTCTTGCATGTTGCCCTTTTCAAATTATTAACTTGTGCAGGGGTGAATTCTACTGAGTTTAAGCAACAGCAGAGGCTGTCTGGCCAACAGCATATGTTGTATTTCCATGTAATTTCTCCCTTTTCTTCCAAATGCTCAAGGGAATCTGGCTGTAGAAAGTCCATATTGGAACTTTACCTGGTATACAAGTTGTGGACTCAAGTGCTGAAATAGAATTCAGCTTTTGTAGATCTTAGACTTGGCAAAGCATTTGGAAAAACTACAAGCACCCATTACTGCTATACTGAGACGGAAATGTTGCCAGATATTTCTGAACAGTTTTGCATAAATTTCAATATATATGTTCTTATTTAGCAAGTGTTTATTTAGCTATCACTGAAGTCTTCCTTTAAGGGTCCAGGAAGGGCCCAGGGAGAGCGACAAAACCACCAGCTTTTGCTAAGGAATGATATGCCCTGCAGCCATACTGTGTACTTAGAGTCTGGAAACAAATTTTAGGGCCTAGATTTATTTATACTGTTTAATAGATGCTTTGATAATTATTTGCATGGGAATGGAAAACAAATTCTCCAGATTAAAAACCATAAAGAAAGCTTGTTTGGATTAGCATGATCAACCAAAAGCATCCATTTGATTCTTGGTATATATATAATTTACTGAGCTGCAAAATAAACACACTCTACTGTTCCTCTGTTGAAGACTCCAGCTGTAAATATTTCATTACTTTAAAAATGTATTGCTATTAGATAGGTCTCTTATTGTTCAGCAGAATCTAGTTTTAAGAAATAAAATAAAATAAAGTAAAATAAAATAAAATAAAATAAGCTTTCTGTTTCCTGGAGAATGTTTTTTAAACATGAAATTTCAATTGGGTGAAAATTGCTGTTCCACCTGTTGGATGCCAGCAGAATCATCCCACAGGTAAGTAGGGGGGTTTTATTAGCTTTGAAGGCATAATCAACCCCTGTTCTTACGAGTGCAGGTGTAATCACATCATGACCTGGTCTGTTTCTCCCTGTCCTACTTGCAGTTCATCATCACCTCTAAAGGAAAACAGGTCTGCTGCTTGTGTTACACAAGGGGACAAAGACCAGGTGAAGCAAACAGGAAACATCATCCACAACAGGAGAGAGAAACGGAGCACAGACTTCCTCTGTTCATAAAGTACTGAAAATACTCACAAGCAGCCTGGGAATAAAGACCTGTGACCAAGATGGGGGGGGGTTTATGGCACAAAGGTCCCATGGGACCATTATAGAAAGGCAGGCTGTGACCTGGTGACACCAGCATTAGAGCTTTTCTTTATACAGCCAGGACACTTCCTGCCTTGCTTGAAATGGACAAAAGCCATGCTTTTGTAGAGGATTTCAGGATGGTTTGTTCCTGACTTTGAAGAAGAAAAAAGAATGAATTCTTTGGTGGTTTTCCATTGTTGGAATGCTTTTTCTGGAGGAAAAAAATAAAAAACCTGAGGTGTTTGGGGGAATAATTTGATGGTGTTGGGCTAGTTATTTTTATTCAGGAATTGATGGTTTTTGCTGTCATAAGCCTGACACTATAAGAACAGGATTAAATATGGGTGCAAAGATACACAGGAAGATTTTTCTTCTGTGTGTGATATACCAAAGCCACAAATAATCACACACCTGTAAGGAACCCACGTAGAACTTTGGCACCTACTATTCCACTTCTCAAGAATAGGTCCCCATAAAACAGTGTGCCTGAACATTGTGAAGTACCATTTTTTCTAATTCATTATTGTGCTTCTTGAAATCCTTAAGGAGCCCCAAACAGAACATTGAACAAAGACCACAGTCCCTTCCTATAAAAAGTCACAGTCCAAGTTATCCAAGTGTTAAGAGCATTTAGCCTGTACACAGAGGAGTTGAAAGCCATCCAAGACTAAATCAGTGTAAATTACATGGCTGGAACAAAACTTGACACCAAAAAATTGCAGGATTAAGCCTACAGATTACATTGTTAATGTTGGTTGCTTTCAAAACACATCGACAGATATCGCCTCTTCCTCCACTGAGCATTTAGACAGTAAAACACCTGAGAAAGGTGTTGCTTTGCAGATTTGCACTCTCCTGAAACTTCTCTTTCTATGAGCCCTGAAGGACTGTTTTAGTCCTCAGCTATGAATTATTTTTGCAAAGTAAATTTCTTATGTAGGAACAGCTGCATAGGTTAGGGTTGCTAACATTGACATGAGAGTACTTTGTGGCACTTGAAGAGCCATTGAAAACTCTCATGAAATAATGACATTTCAAGGCAGACTTCTTCTGCAGAAATCTGAAATAACTTAAACCGATTTTACATCTCATCAAAACTCAAAACACAGATACTCTGACTGCTGCAATCTGTCTCACTATTTTACTATTTCTTAACAGTGTTGTAGTGGTTCTGACAAACATTGAGATGTTAAAATGGTTTTTTTGCTTATCAAAATGCATATTGAGTTATAGGAAAAGTTTCAGGCCTGTGGAAAATTGCATACAATCTTCATGTGCACGCTCTGAATCCTCAATTGGAATAATAACCTGAAAATGAGATAAATTTCCCTCATTTGCTCCTGTATGCAAATTAGGCACAGAGCACCTGAAATTATGAACTGACAATATATATCACATATGGTCGAAGTTGTTCAAAATATTAATATATTTATGGACAATTTAGAGAGTGTGAAAAAGCTGTCAAGAAAACGCCTGCAGTGTTGCTTCCTATGACAGTATCAGGTAATTTATCACCATTTCAGCTACATCCTGTTCACAGCAATGTTGAAAGTCCTAACATAGGACTCAAAACAATAGTCCTAACAATAGACTCAAAAAACTCTGTTATCTGACTTCTTGGATTCCTCAACTGCTGTCTCAAGAGCTGATAGAACATCACACTGGAGAAAAGCGATGAACAGAAAGTTGTCATTGCTCTGACTGCATTCAAGTTCATGTCCAGCTCACACTCCACCGCTTCTCCTCTAGGTTCATTTCAGAGATTGTATTTGTTACTTTCTTCTGTTCTCTACTGTCCTGTAAACTTCCTCGCAGCAGTTAAGTTTGAGCATGTAGCCTGGGGAAAGGAGTGACTTCATGAGCTGGATGAATGCTCACCTTGTTAGTTACCCTGTGGCACTGCAGATGCCAAGGAGGGAAGATAAGCCTTGGACAGTCATGCAATAACTCTTCTTCAGCACACTCTCCAATCCCCAGCACTTTGCAGCTCAAGGACTGCCCAAACCAAACATGATTCATGTATGTGCAGTAACTCTTAGTAGATTTCCCTTCATGAGTTTGTCCAGCCTCTACTTGAATCAGCAAACTCTCCATATCCCCAACATCCTGAACCAAGGAATTTCACAGCTGCACCCTGTATGAAGAATTACCTCTTTTGCTTTCTCTTGGACATGCCAGTTTCTGACTAATCATGTGTCAGATAAGGGACAGAACGAGTGGTCCAACCTTCTCTCACTACTCAGGAGCAAGAACATTTCTCTACAGAAAGTTATCCACATCTACTAGAATCTAGTCAAGCACTGGCTAAATATGACATAAAGCTAATCAGCATTTCATGCACTTCCAGGTGAAAGTTTAGAAAACCCAGAGCATTTGTTTTTCACTCCAAATCATCCCAATTTCAAGGACATTTACACCCTGTCTTTGTACACAACACTTAGCTAAAGCATGCCTCATTAACTCACACGCAAGCCTTCATGCCTCCATAACCTAAATTTCTTTTCTCACCTTCCTCAGATGATATTTCTTACCTCATTGTTGAAGCTCAAATTGATTTACTGCCCCCAAACACAATTCAGATGCTCTACAATTTCCTGGCCCCTTTAAACTCTCCTCAATGGCAACGGGTATGGAAGTGCTGTTCAGGTCCTTGCATTTAACATCACTTGATTCTTCTCTCTCTGTCCTCCATCTCCCTCACCTCTCCTTATTTGTATTCTCATCAGTGTCACATTAAATGCTGTGGAACACGCTTTTAGGGTAATAACAGGCCTGAAGTTTATGAAAAAAAAAGATTGATATCAGCTTCATAAAACTCAGGGGAAGCAATATCTTTTCTGCACCTTGCCTTTCCTTTAACTGCAGCTACCTTTATACATTGTAGAGGGAGAAAAGAATTTAAAAAAAAAAAAAAAGGGGGAAAGGCACTATCTCCAAACAGCAGTGGGATTTTGGAACCTGGTGTGCCATTAATTTCTTTATCGCTTTAAAAGCAAGGAAGTTGCACTTGCTTCTTTGTGTATTTCAGTGGTGTGTTCCTTTCAAGGGCTTGGTAATCTTTTTCCTTAAATGTCAGTAGATTCTGAAACGTTCAGGCTTTGTAACCAGTGGTTTATAGCAGTCACACACTGAAAGGGCAGCAGATGAAGAAACTGTCTATTATTGTAAAGAAATTGAATATACGCCAGGTATCGGGATGGAACAAGACATGAGGCAGTGAAGTCAGGCTGGAGTTTTACACTGATGCCCAAGCTGGTGGCACCCAAGTACCCCCTGTGAACCTGCACCATCAGGCTGAACTATCTCCCTCACCTGTTCATCTGCAAGTTGGCTCTTCTGAATATGGACCCAAAGCCACATTTGGATCAGGGTTATACTCTCACTGTGCATGAGAGGCTTTGACTATAGGACTTGATTTGGGATCCATCACTTACTTCAGCACCCATTCCATCAGATCTTACCGCTCCAGAGCAGTAGCTGTGTCAAACACAGCCTGCTGCAGCCACATGAGGGGAGGGTGGGCTGCAGACCTCACAAAGCTCAAGGACTCTGGCATAGCAATCCCTTTTAGGGTTGTACACCAGTTAAGCAGCATGAGGCTTTTGAGCAAAACCTCCCTGCTTTTATTCCAGGAGACACTGGAGAGGCAAAGGGAGGTAATAGACCACTCAGCCTTACAGCACCTGGAGACACTCTCTCACCAGGAAATTGCCCGTATGCCTAAAAGCAGCATCTCCCATATCCCTGTATCTTTCCGAATCAGTGCCTTAGCAAAGTTTTTTCAAATAATTTCTCTTTCAATGGCCTGGTTTTCTATTCCCAAGTTACATTTTAACCTTTGGTTTTGCAGGTTGGAAGACTCTTCTATTTATTTTTCTTCCCTTTTTTGTTGCAGTCATTTTTTGCAGTTTTTACTCTTGATAGTAGATACTAAATTTGACAAAAGAGTAAAAGCCATTGCATTTCAGCTTTCTGCTTCACTAACTCTAAATACTTGATTTCCCCCCATTTTTAATTATTTTTTAGATGCTGCCAATTTAGCAAAACTTGCTAAAATGGACAGATGAGGGGTGGGAGAACCTGAAGAAACAAGCTACCTTGCCAAAACCATCCCACTAATCCCATCAACTAGCCCATGTTTGCCAGAAGCAATTGCAAAACAACAAACAGGCTTTTTATTTTTAAAATTGGCCAAATTGTCCTGTCTCCACATACCCCAAGTGCCAGCAGGCAAATTGCTGTAATACAGCTATCCCAGCAGAGGCATGACTCTTAGCTTAGCAAAGTCAGTGGGAGTTTCTGCACAGGCTTTTCTCTGAGCTCTGGAACAGACCATAGACATTTAACCCACAGCCCTTCACAGGGATATCCCAATAGATGTCCACTTGGTGCTCAGCATCCCAAGATGGAAGGTATGGAGATGATTTTGAAATCCTGAGTTCAGGTAATATATTTGTCTAGTTTTGTCTCTATTCTTCTCCCCTCCTTCCTTTTTAGTTTTTTTTTTTCTGTCTGGGGAAAATGTTTTCCAAAAGTGTCCACCTCAGCTAGATGTGTGATGACTCACAAGGCAAAAAGGGAAAGCAACCAGCAGGTTGCAATGTCAAAGAAATTGACAGAGGATTAATAGCTCTCAAAGAGCTGTGTTGTCAGATAATCACTGAATATAGTCACTGAGTACAGGCCTTTCCCCAGTAATTTCAATATCAGGCTCATCAAAGTGTGTTCTTAGTCACAAACGTGTGAAAATCGAGTAATTCTCAGAAAAGTGTTTAATAAACACATATTACCTGTCCTAGAGGACTTTGGAGCATGATTGAAAAGCTTTTACAAGGATTGTTACCTCTGAAAGGGTAATACGGCCACAGCTCTTAAGCTAATCATCCTTTGGGTTGCAGAGCGAGAAGACTTTGCAGAGCTGAGTTAACCATCAAAAGAAATTGAGTATTGAGTATTTATGGAGTGAAACAGCCCAGACTGCCTGACCACCCTTTAGGTTCAGAGTAGGTCCTTCCTTTCTGAAAAATATTACAGAATGAAGTCTTTTTTCTGCTCAGGTAAGAGGACCTCTTAGGGCATAGCACAGGTTGACCCAGTTGAAATGAAATAATTCTATAAATACCATGGATTTGTTATAGGAAGCTAGCAATGCCCCGACCCCAAATCAGATCCAAGCTCTAGAGAAACACTTAAGTAGATTGAATGAACCTTGTTGGCTGGAGAAATATCCCCAAACTGGTGAATTAATATTGCAGACCAGAGGATTATTCACTAGAAAGCTAAGGGGATTTTGCCTTGGTATATAGCTACTGGATTTAATCTCTAGCCTGTGCTGCCTTTGCTCTCCCAGCCCACCTCCTACAGCTGCTGGGATTTGACTCTTTCTCTACTTTACAGTCTAACGGAAGTACATCCAACAGCACTTGAGGAGCTGCTTGTGGCACTTGATAAACAGCTCTGGATGCAGCATTGTTAATGTGTCTGGAGACGTGCTGGGTGAGGGATGCCTCAGGAGTCACCTCTGTCCCTCAGTGTGCTTTTCTCTGCTTGGATATCGGGGCTGCATTTGTCTGGAGTCAGAGGCAATGGCTGGTAAATAATAAGAAGTATCAAGAGGGAGCAGATGAGGGGAAGAGACACAATTTACTGAATAATAATGCCAGAATTCAGTGCACCAGAGCACTTTGATTTAGCCATTTCAGGGACTGGCAGCCCACAGAGCAGCACTTCACCTGCTACAAGAACATTGCAAATCTGAGTAAGAACAGGGAGAAAGTGTATAGATCGTATCCTGGGACATGGAGCAGGCAAATATTTAAACCCTTAGCCAACTGCTTCTCAAAACCATCCTTCTCCTGCCACTGCAGTCTCTTCCATCACTGTTATTTATATGAAAATGGAGACAGTAAAAGCAACTGTAAGGAAGATGAAGTTTGCTTGGTCTTTGGTTCATTGACAGTGGCCAGAAACAGCTGCAGCAATCACATATTGCTCCCAGCTCGATGGGAAGAACATGTGGAGACTTGGAAGTTTAGCAGTTCTGAGTATGGACAAGAAAATAGTTTTCTCAAGGAAAACGTTAAAGATCACTGTAATAGATGTTCTTTCTATCTAAAATATGAGTTTGGTGACCCTGAAACAGGGTGGCTGGATCCAGTCCCAAATGGCTACCAAAGCACTTGAACCCAATATGTAGGCATTTAGCTCCAAAAATGGTCAAAAGAGCCTGTGAAAGCGGCACAGACAAATACTTAATGCCCAGCTGTTCCCTTGAAAGCTTTTGCAATTATTGCAGCTCAACATCAAACTGTACTGACTGCAAGCAATTCTTACTTTGAGACATTTCTACTCTTCACTTTTACTTCCTGAGGACAGAAACACTCTCAGCCTTTTTACTGTTCTACAAGGAGGCTTGAGCAATTAGCTTTGTTTTACCACTCAGTTCAGAGTGGGTGAAGATTTCAGATATAAACTGAAGAAGCATCCATGGATGCAATGAAAAGCACAGTCATGAAGATCCTTTCATGATTCACTTTGGTGACCCCATCCTCTCTCCCTGTTTCACCTTTCAAAAATATATCAGCTCTGAAATGTATTGTTTCCTCTTCCTCAGCCTATTCCACCCTGGCTTTTTAAGGTCCTCTCTGCCCTGATTTTATCTCCAGTGCTGTACATCACGTATGTGCTGTTGGCATTTCCACAGAGGTCACAATTTTTCACCAGCTCATAAAGACGCACACTTTGATGCAATCCAGTAGGAGACCCTTTATACAGACATATGAGTCAAAATGAACAGGAGAGTCCTTTTGGTTCATCTGAAGTTATAAATCACACCCAGCATCCTACATTTCCGTAGCAGAACATCTACACTACTTTGCTGGGCATTGTGTGTGCTTATATATGTATGGATATATACACATATAAACCCCACACATATATATGTATAGATGGAAGAAGGCACACACACTGTGCATGTTGATATATAAAGTATATGTGATTGGCTCCCCTGGTTCTCTGATTTTTCAATGTTATCCCTCTTTTTTTCTGATAACAGCACTCAGGAGCTGTGAAAATGGGTATTTTTGAATATATGGCATTTCACCTTCCCAAACATTAGTCGATATAAGACATATGTGTGAATGTACAGTTGTTTGCACTTAAATAATTATTCCTCTAATTCTGTAGCTGAAGATCTTGAATTCAATTTTGCTTATAAGGATAATAAGCATTCATTATGAAAGAGAAAGATAAGAGTTTCTCCTTCCTCCTTCTTTGTAACAGGAGTCCCATCAGGCACATCATATTTTCTATCAAAAATCCTGCAGACGTGGGTTTGACTTACCTGTTTCCCTACGAAACTATATTGGAGTCAGCTTGATTATAGGTAAATTTCCATACGGAAGGAAAGAAACAAAGAAGAAAATGCTGGAACCTGACTGCCCTCTGCAAATGTCCATTGATTAACTCAGTTACCTTCATGATTCTAGGTTGTTCTGATTTCAGTGAACCACTGCAACATAATAAAAAATCAGGTTGCTGCTATTTATTTCTTTATTGCTGGTAACAGAAAGACACCAACACAGAAAGACACAGTGCAAGGAGAGGAAATTGTCTCTTGGTAAAGATTAAAACTGTAATTTGGGATCTTGTTTGAAGACACAGTCTAATTAAAAAAAAAATCTATTAAAGAGCTACAAAAATATCTATGTAGCATTATTAAAATAGTTCAAGCTGTTATTGTTTGCTATTTTTTCATCCCTAGGAACCTTAAAAAGAACAATATTCAAAAAACAGTCCTAAAATGAAGAAGTGGTCAAAAGTTTTGAAACTCATACAGGGAGAGAGAAAAATAAATAAACCTTGGGCATCCACTTTCACTGAATTGTTAAATAAAATATCTCAAAGGTCCTTTGCCACACCAAATAACAGAAAAAAAATTTGTTTGGTTTTGTTGGCTCTGATTCTGAAAAGATCTCATATCAGCACTAGTTTTGGGGAAATTTCATCTTAGTGTGTCAGAAAGATCATGAGAAATTCCTGAGAGAGATCTCGTTTCTCCAGTGCTGCAGGCAAACCTTTGACTGTTTTGGTGTGGGGGAAGAAAATCTTAGGCACATACGTTCCAACATAAAGTCCAATTTTATCTGTGCAAATTCCAGGCAGTACTGGTCTCACTCTGCCTCTGCTTAAGCATTCTGCAGTAAACAGCCTACATGAAAATTCTCATCTCTCAACCCATAAAGAACACGAAAGGTTATAGCCCCAATATACAGCTGCTCTGCCTCTCAGCTCAGCCTGTAGACATGTAGCTCTCCAGCCAATTCCCAGCATGGAAATCAAGAGCCAACTCACACTGAGTTACAAAAGTGCTGCTGGAAAGATGATCCCAAAAACTGGGGCTCAAGCCAAAGGAGAGAGCTCCTTTATCCCATCTTTCTTGCTCTCAATTGATCTTCATGACCAATTTGCAGCCTCCAACTCCTGCATTTACTTGGACAGGGAGAGTGAGGATTCATCAATGTTTGTTACATTTTATGTACTGTGATGCTGAGGTCTTCTGTCCTGTGGTCACAACTTCAGGCAGCAAAGTCTTTTCTTCTTTTCTTTGTTTGAGGTCAGTTGTGACTTTATTTTTGGATGTTACATCTGCCTGAGGAATTACACAAACACACACCATGGGCTGCCTCACAGCACCTTCAGTTCTCCAAGCCAGAGTAAAAACACCATATAAATGGGAGTGGTAGAAAAGCCTACAAATAAAGCATTGATCAGGAAAGAACAAGCCTAAAGCATATTTTACAAACAACCACTTTCTCATCATTTGCTAGACCACACTAATGGAAATCCTTAAAAAGATAGCTTAGAATGTTGGATGAAATTATGTTTATGGGTTTTTTCCCTCCATGGAAAGCGAGTTTTATTCCCATTATGTCTGATGTTCCATTTTTTTGCCTTAAAAACAGAACAAATAAATATTGTAACAGAGCCTAAAAGCAGAGTTAATTAAAAAGACCAAGATAATTGACAATTCAATAGTAAACTGCTAGTGCAAGCTCTGAAGTTTAAATTGGAGTTTAAAATTCCTCCAAGTTTTGCTAATCTTTGATGCCCAAGGGAACAAAAGAAGTTTTTGTTTGGGGAAAAGTTATGATTTTTACATGACAATCACCTTTATTTAGCCTGATTTCCTAAGGAAATAGGATACTTTGTCAAACTGTCTGTCATTCCTCCCTTAATTACTTTTGAACACACTTGCCAATTTCAAACACATTTGAAAGGGAGATAAGTCCCAGGAATAGTGACGTCTTGCAAGTATCACTGAACTGCCAGGAGAAAGGAGTGAGCTGTGAAGGACTGGATCCATCCAGCCAGGAGCAGGGAGACCTCAGCTGCTGCAGACTCTGTCTGGGAAGGAGAGGTGGCAAGCCAGCATGGGCAGGGACCCAGGGAAGCCACAGGCACACAGAGGACAAAGGTGAGTAAAGGGAGCTGCTGCTGTTCCCAAACAGCTACAAGTGTACACAAAACCTGACTGCTCTGGCCCTGCTGCTTGTGAAATTCACAGTTAATTTTCCTGATACCAAATTTCATCTTTTTTTTTTTTTTCCTTTAAAGTAATTTTCTGTCATAGATTCAAGATACTGGAAGTTTTCATTGAGTCAAAGAAGAAGACAGCCATTTACTAAATGCTGTGCCATGTGGATTGTACACCCATCATGACTGATTGGGTTTTACTTATATTATTATTAGTAGTAGTAGTAATATTTTTGTATTTAGAAGTCTCCTGTCCATTTTCAACTAACACATGATTATTTAAGAGAAAACAAAACACATTTTTGAGCAAATCTTGTCAAATCTTTTTTGTTGTTGTTGGCCAAACTCACTTCTGCCTCATCACAAGGTAGTCTGCACTGGTAAATTTGTAAAATCCATGCAGAGCAGAGGTTATGGGCAGAGAGAGAAGGGATAGGGAAACAAAATAGCCATACTGTAGATTCTAAAGAAACATACTTACTCCTATAGAAAATGACAGGTATATTAGGGGAAAAAAAGGATTAATTTCTTCAGCTGTAAAGGACCTCACAGTCTATTACCATCAGCTTGTGGAAGCCAGTAGCCATCATGGCAGATGTCTTTTCTTTTCCAGTACTTCAAGAAATTAAACTGTCAGTCTTCATTTCAGCTGGTGGTTTCACCATGACACTATGCTGTGCTTAAGAGGGTTTGAATTCAAAATAATTCCCTTGGCTTCACTGTCTCCCTATATCGGATCGGTATCTCCTGATGAAATCTGGGATATTGCATTCGAGACATCAAGGCAAATGAGGGCTGGCAAGCATGAGGTCGTGTTGTATTTTTGGCAATGAAGTGCTCCTCCTGGAAACCCTGGAGGACATCCAGAGCCTTAAGCTCCATTTTATCATCCGGGCTGGGGAACAAGTACTTTAAGCAATTTAAGATAAGACCTTCTCCCCTCAGCTAAGACAACGTCACAAGGGACAATCCCCGCCCCCCCATCCCCGTGCAGCTCTACATAGTTTGGCAGAGTTACACTCATGATAAATCTCTCTTCTCTGCCTTCTGAGAAAGGCAACAGAAAATGAACTATTTAGAGTGTCATTACAGTACAAACTTACTTCTCTTGGTTATTCCATAAATATTGCTGTACCAATTTAACAGCGCAGATGTGCAAACTGTAAGTGACTCTTTGTGTCTCCAGGGATTGTAAATTTGAAGAGGAAAGGGAGGACAGCATGAGCTCTCCACATCTGGATGTGGAACTCATAACTCAGGTGGCAGTGTGTACTGTGGGATCAAGGGATGTCTTCCCTCCCAACGCTTTATGATTTAGGGTGACTCAGTAAAATGCTCACCAGGCCAAAGGTGGGATGTGGAAAGGTCTCCTGTATTTAACTCTGAGGGAAACCTGTCAGTGACCCTCAACACACTTAAAGAATTATTGCCCTCCAGTTGGAAACACAAATTCACATTTCAGAGCTTCCTAGAAAAACATCTGAATTGTTAAGCCCCTGCTTCAGGACTAGTGGAGATCCATGGGATTTGCCAGCCCTTTTGCCTTTCTAACCTCCTAAAGAAACTTGTACACCTTGCCCTGAGTTTTGTTGTGCCTCTCATTCCAAGTCACTCAGAGATGCTTTAAAGGCTAGTGTCAAACATCGAGGCCTCTGAGGATTAAAGGCTGTATAGGCAGAAAAATATTTCTTCCCAGAAATGGTCCCATGCTCTGAAGCATAAGGATTGATAACTGCTGTAAATTTTCTCTTTCCCAGTGCAACTGCTGATGTTACTCATATGCATGTAAGTGCCTAATCCTTTCCTGAATTATTTGCCTTATATCAACTTGAATTCACAAAATAACTTTACAGGTAACTGCCATTTTCACCCCTAAACTTCCCAGAATGCTCTTGCCAGTGGCCTTTTAGCAAAGTACTGATTTAAGGCTGATGGTTTGCACTTTGAAAACCACAGGCTCACTTTTTATGGAGAAAAAGAGACCAGACAGGTCTGATGGCTTACATTCCAGTAACAACAAAACTCTTTGACCAGGGACAAAAATGACCTGATTGCAGAGAAAAACATCCCAGAGCAACTAAGAAACTTTCTTCTAAAGACATTTTTAAAATGCAGTGGAGAAAGTAGTTGGGACTTTTAACTCCTCCTGGACATATCCCTCTCTGTCCTCCACACTCCTCATCCATCAGTTGAAGTAGATACAAATATGTTGCTTTTCCTTTAAGGGCTGTCATAGATTTTTCTGCACTTTTGGAGCAAGGAAAGAAGACATTTTAACTCTGAAATCACACTTACCTCTTCAGACCCTGGGAGAGAATGGAGTACATCCCACATCATGACATATCCTGTTTCCTGCCCTATCAGACAGCACTCACAGGCTCATCACTTCACTTCTTGCTTCCACACCCAACAACCTTTAAGCCTGCCCTTACAACTGTTTGTACAATCACTGCACAGCAGAACCTCTCATGCGCTGAGGCACAACAAGACATCTGCATTTTGTCATTTTGTCTCTTACGGCGATGTTTACCAGCACCGAATTTATTTCAGGGAAAAATGAAACAAATGTAAAGACTTAACAGAAAGTAGGTTACTCTGAAATGAGAGAGTCTGGTCACCTAGCGTTTCAGGCAGGTGTAGTGGCTGCTATCTTGAGGGCTCTGAAGGAGTGTATTGTAGGCAGTGATTAGCAGTGTCTCCAAATCTGGTCAGGCACTGTTGTTGGACACAATGTCCAGAGGTTTTTTTGAAAATGAGATAGATACAATATACTTTGTCTTTAAACAAAAAAGACTTTTAAAAATGTGATTTAGGATTGCTTAGGTTAGTTCAGCAGAGATATAAAACCTGGCCTTAAGTAGTGCAAGATCAGGGAACGGGCTCCTTTTGAAAGCATTTGATATATTGAATAAATAGCTTTATTTTGAAAGAATCTGCTTAACTTAGAAGATCTATCTTCCTTGTGTTTTAGACTGTGATCCATTATCTAGTGTCCATCCTGAAGGTTCATTTACACTGTGACAAAAATAAAATCACCAGTGATATGAGTCTGGTAATCTCATCAGTGTATACTCTTCTATTTTTAAAAACCACATACCCAGGCTCTGTTTTTCCTGAGCAGCACAGCAATAAACCAAAATAAGTAGTGTCCTTGGTCAAAAATCACTGCCAGAAATCAGGAAGTCTGTCACTTCATGGTTTTTATTCCACCATGCAAATTTCTTCTTACTATCCCCTTGTTAGTCCTCTTCTTAGCCTTCCTGTTTTCCCAAGCCCTACAGCCTGCAGACCTGAAATATCTTCTCCACTCTCTCTGCAGAACATACACTTCAATTAATTTATTCTGCTTTACCTACAGCCAATGCTATGGATGGTGGTTTCAGAGTTTGAAGCTCCTTCACTACTTCAAGCAGTTTAAATGGCTTTTCCACTGAACTCAGCTCCCTGTAACATCCAGGAGCCTGTGACTGACTGGCTCAAAGTCACAACACTGGTGTCCTTCAGCATTGCAACATTGGCCAAAATTCCCCTGCATTCTGAGATGCAGGAGAGAAGAATGAAACCATTTCCCTGCTCAGAAAAAGCCCAGTAAGGACATTTCTGTTCTCTCCATTTTTCATCTTTTGTAAAAGTCTGTGAGGGTATTTGCTAGCACTGATTGATTGATCAGCTTCTAGGACTGGCATTTTTCTGTGTATCCAATTAAATTTGAACATACACTGACTTCTAACACCTGCCCTCTTTGTCAGGCTTCCTTCCCTTCTCTGTGGGGAGGTCAGAGAGAGTGAGATTAAGATTATACAGAAGAGGTAAATTAATCCAGAGAGAGAACTAAAGTAGTGAAAAAAATCTGTTTGCAGGAATGTGACAGATATATTCCACAGATATTTACAAAAACCCAGAAAGTGATAAACTGGCAATGAAAAACAACTTCTGTCTCTACTACTCACCACAGACAGAAAGAACAAACATTTAGAGAATTTACACTAAGGCAATCACCAATCTAGACATTGCTTTTACACTGCTCTTTGTGCTTGTTCTTGAAACCAGAGGAAAAAATATTTCTATGCTCCAATTAAATGTGAATTCATTTGTATTTTTCCTCATCAAGTGTCATAATGAAAGAGAGGAAACGAAATGTAACTTTACTTTCAATCAGTGAAAGCTGACAACCAACAACAAAAATCATTAATCTAAATTAGCAGCGCAAGAAAAGAATGACACAACACTGTCTCCAGGACTGGATGGAATTGGTACCTATCACTGAGGGCCACCTCATGCATTCTGAGTCACTGTTAATTCGCAAGGATCATGATTGCAATTTGCTACTGCACATGATACTTCCTGCTTTTTGGAGCAAATTGTCCAAGCACATATCACCAATAGGAACATGTTTTTAGGAGATGAGGATGTCATCTGAAAGCATCAGATCTTTTCATGGGGCAAGTAGTCAGCTCTGGATTTAAAAAAATGGTTATTTTTCCATTTTCCTCCCAAAACTCCCAGTGATTTTCAATGTGCTGTCTCTGTCCCCCGTGTCCTGTTTGAACAGCTTTCCAAGCTGCTCTTGCTCCCTTCCCAGAGGTCCTGGTAGATGGTATTATTCCT
>NW_008238346.1:591734-594341 GCF_000691975.1 Corvus brachyrhynchos
CTTGTTTGTTTCCAGTAGACAAAAGCAGTGTGGGAACAGACCACTACTTTGGAAACTCTGACTTCAGAGGATTCTCCAAGAGTTCCTGCAAGTGCAAGCACCTTGGAGACGCTCCAGAGGAATGCTATGCAGTTTCTCACTGCAGGATTCTGTGTTTGGTGATCCCAGTCAGGTGTGGGCTGCCTCTCAACAAACTGGAATATCCTCCAAGCAATCTAAAAGCTACAGGAAAGATCCAGCAGTACCTTCTCATCTAACCCTTCCCTTTTTCTTCAGAAGCAGCACAGACAGCGCCCCCTCTTTAAAAAATCCTCCCTATGCTCCCGTATGAATTGCTTGTAATGAACCCACTCAGGCATGCATTACTCCTTGAAATGCAAACATAATTGTCTAACAGTGCTCAGCCTGATGAAGCACAAAAAATGCTTCCACAAATGTTTGTTTGTTTGTTCCTCAACAGGAAAATGTAATGCAAGGAAATCTCTTGCAATTTAGGTGTCTTGAGTGGAAGGTTAAAGAACTGGTGTTTTTCAATTTGATGCCTTCCTGAAGCTTCTGATTCCAAAGAGTATTTGATCTGAAAAATCCAAAACTGCTCCAAAAACCAAACAAACTCACAACAAAACCCCCACAATAAAAGCAAACAAGGAAAACCCACAAAAAAAAAAAACCAACAAAAACAAACAAACAAACAAAAAACAGAAAACCCCAAAGCAAAAATCAAAGCAAAAAGAAAGAAAACATATATGTATTTTACTGGATAGACAGGGACCTGAACATTTTCATCATACTGAATATAAGCTGAATATAAGTGTCTTATTCAAGTTATGGGGTTCATTCTCTAAGCCTTTGCAATTTGTCAATTAAGGATGGAGACTGGAGAGGCAGCCTTCAGCTCTCCATAGTACAGAGTATTTTAGGCCCCTAACACCTGCTTCAGAGCATTAAGGCTTCCTATTACATGAGACTAAATTAATTGCTCAAGAAGATGTTGTGTAACAAAATTCATAAGACTCAGCACAATTTGTACAATGTGAGAAACCTTCTCCTCTTTTTGTAACCAATGAAACATACTCAGTATCACCCCTGGAATTTGGGAAGTTATTTGTTGCATCCTGAGTGGATACCTCTCTTAATTTGTGGATGAATTGATGGATCATACATGGCTGACTGCACTTAGAGGAGCAACTCTGATTTAATGGCAGCCTAGACTCTGGGTGCAGTTATGAATGCTTCATTAAGCTGGTGCAATGAAAATCATCTTGGGTTTCAAACTGACTCTGTTTACAAACCCTAGAGAGAAGTGGGCACTTACAGATTATGATTTATTTATTTTTAAAATATTCCTTCACCATAGGATGTATAAAACATGTTCTCAAAGTACCCCTTGTGTCCATGGACTCCAGAGGGAGCAGAGGATAGCCACTTTAGGAGGCTGTCTATATACCTACAGTGTACATATTTAGATGATGACTATTTCAAGTGTTTTGAGCCAAGGACCATCACAAAGGCCAGGATGGTAAAACCCTAGATGAGATGTTAGCTCCAGACCAGAGCTGGAATTTGGTACTGTGAGAGACTGAGGTTAGTGGCTCAAACAATGCTAAGATCACTGGAGGACTTTGCCCATTATGGCAAACGGCTCATCTGCAACCACCCCCTGCCCTCTGAATATGCAGCTGTGAATTCCTGTGAGCATGGAAGGGTGCTCAGCTCCCTGTTTGCAGTCAACTGAACATCTCTCTTGGCTCCACTCCCTGCTGTGACCACATCTCCCTGACTGCAGAGGCACCCAGTGAACACTGAATGTGTCTTAATATGGAACTGAATCCTGTTCCAGGAGCATAATACTTTCAGAGATGTTACAATGGGCATTATGGCTGTAAATAGGCATCATTAATCCAACTGTTGTAACAGATGCTGTAAAAAATAGGGACAAAACCTCTGCAGACTTCTGGAGAGAAATTCCACTGGTGCAGACTGTTTGGAACATCTGTGATTTCTGTCATTATTGCCTGTTTTTCCTGCTCAGATGTGCCCATGCCCAGATAAAGCATTTCCAAAATGATAAACAGAGGAATAAAAGTCTGAAAAGACACTTGTTGTTAATTATTTGCATTTAAGGCGGGGTATAATTAGTTTTACAATTGCTAAGGCATTGACAGCAAGCAATTGCTGTCTTCAGTCCATCCATAAACAAGCTTATCAGTTAGTAATTAGAAGAGACCACACATGCCATGGATTACTGTAGCTGTATAATGATATGGGCTTTGCCTTTGCTTTTTGCTTTGTGTATTTGTTTGCAGTTTTTTCACTGCTTTTTGATTTCCTTCTCATCCATTCTAGTCGGCACACCTGAGTACAGAACACCCTTTATTGAAAATAGGAGGTTCACATTGATTGTAGCATTTAAAAGAGACCATTTGAGAAGACAGCTTAGGAAATTATAGAGATTGCTAAATTAGAATGCAGCCCATTCCCAACAGAAAGGAAAAAGTCAACACAGCACCAAATCTAGCAAGGTGACATTCTCCCAAACATCGTTAGATGCAAAGATGTGGATTTAAGTAAGAATCTGATGGATTTCTTTCTTAGGTTGCAGTGTGA
>NW_008238346.1:594427-657952 GCF_000691975.1 Corvus brachyrhynchos
TCTCCCAGTGGTAAGGAGGTGCTGGCAGAAGTGGAAATAATGCTAAGATGAACTCACAGTGAATGACTGATAGTCAAAATACAGAGAATGCCATTACTAGTATTGTCAAAATTCAAAGCAAGTCACAACTTTGCGGAAGTATAAATACAATAAACTTGTATTTATTTCTTTTACCCCTGAAGAGCTTATTAAAAATGAAAAAAATGCTAAATTTTCCTCATTTTGCTTCTCTGTGTGAATCACTGCCACAATCTTAGGGGCCCCTTCTCTTCCTAATTGCTGGAGAGCTAATGGCACCACCCTCACACAGACACATACACAAATGCTTCCCCCACCATATACAGACATTATGTCATGTCATCTTTATAATACCTACATAATAAAGGAGAAGTGCCCTAGAAATATACAATTATAAGTATGTCATTTTTATAGATCTGAAAGTTTTATCATTTTCAAACTTTCACCTCTGCTCATGCAGATACATTTTTTTTAAGTAAGTTTGGAAAAATGAATCACAAACCCATGGGAAATATATCTATTTATTAATGCCTCATGGCCTGCTGTCAAAAGACTGGTGTAGAAACAAGTTAATAGCCTATACTTTCTGTTCTGGCAGATTACAAGTTTTTCTTACAAGCGGATTAACACAAAGGCTCAATTATCCTTTCAATTGTATTTTTACATATAGCATAGCATAATGTAGAGTTCATCCATGGAATTGCATATTTTTTGTCATGTGTTTAGTGAACCTGGAGATTACAAAGGAACTTGCTGAGGCAGAAGGACATGGGTTAAAAAAAAAGGAAGCAAATTTGCCAAAGACACACAAATTGAAAAAGCTGGGAATGGATTTCATGTTTCTCAGTTTTTCATTTAGTGTATTACCAAGTGCAACATTCTGTTTCTGCTCTTTAAGCATCTTTATGACCACTCCTATGAAAGTTCACTAATAAAACAGTCTTTTTTATAGATGCATGTACTGGTGCTCCCACCTTTTGTCTTTCATGCATGGGTCAACTAATTGTACAAAGGGCACAGGCTCTTAATTCTGCCTAGCATGAAATGAGAGCTTGTGGGTTTTTTTCAATTTTCAGGAACATACTCATGCATTCTGCGTGGAAAACCCCAAGTTCACGGAACAATGAAAGATCATTTTTATATTGTGTAGGAAAACTACCCTTTTTACACCCCGCTGGCATATTTCTGTGAGGAGAAATGTATCCCCAGCTTCATGCAAGTATGAATGAGAATATTAGCACCCTAATGACCCAGTCTTGCACTGAGGTGGCAAGGCATGTCAATGCTCTGTAATATATGATAAAATACTCTCCTTACAATAAAGAGTAGATGGTGGCCTTCTGTCTTGTGGGCAACATGCTCTGTGAGCTGCCTCAGCATGGCGAAGAATAAACCCTGCCCTATAATAATACTCAGCATACAACTGCAACTGATGCAAACCAGGACAGGCCTAGGAGAGAAAGCTGGTTGCAGCATATTCCTGCTAGGATAGATGACAGATTTATCAACTTAACAGAACTGAGCTGGTGGGAGTGAGAAAGTTCTTCTCTGGGTTGCAAGCGTAAGATGTCTCTTACTTCCCTGGAGCCCCTCTGGAGATGCAGCTACCCCTAATGATGGACTCAGAGTTGCCAGGGGCATGGTGGCTCTCCACTGGATTGAGACAGGGTGTACAGCCACCCTGCTCCCCTGATGAATCACCTGTTTAAAGATGCATGACTAGAGACCAAAAATATTTGACATAACCTCCAGGCTACAGCTGAGCAGGTAAAAGATGTTGCACGAGGGACATTCTTTTCTCTATGACAAAAGTTTTTTTCTTCCCAAGTTTTTTCCCCACATTATTCTGAAAAATGAAGAGAAGGGGTCAAAAAGTAATAACAAGAGACAGTATCTTCATCTACCTAATCAAATTCACTACGCTAGAAAATATGTCTCATTTACTACTAAGTTGGTTGCTGTGCCATTCAGAGGACTTTTCATGTCTTTTCAGAGAGTCACAGAATATTCTGAGTTGGAAGAGAGCCCCAAGAGTCATTGAGTCCAATTCTTAAGTAAATGGCCCATCCAGGGAGTGAACCCACAGCACCGGTGTTATTAGCACCATGCTTTAACCAGCTGAGCTAATCTCAGGGTCAGGTTTTATCACCCTCCAGCTTCGTGCTCAGCACTTCTAACATATCCAATATTTTTTCTGATGTTGAGTTTGTCATATGCACCTACAAGTTCCATTTATTCCTTGGTTCCACTCGTTGCTCACTCTCTGCCAAGTTGGAAGACCCACAGCCATCTTCTTTCACTTTTCTCTACTTTTACTTTTCCTTGGGTTCCTGCCTCATGTGTGAGTAAGTTAATACCTTTAGTGGGTGGTTTTCTTATTGTGTTTTGCCTTTGTACATCAAATCCCATAACATTTTTGTTTTCATTGCTAATGTCCCATGTTGGGACTCTTGGCAGTATGTCCTTACCCCTACTATAAAAATTATCTATTCAAAGATATTTCAACACAATCAGATCCCATTTTCACCAGGACAAGGGATGTTTCCTTTGAGAACCCTAGCATAGGAAATAACCACAATCAATCCATAGCCCTTTCTAGAGAATAGGAATGATTGTTCCCTTTAACCAACAAAGAGCGAGACACAAAGTGCTAAGGTAACTGCTGGAGTAAGCCAGATCATCACAGGATAAAGGTTCACAGTTATCCCAGTGCTCAAATGACCAAACCATCTGCATTGAAAAATAATTCAGAATGTAGTACTTATCGCCTTTCACCCACATCAAAAGGCTAAGAGAAAGTTCCTCACTGATTTTGAATCAAATGGCTAGAAATTCAGTCAACTTTTGAATCAAGCAAGGAACTAGAAATGCTTGTAGCATGCAGTGCTTCATGGGAGGTGTATTTTGGTACAGAAGTCATCCCTGTGGAAGTACTGGGATACAAAACACTTGTAATCAGGAACCAGTGAGCCCTGTGGCTGGAGAAAACACAGCTGGAATGGATGAAAACAAATCCTCCCACATTCATCTGTCTAAACTAAGTACGTGTACTTGCAAACACCGAAAAGTCTTATCTTATTCACAATAGGCCAAACATAGGATGTCACAATTCCCAAGTGACCATCTTCAGATGGACACTTAAAGATCTTATAGAGAGCTGTGACCTCCTGTAGAGGTCACAAGAAAGGTGGTCCAGCCCCGATTCTCAAAGCTGAATTAAATATTTTTTAGTTTGTTCTTTTTAAAAAATTTCTGGGAAATCTCTTTTTTGGGGTAGAAGTGAGGAACAACACTTATTTAAACAGTTATTTAAACAGATGGTTTTCCACTTTGGACTGCTTTCTGCCAAAAGAAGGGCTCAAATAGTGTGTGAAAGAAAAAAATCCTAGGTCAATATATCTCTCTGATCTTGTCTCTCCTGCAGTCTATAGCCAACTTTTGCTGCTCACATTCAGATCTCCTTTTGTGAGCACAGATTAATCTCATAAATTGAAAGGCAGCTCACAGCACATATTGCCCACAAGACAGAAGCCCACCATATACTATTTATTGAAAGACAGAAAGAATTATTTTTAATTTGTGGAACTCGACTAGGGAGAAGCAGATATAGCTCAGTTAGCAGAGACCAGTGCCTGCATATTAAAAATACATTAAGATCAATAAATGGATAACTGAAACCTCTATTAAAACATATCCACCTAATATAAGACATGCATAGCTGTATAATTGAAATATATTTTCTGTCCATATTTCTATGAGATAAAGGATTTAAATTAAAATATAAAGCACAGAATGATACTGCTCACTGTTAATTATCCAGCAAATAAGATTATTATTTTCTTTTAAAGTGATTTTTGTCTGAGTGTACACTAGTACATGACTTCAGATTTGCATCTGGAGAATGCAAATCTCTATCAATCCACTGTCTGGGAAATAGATGGAAAAAGGGAGAACAAGTTCTGCCAATGCTTTACCTCTTGTTTGGAAGGACCTGCTCTTTAGGACTACCAGAAAAATGTTTTATTTTATACTCTTCCTATCCTTGTCCTTATTTTCCCATCTTTGCCTCCATGATCCTTCCCGTGTTTTACTCTTTGAGGCATTAAAGTTGTTAGCATTTTCTTCTTGTCCAGAAACTGGAGCACAGTATCATTTTAAGCATATAATGAAGCAGATTTGTGATCAGCGCTGGCATAATCAGGAAAATAGAAGCATAAGGTTTCCTGAGCTAAAAATAGAATTGTAAAAGATTAATCAGTCTTTTTACTATTTATGGTGCATAAAGTCTAAGTGTAAAGGAAAATATTTTGTAAACTAACATTTTGGGGTATTTTAAATATGAACCAAAATGTAATGCAGGCTTTGAGAGTGTCTTGCATCCTTGGAACTGAGCTCATTCTGGGACACATTTCTTGTGTACAAGCTTTATGCTCCAGCTCTGCTTCTAACCTTTGTGGTAGGATCCTGCTCTAAGCATGCTCAAGGTTCAGTCTGAACTATAGAGTGACTTCCAAAAAGTCAAGTTTAATATCAAAAAGACACAGTTTTCTATACTTTTTGCTAGTACCACTTATCTTCAGGGATGGCTCTCTATTTCTGAGGAAACTGGTGGGATATCCTGTGAAAAAAGGGACCAAGAGAAGGGTACACAGCTTTGGGGAACTCTGATGCACCAAACTTCTTAATTTCCTTTCTTTGCAGTCAAGAAGGGTGTTAAAATACAGTACAGCTTACCAGCAGCTGTCAGCTTTTCACTGTATCACTCCAGAAAACACGAGGATTAAGGCTGAGAGGGCTACATTAGATCTACATCCAAAACATCACCAGAGGTGCCAGGACACAAGGGGCAAGAGTCAGGAGGACTGTGCATTACACAAAACATTTAGCAACAAGAGACCTGAGGTGCATGTGTAAAGGGAAACCTTCCTGGCTCTGCTCTAACTGTCCTGGTGCCCTGGGGAAGCTCTGCAAAGCTGCTCCCTGGCATTTGGAGAAATCCACCTTAGAGGAAAGTCCCCTTCCAAACAATAGTGCTGCCACAGAGTCTTCATAAGATGCCTGCTGCGAGGGGAAATCCTGGTTGTGCTGTTGACTTTGCTGGCCAAAGTGAAAGGAAAAAAAGCAAGAAAAAATAAATCAATTTGGCTTTGGTAAGATTTTGATGAGTCAGAGATGTGCTTGCTGCAGAGACACTGGGATTGAGTCAAGAATACCCTGTCCTTGAAAAGTAATTGGCTAAAGCTCAGACTTTTACAATATTTTGGCATTTCTGCAGTTCATATTGCAACACCCTGCTCCCTGAGGAGCTTCAACCCTCGGCAAGATGATGTAAACCACATACATTTTAAGTGCATGGGAAAAAGCTCCTGAGTTACCATGGAGCAAAACCAGGCCATGCCCACAGAACAGAACTCCTGGACAGGGACCCTGATACCAGCTGTGCACCTAAGCTGATGGTTACAGTCTTGTCGATATCTAAATCCTCACTTTTCTCCAGAAAGGGGATGAGAAAATATTCAAGACCACACCTAAGTGTCACCAGTGTCTGATGGGTATTGAGTTACGCCGATTCTCAGCTGGAGTCAAATCCACTCCTAATGCTGGGGTCTCCTGAACAAGGTGACCTACCAAACTGCCACACTGAAATGTCTTGCTCTAAAAGGGAGAAAAAAATCATTCATACACTCAAAGATAAGAAAGGTTTTCTTGCAGTTTCATGTTATTTTAGCTTGGGATAGAAGAAGAGCTGGCATTAGCCCACGATGCAGTCAGCTGTGGCAAGTACTCGGCTTATGCTCAGAAAATGATGTTAATGCAGCAAACTCTGCACTTGCAATTAAACCTCATCAGCAGCTAGTTAATGCTGTAGCCTCAGTCAATTAGCTGCACAACTAAAACCACTGTAACTTTGCCAGGAGCACAATCCAGCAGAGCTCATCAAGCTCAAGAAAACAGGGTTAAAGGATACCAGTATCTGTGAATATTGCTCAGCACTTCCTTAATAACATTCATGTAGGAAATCTCTGTCCCAGGTAAAATCCCAAGTCCTTGCTAACCAGTGTCCCTTTGCTTTTGGAGGGAGCCACCAACACTCAGAATCCCTAAAATTCAGACAACTGTCACAGCATTAATATGGATTATAACACTATTTTTTACTTTCTTTTTTTCCAGAGAAAAATAACATTTTAGTCTACTACATAATTTTGTTCTTTTTTTTCTTTCTCCTCCAAGAGAAAAACAAGCAGACAGAAACTGAAAGGTCTGGCAATTTATATCATGGGAATCATAACAACTGAACATGTTTTCAGGATTTGTGATCATAAACTGGGTATGGAAAAGGAGGTATATTTGCTTCTTCTTTTTTTTTTTTATTTTCTTTTAAAATTAATTTTCCTCTCACTGAAAATTACTGCTAATGTGCAGGGTTTGGGGAGTTTTTATTAATTCGGAATTTCAGCTTTCTGGTGCAACAGAATTTTTACTACTTTATAAGCTGCAACTACATCATTGCTGCCATTTATGTCCAGGGTCATGACTCTACTCCTTGATAAATAGGGACATGTAGAAGTCCTATTAGTGAATTTAGATTTATGAGCAGGTTTGAGTGACAGATGCTTGCATGTCATGAATACAAGAGCAGTGAGTTTCTAAATACGACAGACTGCATTAGGCATATGGATTTATACTGCATAAGAACTACACAGCCACCAGAGACCTCCCAAAGTAGAGGAATATGTAATGTAAAGTTAGAAATGGAAGTCTGTCTCACAGAAGCACACAACCTGAAAGAACCTCAGCCACATCAGTTCTTTGATGCTGCAGGTAATCACAGTAACAGTATCAGAATCCATCTCTAAGCTATTTAGCCTTTTTCCTAGAACGCTGCATGAAGCTGGCTGTAGAAAATTTTATATCCATTTCTTTTTGTGGGAATATTTACTTTTAACTGAAATAGCTTGTCTTCCTCCATGTTTACCTACTGAGATGTAAACTGACAGCAGTGCATGCCAGACATGTTCATTAAGGATAAACCTTGACTTCTGATACATTGCTTTCATGTCCCACTAAAAGACAGACTGCCCTCAAAAAGCAAGAGATGCAGCTCATGGAAAAAGGGTGCTAAAAGAAACAGATTGGGACAGGGTGGGAGATGAATAATTACTGGGAGGATAATAAGAGGGGAGGGTTTCAAACAAACCTGCAGTCAACAAAGGGCAGAGAAACACTCTCAGTGCCCTCATATCTCTTCCATGTTTCTGCTGGGGAGGTATTTGGCCCACTCCACCTGTCAGTTCTCAATGTAATCTACAAAGTAGTGATGGGAACAGTGGTCACCACTGGCAAGGTGGATGAACATTTTCCTAGCAAGCAAACATCTTGGACTGACAGCTTTGGGGAATAAACCAGATTCTGAAGATGTGTTGTTTCATTTCCAGCTGTGGCTCAGTTAAATGCTCAGTATGAAAAAACAGGATAAGAAAAGGTGTCTGAGATTTTTTTTTCTGGTTGCCCTCTCAGTGTTGAGGTATTTCTACCTCTATATTTACCACCTGTCTTTTAAATAAGCTAGTAAGGCCTCCCCTGTTCTCATCTTGGGAGGTCATTCCAGAAATAAATGGAGTCACTGCTCGAGGGTTTTACTTTATATTCTGGCTCTATTTCTCTTGGCTCAGTTTCATCCCCTGAAGTCAGTGTGCAGAAAAAGATTCATGGATTTTTTTAAGGGCAGAAAGGACCCCAGTGATTGTCTAGCATGACATGTCTAACACAAGGCAGAGGTCTTCACACTACTCATTTTGATTCCATATCCAAGAACCATAATGGTTTTTTCTTGTCTTTTTTTTTTTTTTGTCTTTTTAGGAGAGATAAATCCAATGTTGAATTTAAAACTTCCAATGATGGGAATCTATTGCAGCCTTTAACAAGTTGTTCCAGAGGTTAGTTTGCTCACTATTCAAATTCACACTTCATTTTTAGTTGGAATTTATTTTGTTTGAACTACAAGTCATTGTTTCACCTTAGTTTGTTACACTGCGGAGCCTTATCAAATGTATTCCTTCTGCCCTTTCCCTTCCCTCTATGGATATATTTAGACTGCAATCAGGTCATTCTCTAAGCCTTCTTTGATAACTAAATAGAGTTGGTTGAGTATTTCACAACAAGGCACGTTTCCCAAGCCCATAAGCATTCATGTGGTTCTTCTCTGAATCCCCTCCAATTCATCAATATCCATCTGAAGTGTAGACACCAGAACCAAGTAGTATTCTAGCAGCAATCTCACCAGTGCCAAATGCAGAGTTAATTTAACCTCACTACCCCTGCTGAGTTCTCTCACATTTAAATGCTCAAAGTTTACACTAGCTTTTTGAACCATGCTCAGTAAGCATGAAGACTATGGCCCCCATGACTTCTTTTCTGCCTCTGCCTTCAGAAGTCATCCATGCTATGTGCATAACCTGTATTTTTATTTTTCAGACATATAAACTTCGATTTGGCTCAGCTGAAACACATGTTATTAGCTTGATATCTTCAAACAGCCAGATCACTCAGCAATCTGTTCCCTTCCATGCTCCTCCAAGCTCATGTTATTTATAGACTTAATCCATAATTACATTCTGGTTTTTATTTCCAAGTTGTGGATATATTTGTTGAATAGTGTTTTTCTGAGCAGATTCTTGTAGGAAACACAGACATTTGAAAAAAATTCTCTTTTTGTAATTAGATTTTGAGAACCATTGTTTAACAAGGTCTCAATGCATTCAAAGTGTGCCCCAATGATTTTATATCACTGTATCTTACAAATACACCATGGGAATATCATTCCAAATGTCTGAAAGTCTGTTATATCAACAATATTACACTGATAAAACAGATACAAAACTTCACTTTGAATAATGGTATAAATTCAGTTAAACAATACCCGTTTCATAAAAATGTGTTGATTGGCATTTGCTATTCCCCCCCCCATTAACTCTTATTACTATAGTTATATGTCAGACATGCCATTACTTTGCCAGGAACTGATGGTGGGCTGAAAAGCTTGTAATTACCTAAATCAGCCTGTTGTCTTTTTTAAAGTATTGGTACTGTTGTGATTTTATTCAAGTTCTCTGGGATATTCTCTGCCTTCCTAGAATCAATCAATATTGATTGTCGTTGATCACTACTTTTCTTTCTCTTAGCTGTAAGCTCTCTGTATCTGCTGATTTTAAAGGTTCTCTTTGACACTATCCCAGATTGTAGTTGCAATGATTTCTTCATCCTGATCATCATCTGTCATGGTTTAACCCCAGCCAAAACACAGCCCCATACCAGCCATTGTGAGGAAAATTAATTCAGCCCTGACCAAAACCAGCACACACCTGATGTTAACATTCATTGACTTCGAAATCTGGGACAGAAAACTTTGCTTTAGTAATATGGAGAAAAATTTATTCCAGTAATTTTGAGAATTTCCAGCAATTTAAATACGTTATTGTGTTTCTCATGGTTTTGACATAGTTAAACAAAACAAAAAAAAATTGCATCTGCTGACTACAAATTTCTACGTGTCTCTTTGTTTCCGTTTAACTTGTATATACATTTTTATATATATAAATTGAAATTTGGCTACTTTCTTTTTCATTCTGAGTACAGTTGGGTGGTTTTTTAAGCAGTGTCATGTTTTCCTCAAAGTATATGGTTGTGACATTTTGGAATTTAATGAAAGGTTCGTAAACAAGTCCCAATTATTTTTTACATTTTCCCATTTATAATGTTTTATCCTTGAAAATTTAGCTCATAATTGCTTCTGTCTCTGAGAATCTGACCTTTTTAAAGCATGAGGTATAAATATAAATTATTTTGAATTTATTCTGTTTGCATTGAAGACAAGATCACGTACACCTCACTCATGGTTTCCATACTCAATCAAGTAGAAGTCTTTCCTATGTCGTCTAGGAAAAATTCCTAAAAGCTATTGACTTGGGTTCATATTTTTTGCAGGTAAACTTGCTGTTTAGGATGATTAGAACATCTCTGAAGGGTTCGTAGATATATTCCACTCAAGTCTACCCACTGGAAAACAGCAACATCTTTTTTAAAAAAAGGTAAGCAGGAGAAGTAATGGGACCGTGAAGATACAACAACACACAAGGAAAGCAGTGTGAGGAAAATTTGAAGCCGCTTGGACTTGAGCAATAATGGGACTGCCACAAAAGGCAGCCCAGAATCAATAGCAAATTTCCTTTTTAATTCCTAGCACTATCTGCCCTGAAATGTGTCTTTTGATGTTTGTTTCAGTATTCTCTGTGGATTTGGCCTATTCTTAGGTTGTTAACTTCAAATTGGTATTTAATCCATTTTAAAATCCATTTCTTCCCATGTTAACTTATCCGTCAACTATTCAGTTTTGAATTAATCTCGCAAATAAAATGAGATAGAAAGAAATAAGAAATAGTAACTGGTACATTGTTCCAGTCCCTTCTGCTTTTATTATCATCTCAAAAGAAAAACTTTGATCTCTACGCTTTTCCACCTGAGATCTTTTTTTGTATTTGAGGATCTGAGATTTTTCTAAAGACAAATAACAGTGAATGGTACAAACTCTTTCTTCTTACACACATTAGCAATAGGAGAGTGGACACGTGTGGGGCTGTGACAAAGAGTGTATCCAAAAGGAGGGCATAATCTTAATATAGTATATTCTTTCTTCACTACTATACCTCATTTAAGAGAAAAAGTTATTGACACGCATGCAAACAGAAATGTGTGCGCACAAATCTGTGATGGCACCATCTTATCCAGATGGAAAAGAAATCAAACAGCCTCAAGAGCTAGAAGCACAATACTCAGTAGCAAAAGCTAGACACTGAAGTCAGTATTATAAGAACAGGTAATACCAGAATAAATCTCGTACACATTGTCAGTGTGTGAAATGTGTGAAATGTGTGAAAGAGAATGTATTTCTGTATGAGTTCAGATTTCCTCATACAAAGGCTTGAAGATTAGTTAGGAAGTACTAGAATTCTGTCCTAGAGATTTGCAGGAAAAAGATTGTTTTTTCTAAATATCAGTAGAAAAGGAGTCAGGCTGATGTTCTAATAAGGCTGGGATGACTACAATGAATTGATACCTTTTTAGCTGCATGAAGAATGAGGAGTGATGGCTAGAGGTAGTACTTACTCTCACTAAAAACTGGGAATTATACAATGTTTTTTATTCCCTGCACCTGGAGAAGATACAGATTTTTTGCTGTAAGGTTGGTTGAAAAAAAACCTTTGCACTTCTGCTGCACTTCATTGAATGAAATGCAGCTGTAATTAGGTCAGATAAAGTAAAATGAGAGAGAGGACCAGACTGTCTACATTGTTCAAGTCAATCTGTTTCCCTAGGCTATGCCTGTATTTGTGCTTCACACTTTTGGAGTTTGCTCTTACAGTTGTGGCAACCAGCCAGCCATCTAGTGCCAGGCACCGTTTTGCAAACATGAGTCTCTTGATATTAAAAGTGCTCCTGAGACCCCCCAGCTTGTTTGTAAGAGGGAAACACTGACCCCTCCTAGTTCATATCTGCTCTTTCAGCAAATTGTGTAACTTCTGAGATGCTGAATCTTAATGTGCTCTCTGTGATGTGCAATGATTTCCATTTTGGTTGCCTTATTTCTTCCAGGCCAAGGTCCTTCTATTAATGTAGTAGCAGTGTTTCTCCTAAAGAGAAACACTTAGGAGCAGAGGTATAGAGGCACATATGGATAATTATTTTCTATAAAAAACAGGGATAGAAGGTGTGTCTTTGAATTGTAATTGTACAAAATTGCTTGATGGTTTTCATATCCTGGAATAATTTTTCACATTTGCTCTAAAGTATTTGTTCCACAGCGTTTTCTTGTGTATATCAGTGAAGTTAATTGTGCCATGCGGACTTCAGATGAGTCTCAATTGCAAGACTAAAATCCTAATCTGAGTTCCGGCAAAACTACAGAGTTCAAAGATCTCTAGTGCAGAACTAGAGGTTTTGATACATCACACTATGAAGTCGCAAACCTAGAGAGTCACTAGATTCAAGTTTTTGTGTGGTTCTGCATCACGAGGTCTAGTGTCTCTCTAAGTGCTCTTCAGTCAGACAGCTCCTAAAACTTCATAATATTAAATGGGCAAGGTCAGCTAAAAGGCTATTGCCATTGCCACTTTACAGAATTCAGGTTCTAAAGATTTTAAATGAGTTGCTGAGCATCAACAAGCCATCTATGTCAGGATTTGATCACTGATCTGTTACCCTTAGTTGCAAAAGTTTTTATAAAGGCCTCTTTAATGGCCATCCTGGAAACAAACTTACTGAGTTGTGATTCACCATAAAATTGTTCATTAACGTAGGTGACCTGCTCAATCAACCTGTAACTGCAAAGCTGTTTCAGGTGGCCCAGGCCCCTGCTCAGATGGTCCTTCACTGCTCATTCCTTCTCCTGTGTTGTTTGCTGGCTCTCATTCACATTTCACTGAAACAAATCACCATCTGCTTTACTGCAGCTGTCCTTCTGCAAGGGCTTGAGTTTTTAAATGAGAATTCAGACTTTCAAATTATAGCTGGAGGCACAGGGAGAGAGGAGAAGGTATCCCTGTCTGTCTAGCTGTTGAAGAGATGGCCCTGGGGTTGATCATCTCTTTACAATCTCTAACAATAGACATTCCACTCTATTGTGTCACACGCAGCCCATGAGTATAAGGCATGAAGCAGGGAAGGCAGGGAGGTCAGAGGAAGGAAGGCACTTCCCCTGAATGACGAGAGGACACTGCAGCAGCAGAACAAGACTCCAGAATAAAAATAATTTTAAAAAATAGTAAGGTAAAAGACAGGCAGGCAGGCATGCTCAAGGATTGTTTACTGTCCAGGAAAAGAGAGCATTTTTTTATGCAGCAGAGCAGAAAAGGCTGACTAAATTATAACCTTAGCCCCCAGCAGTAATCAACGAACTAAAGAGGAAAAAAGGAACTCAGGGAGAAAGGAAGGAATGTAAAAGAAATAGAAATTCATAAAGAGCCTTTATCAATATGGGAGAGAAAGCACAGAACTTGGTGAGTGAAATAAGAAGGCAGAAACAAGTTAGAGGAAAATGAGAAATAGATCAAAAAATGATGAGCCCTGGATACATTCAAATGAAGGGTATTTTTGTAAAAATTCTCAGAAATATTCACAATGTGTACAATATGAAGCTGTGCTGGTCATATGAACTGGAATCACAAAAGAAAAATTACTACTGAAATTTTATTTTACATATAGTGCTTATTCAAACAACATCATCTTCACACCAATCAGCTCTCTGGAAATTCAGCCAGAGTCTTCCATACCCAATCTAAGATTTGTCTAGACCAATATGTTTTGGTAAATAAAACAAAAAAAGTTGAAAATGGAGAAAATATTCAGCAGAAATAAAAACCCCAGACACCTGCAAAATTCATGTAAAACTTGTTTCTCAGCCAGCTAGTTAAAAAGAGTCCTGGAGTTTAACATCAGCTTAAACTGATCCTTTACCAAATGACTTTGTATGCACACACTGTGAATACCTTAAGAAAAGCTTTCAAGAAAAAGGTTCCTAAGTTCCTACTCACCCCCACATTATAAATGGTTCAGTAATAGCAAAAATAACCCATAATAAGGAGCAATTATCTAAAATGTTTCTGAAAGGATGTGGTGAGCTTACTAAAATACAGAGTCTTACTGACACAATAAATCATTGATTGTAATGGTCTTTTGGCCTTAAAATCTTTGAGAGGTATCTTAACAGCTACATGCATGAGATGAACTGAATGGAGGATGGAGGCTGTGTCTGACAGATACTTGCTTCTATCAGGAAGTTGGTTAGATTTTAAACCATTTTTATGGAGCCCTGTCTCTATTATGATGGCTAGATTCAGATCATAATAAAGTTCTGCTAATTAAACTATCTGGCTATCACAAACCTATAGCTTTGTAGCACTACTGCTACCATGGAAAAGAAATTTCAAATACAGCAAAACACGTGCTCTTTAACCAACTTTATCCTCTCTTCTGCTGTTGTTTTTTTTTTAAAGGAAAGCAACAAGTTTCTCTAAAGAAGTCCCATAGTGTCCATCATGAGAAGCTGTGAAATGACATCTTTCCATTTCCAGGAAAAATGTTCTTGGATTCTCCTTCATAGTTCTGCTTCTGCCATTCAGAGATGGCACCAGAAAATGTCAAATACTGTAAGAAGATCTGTATACAAAGTGTATGTGCCCTGGGGCAGACTAACACCTGATGTTGCTAACAAGGTGAACTCTCTTCTGGGATCTCCACCAGACCTCTGGGACAATTAGTGACCCCAGAAGAATCCACACCATTTTTTCCATAAGACTCCACAGGTGAAAGATGTGAATAGGATGAAGGGACACTATGTAATTTATTTATTTTTCACACCATAAAAAAATGACCCAGTGCAGATTCCTTCTGGATGCATGTACAAGACTGATAAAGCATCAATTAAAAAGACACAATATTGACTAAGAACCAGCTCGAATGAATTCCCTCACACCTGAAAAATCAAATTCAACCTTCTCCTACTCCTGGCCTCCAGCAAAAGCCTGAATGAGTAGATAAGGTTTACAATATGTCAAGGAGCTTAAAAAATAACTTTTTCAGATCAATAGAATGAGAAAAAAAATCCCAGGACTGAAGTCACCTACTTGGAAAGATTAGTGTACACAGTGGAACCATGACAGAGAGTACTGGGGAGGATATTGAGCTCTTTCACTGCACCTCATGGGACCTGTAGCTGAAATGCCTCAAATACCTTGTAAATGAAGCATCTTGAGAATAATGCATTCTATAGGATGCACCTCCATGCTTCTGGGAAAAAGAAATTATAGATTTGGGGCTTATGAGAGTAGAAACAATTTCTGGAGATCCAGTAAGTGGTGGAAATGTACCCCAGAAGAAAAAAGCTGGAGGTTCAGGGCAAAAGTTTCCTGCTTTAACTGTGTAAGATTTTGAGCTTTAAATGTTTTGAAAAATAAAAAAGATTTTATTTTCTCAACAGACACATTTTCTCACATGAATGTAGTATTTAACTGAAAACTGAGGATTTAGTTAAAAATGACCTTTCTCTTCCATTTTTACAGGAATCTTTTGATCAGCTATATGGGTGCTATAGACCACTTGAAATACAAATAAAAAGGGCAAGGACTTATGCTTCAGCTCCAGATCCCAGCAGGACTGATACAAAAAAATACAGGAAATATCTCCACTGTTGGGAAAGTCAATAGTAAAGATGCAGACTTCAAAAGAAATCAATAGTACGACAACACCGCTGCAGAACGGACCTGCCTGTTAGAAGTGATATCTCTTTGCCTGCTGACATACATGGTATTTTTAATCTAATGATTTCAGTTACCAAGACTCATGTGTCTCAAAATCATGACATGAGTTTAAAGGGAGAAAAGTTAAAGGAAAATGTGTTTTGCACTTTGGCATTTCAGGGGTTTTTTGAGTATTGGTATTTTTTGTTTTGTTTTGGCTCGTTAAAAAAGAATGTAGCTTGTAGCTTTTTGCTCACAGCTCACATGTTCACTTTTTCATGTGACTATGAGGGGTCAAAACCAACTTTTCTTTTTAATGAAAGTTGATGCTAGTCATAACAATATCTTAGAGATGACTGTTTAGAAAAAGAACGAAATCAGTGAAGTGAAATATGTTAAGTTTGCAATATTGAATATCTATTACTCCATTTTTTCCTCTTTTACTATTGTCCGTTGAGTACAAATTCAGGACATTCAATCAAAAAGGCACATATGAAACAGTAGTGTTCAACCTTGGAAATTGTTTTCATTAGACTGTTACTATAGCTTATAAGGCTATTTAAAATATTATTTATTCTGCTGCAGTTAGCCCTTTTTTGAAGGAGAAGTAAATGGCTCTCCTAAGCACAGCAGTCACCTACAAAATGATCACTCTAGAGCACATCAGTTTGCAGTAAAATATATTTATTCTTGAGGATTCTGTGGGATTGGTGGCCAGTGCTTTGCATCAGTCACTGCTAAGAGCTGTTGGATTTATTCCCCTCAAGCCATGGGCAAGGAGAGCATTTCTATGATGGTCTGAGGTATTGCTGGGCAAGAATAACAGAGGAGGGTCAGGTCAGTGTGCACGAACTTTCCTCATTTTCTGTGATTAAATTCACCGTCTAGTACCTATAGCCAAATCCTGGCCTCCAGAAAAGATTGGAAATGATACAAACCATTTCTGGTTCCTGGAACTGACACCTAATAGCAAATGAAGGATGGAGAAATGCTGACACCCAGGAGAGGGATCTACAAAATGGTTGTGGCACTTAGACAAACATCAGTAACAAGTCCTGCAGGGATCACAGGATGTGAGTTCACTACAGTGAAGGGTGACACCTGGTAGAGACCAGGGGCATGGGGTCCTATGGGCTGCCTTCCCTTTCATTCCCCCAGCTGAGCAAGTGGCCTGAAGCCACAAAGGCTGGGATGGCTCCAGTATGAGCTGATTATGAGACTCCATCTTTCTAAACCTCAACATCCTCCTGCTCCCTGGATGTTTCTTTCAAGGTGCATGAAAAGCTTGGCATAGTGATATGCACCTCAAGCTACCCAAATGGCCTAGAGGAATACCACATCCTGCCTGGTCTGAAAACTGACTGACTGAACTATAATTAGTAGGCTTAGATAGTGCCTTTAAAACCTGTACTGATCCTTCCTGTTAGACATTTCTTTTCTAAAGCCTAACCTGAATCTCTCTGCCTCAGCAATGTAAGCCCACAAGTCCTCATCCTCTCCACAGCAGACATAATGATCAGAACCCTTTCTCTGTGCATCTCTCAGATGTCTCTCAAGACTTGTGTCTTCCCCATGCTATCATTTCCATGCTTCTTCTGAAGCCACTAACCAAAAGAAACCCCACCAAATGTCAGGGACTATCAGTCTGGGTTACCCTCACAGAGACCTTTCAGGTCAGTTGGTTGAACTGGGCAGAGGCCCAAAGACTTACTTTAATGGATGGGATGTATTTTCTGGTGACTGATTGCTCCCTCAGTAAATTAGGCAAACACTTCTGCACTGAATCCAGTGACTGATTGAGGAGCCCTTAAAACAGTAAATCCATTCCCCTGTCATTTTTCTGGACAGTAATGGTTCTGCTGTAGTCACAGAAAAATATAGAGCTACCCTTTGCATTGATGACATCCTCTTTTAAAGCAGAAGTTACAGTTGCTAAAGCAGCACTTTTGTGGACCCAGTAAAAAATCATTAGTCTTGGTGTCTTCTCAGTCATTATTACCGCTGAGGACATCAAGCCAGACTTGAGGGATGTGCATAGTCAAGAGTTCAGCATAGTGTGGAGGTCATACATGAGTAATGTTTCATTTCCTGAGGGCTTTTAAGTGGAAACCTTTTGTGTTCCTCAAAAAATGCAAAGGTGGATTATTTATGTGTAGGTTCCGAAGTAATTTCATTTTTGTGTTGTCAGGCACATTAGAGACTGAAAATACCTATGGAAATCCCACAGTTAAACAAAAAATTAAGCACCATCTTGGCAGCAAAGAAATGTGAGAAGTAACCACCAGAGACAGCTGAGAAATCATCTTGTTACCACATTAAACAAGTTAAAAAGTGCATTAAACAATCTCAGGAAGCATGCTTTTCTCACCATAACCTTCAAGTTACAGGTTTAAACAACTTAATTCAGTACTGTAAGAGAAGAGCAACAGAAAATGTATCCCAAAGGTCCTCTCTTTTCTAATAATTTTGCTTCCTCTTGTCTCCCATGGTCTTCACTGCTTCTTCTAATAGTCCACTACCTCTGTGTCTGCCTTGGCTCAGGTTGCATAAAGATTTTTCAAATCCTAGTAAAGGGATGTAGTTTGTCAGAACTGCAGTGCACTCATATGAAAATACATAAAATTGTATTAATAATGATACAGTACCCTCATGTTCCCTTCAAGGACCAATTTGCAGACCCTAACCAAAAGCAGAATCCTTTTGTGTCAGACACTGCACAGATACATCAGAAAATACAGACCCCATAGCAAAGCTTTAAAAGTCTGTGGAGAGACACACAATCTGGCACCTCTACCTTCAGGAGATAATTATTTTACCTTGAAAAAGTCACAGAAGTGTCTTTATATTTAAAAAACCATAAAAATTAAAGGGAAATATTATTCAAGAGTAGGACAGTTTTCTATTATTCCTACGGCTAGCAAAAAACTGAATGACTTTGAGTGGGTTCTCACGAGAGCCACTACTCTACTTGATTGACAGGGAAAATGATATCCTTAATTCACCTTTCCCTCAGAAAGGGAACATGCGAGGATGAGAGCAGGTACCGAGCACATTGGGACACTGCAGTGTCCAGCTGAGCATGGGGCAGCACGACCTGACGGGATTCCATCCCGTATCTGTGTCCCCACACCCACTCAGCCTAAGCCTGCCACTGGGATGGCTGACTACTGCTCTGATAGTAAACCTCTAGGTGCCTATGGAAGCAGAGGCTCAGCTCAGGTCACCAGTTCTTGCCACTGCTGAACAAAGCAGGCAGAAGTCACTCGCTTCCCTCCATCCCTGCCAATTTGAGGTGGATTCAAACCAGGACCTATGAGAAAGGTGAAAGGCACCTGAAGCCCATTAGGACCTGCATTTCTGAGAGCCTTGATTAATTAACCTCCAAGCTCTGGTGATTACTCTTCTGTGTCAGGGAGGTTGAATGAGGCGGGGTTTATAAGTTGTCCCTACGCCTTTGTGCTCATGTAAACACAACTCTCTTTCTTCCTGACTGTGGTTTTATCAAGCAAAATGCTCACAGTTGGCACCAAAGTGATATTCTGTTCATCTCCAAATTCAAAGCCAATATGTGAAGGGCCTGTATCAAGGTGGACACAGGCAAAGTCTACTGTAATAGCTGGTCAGATCCCAGAATTAAACAGAATTCAAGGAGCTTCTTAGGGAGGCAGGAAAATCAGTGGTTGGGGAAGTCATAGAAGAAACGGTCTAAGTGGTCTGAGAAGCGTGGACCTCCCCTCAAGGCAATAGCCCTTCGGGTGATATTAGCAGATTCTGTCTGGAAACAAGAATAAAATGATGTTTGTCTCTCATGAGAACCCATCTGCCCTCACTTAGTCCATACTGTCCACATACTTCGAAATGCCTGAGAACCCATTTCAAGGTATTAATTGGTATAAGTGGGAAAACTGAGGCACAAAGACACTGAAATAAAGCAAGAAATTGAAAACGTTTTTTCTGAATCCAAAAATAGTCTGTAGATTTCCTCCTATGTCTAAAAGATCCCGAATGCAGAGAACAAGTACTGCCACTACTGATGACTAATTCAAATGGGGAAATTGTTCTGCTGATTACACCTCTTGCCTTCGAAATTTTGTCTGGGCACACCAACCTTTACTTCCTGGCTGAAATAGTTGCCTTCTGTTGTTATGTGCTGCCTTTTCATTTCTGGCAATTCCCTGCTTGTTCTTGTTTTTTAATGGTGAGTTAACTCATGAACCTGAAATGAATAGAGTGCTAACTGGGTCAGCCCCCTTCTCTGACAGTAATTTATGATATATTGCTTGGTCACTGCAGCTTGGTGCTTACTGAGGGTCTGACCCCCATCATCTAGAGTGAGTGTTTCATATTCTCTAGCAGTTGCAGCGCCAACAAAATACCCCTCAATCCACTCAGCAAGGCTGATCTGTGGGGACAGAAGTCACAGTACAAATGCCAGGGGCTGAATAATAATCGATAGCTCTGTGGTGAATTTCCATGAAGAAATAATGTCAGATACTTTTAGTAATTACAACTAAATCTCAATTCCTACCACATACATAGATGAAATACATCTGTTTGCACTATGATGTGAAGTTAATCTCATCATTAATAATTCTTCTCGTATTTATCTTAATATTGTTAATTACATGGGACTTGCAGGGTATGAGTACAAAAGCGTATGTAATTTGTCTTTTTTCCAAGAATTTCCAGTGCAATTTACCATTAATTACTTGCTGCTTAATACAACAACCTCCCCCAAAGAATAATTCCAGCATTATTATGGCATCTTAGAACAGTTGCTAAGGCTTTTTATTCTGCATAATGTGTCATTACGAAGAAGGGTGAAAAAAACCCTACAGCCATTCTTACATTCTAAATGGTATGCTAATAGACAGCAAAATTTGGATAATTTAACAAGATAAAGGCTGTCCTTGAACTTTACTTATTAATGATAGATCCAATCTTAATTTTAATGATTTATGAGCATGCTTATATAGCATATTCTCCAGCGTAGGCCTTATCCAGTGCTTTGGACAGATTTTCTTTGGCTTTAATGTCCTTTTGATAGGCACTTTATGACCGGAGTGTTAAAAAGGAACATGTTCTGGCCAGAAGCTGTTTTGTATTGCATAGAGCATTTAGCACATTTCTAGAGGGAGTAGTCCAGCTCTAATGTGGAGAAAGAGCAAGTTGTATAATGTAAATAGTGCTCAACTTTGATGTCTTTATAGAAGATTTAGACTTGAAGGGTGAGGTCTTTGTAGATTTTAGATGTAGCCATTGCATTATTAAACTGGCGCATGTGATCATGACTGGATTCTGTCTAAAATTAATGGAAGAATTATAAAAAACAGGTTTATGACAAAAACTTCCAAGGATTAATTTTGAGAAATGCTTGCTGTGTCTAAATAAAAAGTAAACTTGTGCACAAACTTAAGTTATCAGAGTGTAGCCCCCTGATACTCCAGGGTGGGGAGCCAAATAAAAAGTAAACTTGGGCACAAACTGGGAGTGTAGCCCCCTGATACTCCAGGGTGGGGAGCTGATGGAAGACAATTCTGGCCCCTCTCTAATCCCCATGTGTCAGCTTCCTTCCCATGGAAACTGGCATGCCATGCACAAGGATGTCTGGAGAGACAATACATGTTCAGGGCACACCCCAGCTTGGATAGAAGTAATTGAAATCAAGACCGTCCTTGCGTCCAAACATACAGAAAAACAAGGTACATTGGAAGCTCAGGACCGTGCTCTTGGAAAACTCACAGAATGTCTTTATCTGTCGAATCTGCAGCTCAAACAAGGAGAAAAAAACCTTCCAGACATCTAGGGGTTTATGTCCCCCAGAAGATACTCACTGAGCAGACACTAACACAGGGAAAAGCCCTTTTTATTTCTTTCTGAATCTGACCTCCAGTTTCAATAGCATCACCAAAACCAGCACACAGAAACTGCAGCTCTACCAAAAATCCAGCCAAGAATTAGCTTGTGCACAGGATCACACCACCATCACATACAACAGAGGAAGCTTGTTTGCCCATTAGCTCTGTTCTCAGCTCTCTGACCTCTTTTTGCACTGATTCCTCTTCCCTCCATGGAGCAATTGCTAGCAATAGTTAGCAGCAATTGAGGCAAATGCAAGAGAGTAGCAAGAGAGTTTAGAGTGCTGCTGGGATTCCTTAAGTATTTATCAGACATTGATACGGCTCCCAGGTTCCTCCAACTGCAAATTACCTAAGAAATTGACAACCACAATAGGAGATGTCTGTCTGGCCTGTGGTGCATCGTAGCTCAATCATGGGTTTTTGTTCTTTTCTTTCTGAATTTTTAAACTTGCCTCATAAACCTGAAGGGATCTGACCACAGCTCCCTTCAATCTAAGTGGCAATTTCTATGATTCTAAAATTCAGTGTTGGATTACTAACCAACAGATTTTAAATAAGCTCAGAAGGCACCAGAATTTCACTTAACTTCAGCATACTATTCATCCACCCATGTTACAACTGACTAAAACTCAGAATTTCAAACTGAGTTGACTAAAAGGTTGAAGCTTTGAGGTTTTCCAGAAACCAAGTTTCAAACTTCTTGATAATGCCAAAATGCCTTTGTAAAAGTATTTGCAATGGGTTGGATTAGACTGAGCTAACTGAATTGCACATTATTATATTGTGAAGCTAAAGCACTGCTCCTGAGCCTCTCAGAAATGAAGCACAGAAAAGTCCCATGTAATCAAGACTTGTCTGTGAAATATAGCAGCTTAGTCAGGTCCCCATTTCCTCACAGAAAACTTTTCCATTAGAAAAATACTTCAGCAGTACCTGGTTGGTCCCACAGCAGCAGTTTTTCCAGAATTGAAGATGATTTTGATGAGAAAGGGGTAGAAAGGCATATTTAGTCCTGTAAAACATGGAGCGAGAAGAGCTGATGATACCATTTTGTTCTGCTTTGGTATTGCCTACTCCAGAATTTCAAATAGTTTACTCAACAACTTCTATGGGGAAAAAATCCCAATGAAACTAACAAAAACAAACTGAGACTTTAAAAGCAAATGAATTGTGGAGCAAATATCTTGGAAGCATTGGAAACACAGGAGCATTAGATCCTAGGAGAAGAAGAAACTGAAATGAGACATTTCCATATGTTTTACAGACTTCTATTGTGTACAAGAAAAGTGAAATGCCTTACATTTGCTCTAAACTAGCTGTAGTACAGGTTAAGTAAGTGGGACAGATAGACAACTTGTTCCCTCAAGATGGGAGGGGGAGATCTTTGAATCGTGGTGATATTCCCCCACCCCTCAAAGAAAAAAAAAAGTAATCTATCTACATTTTGTTAAAATGATGTTGATATTTGTAAATTTACCAGATGCAGACATCCTGGTACAAAGACACCATTGTCTAGGAACTTTCGCATTGTTTCACAGGAACTTTGAAGAGATATTGGTGTGATGCTGGAATCATCCTACTTATGAAGCTCAAAAATTTGAGCTAAATGGGAATATCCAACAGTGTTGCCACTCTAAAAAGCTTCTGACATTCAGTTGATCTTATGATGTGAAGCTGACTGCTTCTGACTCCATCCATTAAAGGTCACTGGTTTGTATTCCCCCTCTCTCTCTGTCTCACACACACATGCACACACACCAATATTTTCTTGTATTGTCTGCATATTTTCTGTGGTATAGAGCAAAGCCAGACACCAGCTCAGTATATATCAGAGGATATGACACCATTCCCGAGAAGGATTATGCTGAAATGTTGCTATCACTCAGCACATGTAGCATCTCTGGGTATTTGGTGTTCACTTATCACATTTTTCCTTGGGTCCCGCCAAGTCAGCTGCTATACATCTTGCATCTTCCAAACAGATAAGTCACCTGCACTCTGCCAAGTTCTTCTCAGAGGTGCTTTTCCTATGGTAATGCCATCCATGTGAGCTACACCATTTTTTAGCAGCTGTCCTCTCATTCCAAGCAGCCCCCGTGGCTGATCACTGAGCAAGTGTCACTTAAAAAGCATCGAATGAATTCTTTAATTATTTACAAAAGCCCAATTAGAATTACAATAAGAATGAAAGATTCCTATGCTGATTTCACAAAGTGGGAATGCATGATCGTTAGGAACACGTGGATTTCAATTGGTCAGGTTCATATTACATTGAATTCTGAATCAGAGAGTCTTCTTTTCTCATAAACATGCTCATGCTGGATATTGTTTCTCTCTGAATACGTGTAATTACAGTTTACATTGGTGCCTTTTGAGATACAGCAAAGTAGGCAGATGTGTAAAACACACACCTTTTGCTAATGCAGAGGTACCCTGCCTGAGGTGCAGTCCTGATCTCTTGTGGAGCATTTTACCTCTGGAGGATGAAATGGAGCTTGTCTTTTCGAGCTGCAGGTGGATAATTTTTCAGTCACGCAGTCAGGAAAATCACTGAAAAGGGATAATTACAAACCATGGACAGATGATGGGGTTTGTTTTCCATCAAAACCAGATGCCAAATGTCCTTATATTCAAGATCACTAGGCAATTCACTGCTTAGTGGTGCTTAGACAGAAATAGAGCTTTTTTAGTTTAACACAGAAATAACATATTGTGGGGTTTAGATTTTGAGGTAAAATCTACAGTGGATAGCTATAAGTAGTGCATAAAATATATACTATTCAGGGTCCCAATACCTATTTTTCAATGAGCTCACAGACAGTATATTCATTAAAGTCAGCCTTTCCCAAAGTCTCTCCCAATAAGAAACTTGAAAAATGGCTATTTCATGGACAGTTCTTTCTATAGATATTTGCTATTGAAATTTTTTACAGTAACAGTGACCAGGATGGAGCACAATACACAAACAGCTAGGATTGATTTGCCAGGATTACAATAAAACCCAGGAATATAAGGCATGATTTCCGATCAGAGTGATGAGATTTTGTTGTTCCAGACTTTTCTCTTTTCCCTTATGTAGGCATAAAGTTCATCTATTTCTTTTAGAAGGCCACCCCACTAAAATATGCTTTATGCTCTGATGCTTACTCTGTAGGCTTTCCTATTCTGTTGAAATTTCCCATGTCTGCCAGAAAGCCTGGATGAGCTGAACTGAACTCTGACATAATTGGCAACATCCAGTTTACACAGAACTGGGTATGTCTTGACATTTTTTGGTGTTTTACTCAGAGCTTCTATTTAGGGGACATTCAAATTTAGTATTTGTAATATCTCTGTCCTTGGGCAGAACTTCTTGCCTTGTAAGAGCTTGCTATTTACTGACTGCCACCACCAGCTGTGGGGACAGGGATTCATGCTTTTGTTAGGATCTGTAGGTTTAGAACGTGGGGGAACAGGATTTAATTCCAACAGTACATAGATAGGGGATAAGTCAGTTGCACAAATGGTGGTGAGTTGAGCATGAACAGGGTTGCCAGGTATGAGTTTCTCACCTGTTAGATGTGTTCTTGTGGATAGAGGATTTCCTAGGACATCTCAAAGGACACACTACCCTTGTTTAGGCAACTGAGTCCCTTCTAAGGTTACTGTAGTAGTAACTGGCAACAGAAGAGATAAAAATCTAAGGAAGACAAAATCATGGATAGCCTTACTTTCCAGCTGCATAAAGTTCAAACTGTGAATAGACAGCATTTACATCCCATTCCTTCTAATCACAGAACATCTTACATTGCAAAGATCGTATTTAACCCAAATCCAAACAAATCCAAAGGTTTGGAGAAGCCCTTTAATGAAATGGATTCCACAGTCCCTGGTCAGACTCCAACTATTTTCGGTACTGTTTACATCCAAATATTTGTTTGGCACCTTACAGTGGTTTGAGGCACACCTTGGAGTTGGCTCTGAAAATTTGACTCTGTGTACAGTTCTATAAATGAGTCCTTTGGGTCATATAAATTTAATGTTTTTAAATGTTTTGTCATTGGATATTTCTCTGATTTATGACATCCATTTCAGAGAGACGTTTCCTGTAATAACAATGCCTTTTTGATCCTCCTGAATACTGAGGGATAACATCAGAGGGCAGAAAGAAGGAGCATTTCTACAAATTACTGAGTATCTTTTGCTGAAAAATTTAAAAGGCACAAGAAAATGCTCCTCCCATCAGAGTTCCTTGCTCTTAGTGTATGTTTCAAACTCCATACATTGGTGCTCCTGTTCTATCCCGGACTTAATTCAAGAAGCCAGTAGTGCATGATAGTGTCACATTTTCACTCTGGTGGAAAGCAAGTGAGCCCAAGGACAACTTCAAATGCTCTGTTTCTTTCTTTGTGATACAAGTGGGCTATGATGTCTCTAGCTACGTCTTTTTGCTAACCAAACATGCATCACCCCACCTTGGATAGTTCTTATGGATTCAGACAGAAAAAACTAATTTACGATTTAACCAAAAAAAGCAATTTTGGGACTAGAAGTGTTTGAATTATTTCTATTTATCAGGAGACATGCAGGCTTGTCAAGAACCATTGCTCATAAAAGAGCAAACAAGTGCAGCTGGTCTATCACAAGAAAAGTCCAATCCTGTTTTGTTATGGATTAAATAGAGGTATCCCTCTTCAGTATCTGCCCTTACAGCCCTTAGTACAAGGCATTTTTGTATTGCTAAGGCTGCTGGTCCTGCCATGTGGCTCCAGATCACTGTGACTAGCAAAGCATGCAGATTTTGTCATCCCAGCCTGCTGGCTCTTACAGCAGCTGCCAGTCCAGGTCACCCATCCCAGGGCAGAATGCTTGGCTGTGTTATCTTAACATGCATCCAAATTTCAAGGGAGAAGCCATTTATGAAAAGATCAGTAAACAGGCTTGAGCTAGAGGCAGAGGCTACATTCTGAGCATTCTGAGGTGCAGCAGAAAGCACTCACTCTCAGAGTACTCAGACCCTTCAAGCTCATTTTTCCCTTCAAGCTGAGTACTCTCAGAGTACTCAGACCCTTGAAGCCATTTTTCCTCTACACCCATTTGAGCATCATGGCTGTGATACCTCCTTTTATTGCTAGAAGCTAAAGTGACTTGCCAAAGGTCACCTGGGAATTCCCTTCATGCCTTCATATCTGCCTTCACTGTCTTCCTTTCAGTCTTTAGCTTACATTGCTATTTACCATTATTATCAATTCAGTTTTTCTCTTTGACGTACAGAACTTTTTGCTAAGAGGAAGCTGATTTCCACCAACTCTCAGGTCATCAATGCTCCAACAATTCTATTTGTAGTTAAGTATCTCTGGTTTTGAAGAGTTCCATCGTTTATTCTAAATTTCCTTTCTGACTCTCTCTAGAGACTTCAGATTAAACAAATTCCCGTGGAAGCAGCTCACATTACTGATTAATGTGAACAGGGTCTCTCCTTTGCCAGCACTTTGTTATTTCATGGATTTTGCCATTAGTTAGAACTGTGGTTGGAAATTTTCAAAGCTGTGTTCCTTTTGATGTAGCAAGGGCAGACAAGGCCAGTGGATGAAGTATAAGCCCATGAAAGCTGAGCACCTGATTAGCAGAGGGTAGCTGTATTCAGAAAGTCACTGGCCAACTCAGACTCTTCACTCCTCAATAGAGTTATTAGAAATGAGGAGGAAAATATTACCTTAAAACCAGATTTGAGCCGTATGGAAGGAGTTAGACTCCTTTTTAAGTATGTTTTTCCAACTAATACTCTTGTGTAGTTTAAAATTATCCTGACAGAAAAACAATCAAGGCAGCTTTTAAACTAATGACACAATCCCATGGATAATTTCCCCTAAATAGCACAGAGATGTGACTGAATGATCCTATATATCATTGTGGGAAGCAATTTTCCTCAATGAGTTCTACCTGCTGGATATTGCAATGCATTACAGAGTGAGTAAAAGCCTTCCTCTGAAATCAGATTCAAACTGGCTTTGGAGCAAAATTTAAACCCTGAGGGTGAGAGAGCCATGATTATATTCAACACCTCCCTTTGATTCACAGGTTCCACACATTCCTCCCCACACCTGTCAACCCCTGATATGAGTTATTCCCATGAGCTGCATGGCTTTCAGACTGTCTTCACAGGTGTTATTGAGCTTAATATGGGCTTTACTGCTGCATGATATGTTGCCTAGCATCTCACAGATGTCTTTACAGTGTTCTCCTGCATCAGTTTCTTAGGTCTTCAGCAAATTTGTCCCCTCCTTACTGGCCAGCTCAAGGGAGATGACAGCTCCCTGGATGATGATTTCATGTATTGCAGACCACATACTTGTTTATATATCTCATCAATATTTTGTCTTCCACTGCAACAGTCTGGCCAAGTCAAGTAGTGGAGAACTGACTAAACACTGATGGATCTGTCAACTCCCAGAAACTTTCTGTGGGTTTTGTGCTTCTTTTCCCTTGGCTAATTACTCTGGCTAAATGGACAGATCAGCTGGGCCCAGACCAGGGGATTCACCTCTGTGATGGGTGTTCTGCTACACAACATCACCTTCACCAGCATTTACCCCCATTCTGCCATCCACAGACAAGTTTCTTGCAGCTTTGCTGCCCAGGGAAACTGCTGCATTTTATCTGGGTGGAAAACTCTCCAAACCTTAAGTATAGGGTAGCAATCACTGCTGCATGGTGGTGACTGGATCCATTTCAAATGAGGTAGTGGACTGTCTTGAAGCAGTAAAGCCTTTTGTGTCATAGTTTGCAGCTGGAGGTGGAAAGTGTTCATAAGCCAACAGCACCAGCTCCAGAGTCACATCCCTTCTCTGTAAAGCAGCTCTGACATGCAGTGCAACAAAGACACAAAGCATTAAGTAAGACACTTGTTTAAAAAACAAATAAGCAGGACACTGTTTGCATTTCTATAAGCTGAAATGTGAGCAAAAGCTCAGGAGGACAAAGGCAAAAGGCAGATACACTGATGTATTTTTTGACAGAAATAAAGATCAGAGGGCCAAGAAAGCCAAGCCCAAAGTTCCACAAACAGACTTTTCACACAGCACATTTCAATGGATTTGGAAAAAAAGCTCCACAAGCAAGTTTGTATCTTTGCTGTCCTGCAACCTTCATTCCTGCCCATTCTGTTTGTCACAAATAAGCAGTAATTTATGTTTTGATGACTCGCCCCAGCAAATAGAACCATAAAAACAATCCCCAGCCATTTGTTTGTGTATATTTTTTTTCCTAAGGCTCGAATTTATTTTAGATGACACTTTTTCCCCCCTTGGCTGAGACGGGATATTTTCTCCATGCTTTTTATCAAACTGACAGGTGATATTGCTTTAAATTGGGCTCTGCATCAACAACAGAGGCTTTCTCATTTCTAACCCCAAGTGTCAGTCAGGTGGATGGGAACTCATTTAGTCCCTTATTTACTAAATGCAGATTGGGTTTTCAGGAGCCAGGAGTGCAGAAGAGGAAAGGGATGCCCTGGGTGGTAACGGGAATGAACGAGAGAGGACAGCAAAAGAACAACACAGCATGAAGCGGGCGGGAACTTACTGTGGGTTGATTAGATGACATCCATCTTCTTGTCTATAAACTATTCCCACAAGCACAGCTTTCGAATTCACTTTGTCCCCTGTCATGGCTCCCTCCCCACTAACAGGATAAAAGGTGACAGGGGATCGGAGGATGTTCCTGATGGATTTCAGTGCACTGGGGATGTAGCTAAGGGGTTTCAGATCAGAGGTGAACTATGATTTGAGACAGACCCATGAGAAATCAGGGAATTCAGGGATTCAAAGAACCAATCTGGGTGCTCAGCAAGAAGCAGTTTCCTGAAGAATGGAGGGACATGGCTTGTCTGCCATGGTGGCCTGCCTATTTACTCCTCAGTATCTGGAGGATCCTGAGAGCACGTTACCCAGAAAAGATGACAAAAAATGAATCTTGAACTTATACTAAAACAGAGAAAGTTTCTGGACAGTTTGGATACATATATGTATTTGTTAAAGTGGGAATATGGGACACTTCATTTGGAAAGCAGCCTCTCAGAGAACATTGTGTTTGTCTCAGAAATGTACCAACAAAAAACAATTATGAAATTTTAATATATAATCTTTTATTTTAATATAATCTTATGATTGTTTCTAAGAGGATGACAACTTTTACTGAAACCATGAAACTATACAAGCTTTGATATCCCTGTGTGTATTTCGCCCAATTACTATCTAGACTTTACAATGTTTAAACTTCATATTGACATTACATGTGTGAGCAGCCTGCAGATGCTGAACAGGCAGGGAATTCTGCTGCCTTGGCACACGATCTCCTGCTGCTGGAGCACCAATTAGCCAGAAGGAGGTAGAATGTTTCACTGTTACAAAAATGGGAGCAGGATTTAAGTACAGCAACTGTTGCTGAAATTTAAGGGAAGAGAGGGAGGAAAGGAGACCTGCCCTTGTGTCATCTTATAGAAGGTGTTATAAAGTGTTATCCGTGACAACACACTGCTGGAAACTAGAGACAGATGATCGAAATCCATGCCAAAATCTTCTTAGTGCTCTCTCCCCCCACTTCCCCTATCTCCAACTGCATAAAAATCACCTGGATCTGAGAACAGGCGGGACTGCACGTGATTTACACAGACAAGTTTTTCCTCTTTCTAGTGATCTCAATATTTCCCTGCACTCTCTTGACAATGTTTATGATGACTGGTACCTATTTCAAGAAGGACTTTATGATTCACACTTTAAGAAAAGCAGCCAGGAGTCATCCATGTGAGAAAGTTTCTGAATAACTCCTGTGATTCCGCATGACTGCAGCAGCATCCCGTGGTTTGCCCACGCAGAGCTGCAGCCCTCAGTGAAATGTTTAGCTCTCCTTCCTGTTCACTGCCCTTACTCAAATCCCCCTCAGTATCAAGCAGAGCCACAGAACATCCTGTCCATCAGCCTCATTGTTCTCTTCACAAGTTTCCCTAAATGCTTTTAAACCAAAAAGCCAGGTTTTACTAGATAAAATAATTTTGTAAAGAAGGGGCAACTTAAAGTGACTTGATGAGAAAGGAGCGTTAGAAAGTTTTACAGCCTAGAGCATTTCAGATGCTGGAGGACAGAGGTAAAGCCTGTTGTCAGCTTGGCTGCTGTCAGTGGCCCTCTGGGGCACAGTAAATTCATAGAAGTCCTGCCTGTTTCCTGGGCCATTTCTCCTTCTGTCTGGGTGGCCATGCCCAGTTGTCCCCACTGCTGAACAATGCTCCTGGCTCTGCAGATGTTTGAGGGGGGTCTCTTCTTCCTACCCAGTCGTGAGGTTTGTGACCACCTTTCAACTGCTCCTGAAGATGGGGCAACATTTCCTTCCCCCAGGTGCATTCACCCAGTCACTCTGTTATTTCTAAAATGTACAACAATATGTAAGTGAAGAGAAATAAATAAAATGGGTGCTGTCTACTATGTGAATGAACAGGAGTCAGTCAGTGACGTTAAAAAGGGCCATCCAGGTGAGTGGAGCAGTGCTGGGGTTAGACTGGTAGTACACATCCTGGGAGCTGTCACATTCCTACATCAGTCCTGTGCTCACTCAGACCTTTTTTACCTGAGCACAATTCCTTCAAATTTAGGGAACTTCTGCAGAGAATCTCCACCTGGAAGAGACCTGATGTCTGTGTCTGTGACACAACACACATAAACACATACTCAACATTGACATGCTATTGCTGTGCCTTTCCAGATGGTGGGGAGGTACTTAAGTCAGCAGGGAGATTTTTTTGCTGTCATCACCTGTTTCTGGTTTCTGTGTACTGCTTTCTGATAAGTGCTACTAGAATTGGGAAGCACATGAATATATGAAGAATCTTGCTGTCTGTTTTCTCAGTTGGAAAGGGTATGCCTGTCAAGAGCACTACAAGACAGTTCCCATCTTAAAAGTAAGACAAAGTTTGTCGTAGTTTTACTTTAAGGCAAGTAAGAGATTTCACCTAGGTTCATGATTGTGTTTAGCTTTTAATCTGAAAGTGAGCCAGAATAGATTTTATGAGCTCACAGTGACTAAGTGTGAAAATAGGTGAAAGATAATTTTCTAAAATTGTCTGACTTTAGAATAGATCATGGGAACAAGGAAGGCTCTGTGACTCTGAAAAGTCTGTGATGTCAGATCTTGTTCCACATTAGCATCTGAAAGACTTAGGCATATATAGCACAAACAATGTCAAAAGAACCCAAGTCGATTAGATATGTTATAGCAGTGATTGTGAATAATTGAAATATCATAACAGGCAGAGAGATGAAGTCACATGAGAAAAACACAGAACAAAAATTAACCTAGAAAACTAAAAGACATATCTGAATGCCACAGAAACCCAACAATGCAAATGATACAAATATAATAAGCAACACTATGCCATCAAACATTTAAAATGGCAAAGAAAAAATAGTTCACCTAATTTAAACCCCAGAGTTTTCCCGTTATGCATAAGGGAGTCACAGAGATGATACATATGTGCAAGAGCACTGCAGGGCACTCAGCACAATTCAGATTGACTGCTAAAGAGAGCTCTCATCTTCTGGTCAGACACCATTTTTTTCCAGCTCTGGAAAAAGTGTGGTCAGAAGGGCAAAGATAAGGACAGGAAAAGCAAATGTGATTTCTGCTCAGAGTTTAATATATGCCATACATTGGTCTTGGCCTAGTTTTGCCACACCAAACTGCTATTTAAATTCTACTTTGATCACAGAGCAGCATTGGCTGAACAGGTGGTTATCCCACTAACTTCTCTTAAATCAAAGATTCTTGAATTTTAACAGAACCCTGAGGAGAAACTTATTTTTCCCCATGGCACCAACATAGATTAATATTATGTGATCTCCAGGTGACACCTAGGAGAGGATACCGCTTCCTGAGTGGCTCATGCCCTGGAGAACACTGAGCCATTTAGGACAGTGGGGGATTCTTTCTAGGAGGCTTTAAGAGAAAATATATGCTCCTGTATTAGCTGAGCCAAGCCAAGGCCACTTGGCTACTCAGAGTGAGATGACAGCAGCAAACCAGTCTGGCTCTTCCTTCATTTTTCTTTGCTGAGCTCTCACCTCCCACATTCAGTCTGTACCACACTGACTGCCATCACCTCCCACCACAGGGACCCAGAGCCTGAGATCTCCAAGCAAGGAACTGTCTGTCCTGGCCGCTGGTAAAACGAGTCAGATGAAATCTGAATTCCTCCTGGAATGGAAAAGAACCATCCATGCCTATCAAAAATTGTCCCAGAGATAAAATGACTCATGGTTATAAAATTCATCACACCCACTTCCCTCCTTTTGACGTCTTTAGGACCCTCTTACAAAATGCCAAGGAAAAATAGTTCCTCAGTTAACAAAGTTTCCCATTCAGAATGTGGAGGATTTGGTAACAATAAGTTTTAACATAGTGTTTCCCAACAGTGATTTACATATGCATTCCTGTAACAAACCAGATAATTTTCCATTCACAGAACAGCTGCCATTCTATTTTACAGGGACTGAACTTTTAAACTGATGTATTTCCACAGGAGCAGAGAAAAGCAGAGTCAGGAAGACACCTTTAATGAGCACAAAGCCATTGCCAATACTAGTCCTCAGGAGAAATGCAATAGAATAAACCTAAATTGGTGTCATTTCTTCAATGATGATGGGGCAATGCTGCTTGACACCCGCAGAGGATCTGATCCTGTTAACCTTCATTGACTCAGACATATGTTTCCCAAAGCATTTAGCTAACTGGGGAAATGAAATGTAGCTAAGATTGGGGGATGAGGATACAGCTCTTGAGGAACAGGAGGGCAAAGGGAAACTACAGGCTAAATTTCTGCCTCTCTGAAATGGCAATATAGTGCACTATAGAGGGTGTTCTTCACATTCAGGAGAAATACAGGCTGATTCTCATTACTAACCGGCACCACAAACCTTTCCAAATTCTGTGGTCTTTATCACCTCCTAAACCAAGGTACTATGTCCCTGAAATTCCCCAAACAGGACGACAGCTTTGAGCCTCAGCTCTCACTCTACAGATGGCACTTTAACACCCCTGGGTGACACCTTTGCCATCCTTTAGGGCCCTGCAATACTGAGGGCCCTGCAATTCACTTAAGAAATAACCGTAATAGTTAATCACATGCAACCCAAGCAGAAATCATCTGGATTTTGGGAAGACACAAGCATAGAGTAGCCCATGTTTCCATTAGGTGGTTTGGGTCGAGATTTGAAAAGCCTCCAAACTGTATTACAACAGTTGCCTCCAGGTTTGATGAACTTTTAGGGGCAGAAAGGGATAAGACAGACACAAACTTCCTTTGGACCCAGGCCACATCAGCCATCACCTGTGCAGCCCATTCTAAATGCCACATTGTTCAGTTATAAAGAATGAAACGGGATTCATATATCCCAAATCTTTCTCCAAACACGTCCATAGGGCATCTCTGCCACTGGGAAGCACCCACAACACAAGGACCAAGCTTTCATTGTCCAAAAACCTTCAAAATCAAAACAAATACCTAATTTGGTAAGTAATCACCAGAGGAAAAAACAAAAAAAGCATGAAGTAAGTTAAGAGCAGAATAAAGTAAGAAAAGCGATTTACAAAACCTTTATAAATCCAGATGTGTCTGCTGAGGATCATGCAGAAGTGGCAGGACTATGGGGAGTACAGAGGAGGTCTCACAGTATTTAGTAGTCTCCCTATTATTTAACAGCTGTTACTGGCAGGGGGTAACAACACCAAAACTCCTGTTCTCAGGTGTTTCAACAGAACTTGTAGACTTTTAATACTTTCTTAGCTGAGGACTACCTATTTGCTAAATGGATATATCTCAGTATGACCACACAGAACATCTCAACCACATTAGAGCACCTGAGGAAACAGGACTGCAAAGAAACACCAAGAGCAGGTAATCAAAGATGATCATTAATTAATGATTCTTCAACCGTGAAAGTCCTTCTCTCAGTATGATCAGCTAGTGTGCAAGGCATGGTTACTTTCACGTTGAATAGTTTCTTTGTTTTCTTGGGGGTTTTTGGGTTGGTTTTTTGTTTGTTTCTTTTTATTTTTCACTTACTCCACTGCAAGAGGGGACTGTGTAGGTTTTTTTAATAAAAGGCATATCTCAGAACCCGGTTATCTGAGGAAATGGGGCCTTTTCTAATTTCAGCATCAGTCTGTAAGCAAATAGCCCCAGTTTAATAAACCTGTTTTATTATGATGGGATTTTTTTTTCCTTCACAGTCTTGTTTGTGCATCAGGGAGTAACAGCAATAAAATCTCACATTCCGCCAGAAGGAAATATGTTCATAATGTTAGTTAACAACCTAGAAAAATGTTTCCCTTGTTGTGAAGAGTGCACCAGTCTGCAGGGTAACCAGAGGGGCTAAAGAAAAAGGAAAGAGACTGTTGGCAATAGCTCCTGTGTTTCCTGACAGGTTTCATCTGTTTCAAACCTTCCTTTGGTTTCATCTCTTTTCAAAACCAAAATCTGTATTCCAGATTTTGCTATGACCTCTCTGTCATTAGGACTCTGACACTGATAGCTTTTCTCTTAGAAAAAGCATCCTGGTGATTTCCAATATGAAAGTACAGATCAAGAAGGAACACCAGCATGTGGTGTTGCCCATTTTACCCCTTCTCTGGCTTTCTTCTAAACTGATATTTAAGGGCAATTTATTTGCTCTTCTATGGGGAGATAACAAAAGGCCATGACAACACTCCCAAGATACAGTTCCTAAAAGTCATTAGCAGGGGAGTATTATGAAGGTTTGCTCTGCTACCTGATAACACTCCTCTTTCACCCACCTTAGATAGTTGGGATTTTCAAGTTCTCTTGCTGTCTAAAAGGAAGAGTCAGGCACATCCAAAACATTATCCTACCTCTTGTCAATGTTATGGTTCATGGCTTAAACTTTTACCCATTATGACAATACTGTATAAAGAAGCTGTGACACCAAAGCCCACCCTACCCTGAATATCCAGAGTGGAACCTTGGACTGTGAATTCAGCCGCCTAAGGGAACTTGAGAGAGGATAAGGTAACACTATTATTCAGTCACCTCGGGTCTAAGAAAAGCAAACAAGGCTGAGGGAGAAGAATGCATCCACATGAAAGCCAAACCCAGCATCTGTCCTGAAAATCAACCCTGGCTGGGTTTGGGCTGGGGGAGGCCACAGCCCAAAGGCTTTTCTGCTGAGGCCAGGTTTGCACAGACTTCCTCCCCACACCCAACCAAGAATGGAGGAGGAGAGGTTTGGTTGTGTGGGTAGCCTCTGGCTCAGCTGTAAAACCCCCCACCCCAGGAAGGCCACATCCATGGGACATTCACACAAGGGGCAGCTGAGGAGGTGCCCTAATCCATCAAAGACCCCCAAAGCGCTCCCCAGACTCATTGCTGAGGCCTTGAAGCAGAGGTCTGCTCGTGATGCAAAGGGATGCAACAGATCCAGCATCTGTTGTGAGAGACTGTGTTAAACTTATCCCCCTTCAGGGGAGGTACCTGAGTGTTCCCACCTGGCCCAAACATATATTAATCCACCTAACTCTGTGTTTTTGAGGGAGCCTCACCACCAAGACCTGATGGAGAGGATCAATGGGAGACCATGGGGATCCACGGAGTGGTGATATTTTCTACTTAATCTGTCTCTGTCACTATCTTTCTCTCCACTCACCTCTTTTTCTATTTCTTTCTCTCTCTCTCTCTCTCATATTTACTATTATATAAAATCCATACTAGTAACTTTGGCACGTGGTCTCATTTGCACCTTAATTTGGGCAGAGGCATTTCTAATTATTTTAATAACTGAATCTTGACACATCTGTAGTATGACTGGTAGCAAACAGGGACTCTGGATTTATTTGAAATAATGGAGAGAAGCAGCATTCCCTTTGTTCTGGCAAAACAGACTTCTGCACACTTTAGAACAGAGAGGAAAACCACTTCATGCATGCAGGCTTGGCGAGATAATTTGCTTCCAACAGCAATTATTGCTTCCAACAACAATAATATATTCCTAACCACACACTAATTTTCATGTAACCCTGAAAAAAAATTATCTTCTGAAGTCCAGAAATAAGTAGAATCACCAAAGTGTTATTCCATTCCATATATTATTCCATACTTCCTTGATAGGGAATACTGACATTTTATAGCCACTTAGAGTTGTATTTAGAGCATACGCAAGTGCATCTTTTGCTGAATTCAGGCACCTGCAGTTTGCATCTATGATTAAGAGAATAATGAGTGATTCAGACTACTTACTATCCAGGGACTTCCAAAGCTTGCCTATGGAGATGTACAACTCCATAGCATAAGGAGCATCCTGCAAAGTCTGACTGATATTTTACTTTTCTTTCTCCTGAAAAAAAACCAGGAGCACACCTGATGGATGCAGCAAGAAACCACACTCTGAAATACAGCATGAAACCGCTGAAGATAGCCTGGAAGAGAATTAGTAGATTCAGACTCTCAAATTGGTTATCAGCTGAAGAAGCTTCTTCCTTGTTAACTGATTTTCATTGTGCCGTCTTTCCTGATTTCTACAGCTTTTGAAACAAGGTCACAGCACTACAGTCAAGGTTTGCTGGGCCCCAAGCCTCATATTTAAGCTGTGTTGTTCACGTTCCAAACCTGATCAAATTGTAGATTTTTGACGCTGTTCTCAGTTCTTTTTGGTTTTGAATGCATAAGACATTAGAGATCACTTGCCTGGTGACTTGCAGAATATAAAGACTGAAGTGATTTACTGAGTTGCAAACTGAAAATTGTAATGTTTCTGAAAACCACAATGACATTTTCATACTGTAAGATCAACTTATCTAAAAACATTACATCCACAAATGACAATTACAAGAGGATTAGAAGAACTCAAACTTTTACCCTGTAAATGGGAATATACTTTCTCCAGACTGAAAGGAACACACAAAGAATATCAACTGTGAAAAGCACTATTTGATACTTAGGAGAAAAGCATCACTGCTAAATTAAGTCAAGGTCCAAACCTCAAGAGGAAAAGCACAACCAAGTCAGTAAGGAGTTTTAAAATGCTTTTGCCCAGTATATTAATACTGTTTGGATCAGGTCTTCAGATTTGTTCACTAGGCACACAATTAGGGATTTTTGTGGTTTTCTCTGTGCCACGTGAATGGCTGCACCTCCCTCCAGAAAGCCCTGGTTTCAGCGGGAATGCCACGTCCCGCTGAAATAGAAAGAAGGATGGAGGAGAGTTTAATTTGACGAAAGCCATTACAATTCTGGAACATACAGAACATACATACATACAATTCTGCATTGTGCTTATTGCAGTGAAGTTCCTTGTCAGCTGCTTTTCCCAAATGTACCGTATGCATATGGAGAGAACTACCTGATGGAGGGCATGGGTCCATTGGGAATGTGGGGACTTGTGATAGTGCTCAAGTGTGGGCTTCAACTGTGGCTCCACCAAGAAGAATACCACTCTGGGGACACCAGCACTGTTCTCCAGTGCATATCAGAGGCATAAAAATTCAAGGCAAATTCCCACCTAAAAGCAGCCTTTCCAGTTCACCAAACCAATGTATATCGGTCCAGTGTAAAATCTCAGATAGACTTTAAGATATCACCCATTTTTGGTTTCTTCTAATCTGGGATGGGGCCAGTCTAGCTTATACCAAGTCTCTGCACAGGCCCTTTTTCAAAAAACTATCTCAATTGATCCAGTTGGCTGAAAATCCAGCACAATTTCTCTCTCTATCCCCTGAAAGAGCAGCAAGGCAAGCTAAAGAATCCCACTGGCTCAAAATAGATTGCTGCATATGTTCGTTTTTCTCAAATTTTTCCTAGAGCCCATATCAGAGGCAGAGATTCCTTTGGTTGTTTCTAAGAAGACCAATTTGCTATGGCACAGTCAGCAGCCATGTTTAGGCCAGGACAGATTGTTGGCCAGTGAGTAGGTGTGGGCATGCTGAAAAACATGTTTTTCACCCATATGGACAACAGATGGGATAGGAGAAACTTTTTCGAAAGAAACACATGTCACTTATGATATGGCTGCTTGGAATAACAACAACAGATGATACCAGTCACTTCTCACCAGGCCCTTCATGCCCTCACAGCTTCCTCCAGATTACATTTCCATCCTCTATTGCCTCTGCACCTGTACCAAGCTACAGTTGTTCACACACACACACACACACAAAAGGGGGAAAACATAAGGGAAGAACAAAAGAGAGCAATGATGGTTTTTTGCACACAGTTTGAAATTAGGTGCAAAGTGAAACACTGATTTCTCTAAGTTTCCACCATAAAGCACACTGTGATTTTAAGGAAGCATTTAGGTAGATGGTGAATTTGGACACACCAAGAAAAAACATTGCAAAGTAAGGTGTGAATGGAGAGGTGCAAGGGACCACACTCAGCTTTTGCTTCCAGTGAGTCTCCATCTGGTCACTGTTGTCTTAATTTTAAGGCCAATAAGGACAATTTTTTTAGGTTGAGAAAGACTTGTTCATTCTTACTCTTGAGCTCCATAGGTCTCTTTCTCTCTCTGACCCTCCCCATCAAAAAAGTAATATTCAGATTTTGCCAATTTAATTCTGAAATCCAAGGCTTTCACTTGAAATTCCCTTTTGACACACACTCAGCCAAACATTCCCACTTGCTGGTTATTTAAATAATATAATTGGATCACATTTTCTCAGGCTTCTTTGGTGATTCTATCAGAAACGTGTAGGTCCCCACGGAGCTCTTATCTTTATCAGGGAGAAATAAGTCTGACTTTTCTTACTCTTTTTAGTGTAGTTGAATCTTGGAAATCAGGACTAATCTGTGATTGCTCAGCACTGCTTTCCCTTCAACAGTGATTACATGTTTTCTCAATTTTATTCCTCAAACCTGAACACTGCTGTGAGCAAGGCCCTCGTTCCCCAAGCCTTCTAGCAATAACACTACCTTCTTTGATTTATACAACATTTTTCTTACAAGATTGCTTAGAATACTTATGGCATTCTGAAATGCACCTGAATACAGGGTGTCTTTTTATTTTTTACTTTACTTTTTCCCTTCAGTTAAACTCCCAAGTCCCGTCCCTTTTCAGTATGCAGCTTTCAACGTTCTTTCTTCTGAAATGTACCTGTTTTTTTTCCTTCATACTGCTGCATCTTCTTATGCTGCTGTTATCTATATTAAGCTGCTTTCCAAACTGCAGCCATTGGAGTTAATCTAGAATTCAGTTTTTCATATGCCTGTTGCAAAATTTCAATTATTCATTCCTGTGTGAGGAGGGGTTTTCGTTTGTTTTTTTCTTTTTTTTTTTTCATCATCTCTGAATTGAGAATTTATCTTTTAGCTGCTGACATTCAAGTAATTTACTTATTTAATAAAACCCCAGGGAGTTCTGCGCTGATCTCAACAGCATTTCACGTTTTCTTTTTTTTTGGCATGTTCCCTTCCTCCATGAAGTCATACTGTCCCCAAGCAGAGTCAACGAAGCTATTGAACAGAGGGGAGAAAGAAAAGTGAAAATCAAAAAGAGGAAATCAATAGCTAATGCACGTTATTTGCTTGATGTTTTCATAGCACCCCCTGGTTCTCCAACCAGAAGTAGGTTAGGCCAGTATCAGACTGACATTGCTTTCCTTTACACCATGGCATCAGCTCTCAGTGAGCTGATTTAAGGAGCCACAGAACCTATTCACACTTTTCCAAGCCAACCTATTGCACTTTGAATTCTCACCTCCCACTGGCACCCAGTAATTGGGATGCTGAATTCTGGCTCACCCTGGTTATGAGAGGAAACAGGTCTGCTGTAACTGAACTTCAAATGACTCGCTGAGTGGGGCTGTGCTGAGAGCATCCTTGGGGGTGTTACTGCATCTCTGCTCACATCCACAGATGCAGCAAATTGGTAACTTGCAACTGTGGGAAAACCAGTTCCTGCTCAGACTGCACCATCGGTCTGGTATCGCTTGTTAAAACATTTGCTTTAGCCTGAAGGAAACAATCTTTAAATGCACAATCCGACTCAGTGGACAGTGCTACAGAAGCCTTAACAAACAATCCCATGGCAGGAATCAGAACCCTGTCTCAAGGGAAAACTAACTTATTCTTGTATTTAGTTGAAAGTATCTGTGCAACATGCTACTCCACATTCAAAAAACAGTGAAAGCTTTCGGATACAGATCCAATACACAGCAGAAAAGAACTTGCCTGTAACTTTGTGTTATTAGTCTGAATGTAACTATGATTGTTTTTCCTGACAAAACTGTAACCACACTGAGTTTGCCCCCTTGCTTAAAGGCAATGTATAAGCAGGTCAACACAATCACAGTCTGTCTTACATCAAGATAACACTGCGATGTATTGAAATACAACAGTGTATTTTGCATGTTCAGATGCTAGAAGCAGACAAACAAAAAACCAAAAACAGCTCTCCTTCTGTATTAGTATGAATCCTGTTCAAACACAGCCAAACTCTTGTGAGTCCCCTCATATACTCCTAATATAGAAAATCATAATAAAAATATGAAAATATAAAAATGTTGAAGCATAAATTAGAAATGTTATACCAATCAAGATGAAGAAAAAAATATTCTACTATAATAGTTCAAAAGCTCACTTATTCGTCCTCTCCTAGAAGTTATAAATATTTCTTTTTCATTTGAACTGGTGTAGCTGAATTTTAGTGAAGCATATGCTTTGCCATCCAATAAAAAGTTGCTCTCTTGATAGCAAAAAGATACACTATACACTTCATTTACAAAAATGCCAATGCTGTGATAGAAATCTTCCATTTGTACTGTTGTCTGTTACTTCTTTTGTCCTTCCTTCCTCCTGGAAAGTGCAATCCCAGGCAGTCAGGGTGGACAACAGAGCAGTCCAGCAATGCATTGTCTCTGTGACACACGTGGTACTGCTGGCTTTGGAAACTGGTGTTCCCTTACTGAAACTCACTGATGATTCAGCCATGCTCTCAAAGAGCTCTCTTTTTTTGACACAACATATGCTTTTTTTCCATACAGAATGTAGATACACAGACTCTTCAACCATGGAGTAACACACGAAGGTTTCCAGTCCTCCTTATCCACATTCAGAACCTTTATGTGTCTGTGGTTTGGTAGAGAGGGGAAAATGAGGGGAAAACTTCTGATTTCCAGAATAACAGAATTTTCTTAATCTTTGTCTCACTGATGCATCACAGGATCAAGGAACAGACATAAAGTGAAGGAATGAAATGTTTAGATGAGAATATAGCAAGTGTTAGATAAGCATGTCAATTAATCATAGGAGGATATTAAAAAAGTTGTCAGCATAGCAATAACCACTGTGTATTTATAGAAACATTTTCATTATCAGTCATTTGGATTTAACCCTTGGTCTGGTGAAGCAAAACACCACCTAGCAAAGATGTATCCCAGGCTTGGATTCAGTGGCAAAGGTCCCTTATTGGAGTCAGCAGTTGCCTCTCTGACTCTTCTTAATTGCAGTTCTCTGTCCAGCCAAGGCACAAGGTAGAAGGATGGGTTGAATTCACCCTGCAGTTTTCCTCCACATGTTGACATTCATTTTCCTCAATCCTTGAAGATTAGAATGACTGAATGTTTTCTGTGCTGGCCAAATATCCTTAAGAAACTCACTAGACCACATATTTCAAGGCTTGATATGCTGCTTAGTCTCTTAGTATATGTGTTTCATAGCTCTGGAAGAATGTCTCTTTTTTTTGCTGCTGGTATCTGAAGCAAACCTATAGATCTGATGACTCCACATCTTTAAAGAGACACAGAACAAGGTCAGTGTCATCTCCCTCAACTGCAGCTCAAGCAAGCAATTTTCTCTAGGGAGTTGCAGGTCATGTTTGCCCAGTTGCTTCTGATTGTACACAACTACTGTCATTTTTCTGATTGGAGTGAAACAATGCAATGAGAAATTCAGTGTAATATGCTGAAAGACCCAGCATGTGGCTGGAAGGGCATTGATCAGCAGTGGTGACTGTGGGCTGGGATGGGAGGTCAGTGCAGTCCAAAGGCCAGTAAGTGTGCACACAGTTATTCCAAATACTGCCCCCATGAGCTGACAACATGCCACTTTCCTGGAGCTTCCCTTTACCTGGAATTAGATTTTCCAAAGAATATGTGCTTGCCTGTCAATATCTATCCTAATTCATATTTCCAAGATGGTTCGTGGCCTAACAGCAAACAGGACACAAGTGGGAAAGTCACTTCACTTATCACAGGCAGTTAAGATCCTTATTTTAAGTTATTCCTTAGTTCTGAATCAAATCAAGTGAGCTATCTCCAGAGAGATGATTCATAACCCTACAAATTTCAGGTATTGTACTCCATTATTGATACAACTCATAGATCCTAAAAAAGCACAGCAAAATTCAAGTCATTCATAATTTAAGTACTGAGAGAGGTAATACTGTGAAAGTAAGTGCCTGAGTTCCCAGCCTGGTAAATGGAGAGAAACGTTTCAAATGCCCCTTGAAGGAAGTCTTGTCTACCAAAACCTCCTACTTCCCACTGCTTTACCTACCCACCTTTTGTGTGATGTGTGATTTACTTTGCCTTCTCCTGTCATACAAAGCAACTTAAGTTTTGAAAAGCAGCAACAATTAACAACAACCCTCACCCCAGACTGTTCAAATGTGTCCATTTGGCTCTTGGTGGCATCCAGCATGAGCTGGGCAAGAGCACAGCTTCTGTATTGCATTCATCTATCATGGCCTGTGCAGAGCAGAAGGCACAGACTGATGGGTGTCTCAGGAGCTGCTATGGGAAGATGAGACATGCATCCCTTAATTCCACTTAATGGGCTGTACTTTTCCATAGATTAGTGAAACATGAAGTGGTGTTACAACTCTTTTCCTTGAGAATCAATGAGGATACTTGGCAATGATGTCCCTGATGGAGCAAGAACATTTGCAATGTCAAGGATGAAATATTTAAGCTCCCATGGAAGGCACTTCAGAAACAATCTTCTATTTATTCAATCTTATCCAGATTTCTGTCTGACTTCACGGAGTGAGTTTTGAGCCTAAGTGATGTCCTAAAACACTACTCATTGGATATTTATTCCTTCCAAATCTGGTTCCACCAACAACAGGGCTTCACAGCACTTTGTTTTCTTCAGGGTGACTGGTAAATTAGGAGAGAAGAAGCTCATGTACATACATGTTACATCTATATAAATGTTGAGTAAGTACATGTGTGCCTGTATGCTGAGTAAAAACAAATGCATCTTAATTTATGTTTGCCTCTAAGGATGGAGTCCCATCCAGGCTTCTATTCAGCATGCATTTATAAATAAAAAAAATTGAATTAATTATACCTTAATTGATTTTAATTTTTTCCCCCTCCCACAAATCTTCTATTTTATGCTATATATCCTGAGTTATATGTTGCTTCCAAAACAGGAAAATACTCACTGTTTGAAGTAGTTTAAAAACTTTGTCATGTTCACAGTGGAGCCAACACTGCTTTCAAGGTTTTAAGTACTATATTAGAGGTTTGCTTTATTACTTCTCCAAGGAATATTGATAGTATGATACATATCACAGGAGATTTTTTGTGCAAATGAAGTTTGGATAAACCTGAAAATCAAGGCTTAAAAAGAAGAATAGTTGGGGATTTTTCTAATGAGGGCAAAGATATATCAGGGCAAAGCATAAAGAGAGTAATCTGTCCATGAATCTTGGGACAAAATGACATTGAAGGGAGCAGCTATCTATCCTCTGTATGAAAGCTTTAAAAAACTCCCAAAATTCAGGAGCCTTAAGCTTGGGAGAGTCTAACATAAACACCAGATTTGCTTCAAGGCAAAAGGGAAAAGTTTTAGTGGCTTCATGCAATGTCTGATGATGATATCATATGCATCTGTTGAATTAGCCATTTTTTAATATAAAAGTTCCTAAATTATTAACTTTTTCTAAAGTGATATTTGATGGGAAAAGTAATATCCGTATGAAGTATTAAGTGCTCCTTATGAAAGAGCTGTATAAATCTGACAGAGAATAATAATTATGCTGTCAAATATAGAAGATTCCATTTTCTCTGTACTATCTAGACCACCAAATTTCAGAGACTATCATCAGGATACTATGATTTATTTTGTCTCCAAAGGCTCAGAAGATGCTTTTGCTTAAAACACACATCTAACAGTTAATTTTATTTTTTTTCTGTTACTGCTGCAGTTAGTTAGGTTTTGAGTGATGGCTCTCTCTGATCACAGGCAGGGAAATGTTAACTGGTGTTTATTCATTCTCATGTTATCACCTTGCCCAAGAGAAAGGATGTTTGTGGTTTGCAGAAGACAGACAAGAAAAATACCTTCACAGTTTGGAACCACTTGCAGCATGAAAGTCCCCAAGGCATCTCTGTGTTTTTCTGTCTCTGTTCCCCCACAAGCCCCCTGCGGACAATTTGATTCCTTCATTTGAAGAGAGAAGCCTTTTCCTCCTGCAATAATGTGTCCAGCTGATGACAGAATTTAATCTTTACAGTAAAATTTAGCTGAGTCACTGTCATGCTTATTGAAGGAGTATGAGGACAACTAAAGTCCCAAGTTTTTATCTGCCTTTATCCCACTAAGGAGTTAACATGTCCATCTCCAAAACTCCAAATTAGACACAGACAGATGCACTTTTATCAAGGACTGCCTGACTGGATTCCTAGATGAGTTACAGTATCTATGGGAACTATAATTTTAAATTGTCTTGGATTTCTGCATGTTAATTTTCAGTCAGAACATTACATTACAGGAAGGTTTTTGCATTGACTATTTTAAGAAGCTTTCCAAATCATTAATTCATTCATTTCTGTCCTTTACATCAAAATTTAAATCCTTTTCCTTTAAGATTTGTCCAGAAGATTTTACTTTGTAAATGTCTTCCACACAACTGAGTCACTTGCAATCTCTTCTGAGCCATCAAGGAAATGAAAGGGATATGTGTTTAAGTACTGGTAGAAGGATTCATTTTGAGATGAACCTGCATCATCAGTTTTAGTTCAGCAGAGCTGAATTTTACTACCCTATCTTTGGCCTTGCTTCTGGACATCATCAGGCTAGTATTGTTAAAATCTCCATGAAATTAGAAGGATCTGGTAGGCTCCAATCAAAATTTTCTTCTAGTAGACGTTTAGGACAATAAAAGCATAAGTCAGTACTGTAAATGTGAAGAGACTTCACTGAAGAAATGGCAGAAAGTCAATGTCTTCAGAAATTGCCCTCAAAGAACAATCTCTCCCTTATCTTCCCTAAATAGCCAGAGAACTCTCAGATCCTCCCAGATTATTTACCATTTCTGAGACTACAAGAGCTAACTAGTCATGAAATGCCTTCCATATCCACTGCTTCCTCATCCTCTATTTAACTTAATTGCAACCAAATTCTCATTGTAGGTAATGTTCAAAATACACACCTCTCACTACTATCACAAATTATACATATCAAATAGGAAGACATTACTCATATTTTCATTTCATGTTCAGGTAAATTTAATAAACCATCTCCCTAAGATGACAGTTTGTTGGGCAATAAGGAGTCTGAATTAATCTACTTCCTGCAGAGTAAAACCACTTAAGTATGTACACGTCATGTCAGCGTTTACAAAAACCTGTCAAATTGTCAGTTCCACTAATAACTTGACAAAACAATTTATGTTTCTGGAAGTTAATAATAGGGCGTTGGTCCCTTGGATCTTGAAGTTACACTTATTTAGAAGAAAAATAGCAATAAATGTTCTCCAAACTTGCCTCAAGAATTATTTAACAAAAGTTACAGTTTTCTAAACAATTACAATAATGGATATGCCTTCTTTCATAGTAATTCACATAGCAATTCCCATTGCACTGTCAACAGTTGCTGTTAATAACAATAAATGGTGGGGGATTTTTTCCTTCTATGTGGCAAATGCAAGATCATCATGAGTGCATGATAGGACACCCTTTATTGCCAAGCTCTGTGTAACTGGAAGGTCAAAATTTTCAATGGAGAACATTTTAAGAGAGTAAAATATAAGAGAAGGCTAAGTGTCCACATCATAAGTCTGTTGCTAGAAGGCAGTATCTAAGACTGCATCTGCAGTAAAACATCTTGTTAAAACAGAGTTAATTGCTTGATCAGCCCCACTTCCAGAGCTTTAATTTTCATCACAACATTGCCTTGGAGCATGTGAATTCAACTCCTTTAGCATGGAACCAAGCCACTCCAGCTACTAATAGGCTTTCAGCTTATGGGACACCATTAAACTGGTCCAAAGTAAAACTCCCTGAAATACCTGCAAGTTCTACATACCTTTTCAGCAACATTTCACTCTACAGATCCACCCTTCCTCCAGCTGTCTAGAGAACAGCTCTAAACACACATCAGCTAAAATGGGTTAGGTTTGGTTTGGGTGTAGTCTGGGTGAAAATGCCGGAATGATGCTGGCTGATGAAAACTCCTTCTTGAGATAGTGCCAGAGCAGCCTTCATTCCACGGGTGTTTAAAGGGTCAATGGTGGTGTGACTAAAACATTTTGTTACATCTGCCAGGCAACGTGAGAAAATCATATGGGGCAGGTCCTCCACATCAAACCTGCCTCTCCATCCCACCCCTGCATAGGGCAGACCCCAAACCTGCATTTGGGTGAGCACCATGAGTGGAACAGCAGGTCAGCAGGAGTGCTCCCTGTCCTAGCAGGCTTCCCTACGCCCATCAGCCACAGACAGTGGACAGTCTTTCTTATCAGTGGTCTTACTGTTAATGGATGGAATGTGCATTTGGTTGCCAGCACAAGAGAGACATCAAAAGTTAAAGACATGCTGAGACTTGGTAGAAAACTTGTACAACATTAATTTTAGGGACACTTCTGCTGAAATATCATATCTTGAAGGAGGGTGAGGTATGCCTCCTTTTAATTACTATTCTTGATGACAATAGGAAAAAAAAAGAGCTTTGTGGCTCAGAAGTTCATCTGTCCCTGCTGCTTGCTTTCCTACCTAAAATCAATCATGTTTGATTCCAATTATCCCCCTAGAAACTAATTGTGACAATACCAGGGGAAAAAACACACTTTTCATTAAAACCTCATGTTGAAATTAAAGTAACTTGGTTTCTCTTCTGGTATTATCATTTATCCTTGAGGTGACTTGTAGCTGATGAGGAAATTCTTTTTTTTTTCCTCTTCCCTGTATTTCTCTTCAGAATTATTATTCCCATCTGAAACTTTCTTTAGCAATGTTTGATTTGCCAGTCAGGGCCTTTCTGTGCTTTACCCCCTCCTCCAGGAGGCAACAGATAATATCCATAAGTGAGATGCTCAAAGAAGTTCCACCGCTATAAAGGCTGTAATGGAGTGGAGGGTCAGACCTGGTATTTTAATTATTTACTAAAATGCTGCAAAGAGTCTAGAGATGTGACAGCAAATGGCAGATATGGCTGGGAAATACATGAACTGCCAAGCCACAAAATTCCCATTTTTCTGCAAATGCACTCTGTGTGATAATTATTAAACATATTGAGCCCTCCCATCCATAAGCAGAGCTCTCTATAATGGGAATGTTTTTAAAGTTATCTGTGAGGCTAAAGTACATCTTTATGTCTGGGAGGATAATAGGATAAACTTCTTTTCCATTGTAGATAAAGAAGATGTGTTTTAAACTTGCCCAAGGGAAATTTCCAGCTGGCCAATTACTGCTAGTAAAGATTCCCTCTATAAAATGGTATTTCTCTAGGGTCAGCAGGCTACCAAATGTGTTTTCTAAAGACCAAAAGTATGTAATTACTGAAAAGGATTTCTGGACCTTGCTGGTGGTTAGTGTTGTTAAAACTGACCATTTTTTGGGTAGCATATTAACAGAAACAGATGGACTGGCTCCCGAGATCTTATTATCAGAAGAGGTTGCAGTGCTTGTTGTCTTTCCACTTGGAAAAAAAATTAAGAATAATAACAACAAAAAATGGGAACTCCCTTTCCCAAAGAAAGAAAGTCTAAAATATACGTATGGGACTATGCTGCCTGAAACTTGGTAGCAGACCCCAGCTGGTGGGTAGAAGAGGACAGAGGGAAGAGAGAGAGATGTATTTATAACCCCTTGTGTTGTGAACAACCATATCAAAAGCATGCTTGTAAATATTTTCAATCACAGTAGTGTCTTTAATAGCCTCAACTTCTTCAGAGTTAGATTGCTCACTGCTACAGCTACACATTGTCAAAGGGAGATCTGAATTGCAAAGTTTCCCAGCTAGAGGGTATCTCATGAGGTCTGCCAAGGGAGCGGATGTGACCAGAATGTAACTAATTATTCTGATAAATACCTGCATTTTTTTTTTTGACTATTCTAACATTTCCTTAGGATCATTTTTGAGCAAAGCAGGAAATTTTCATGCAGACTGCAAGGGCCCCCCTCAGGTAAGCCAGAACTGAATTTTCTCTGACTACTCTTCAAAATTGAATGGCAGTGAGTGAAAGGACTGAGCCCCTTTCTTTCCTGTCATCCCATCTTTAAGACTACTGGGATTTGATTCCTTATAAAAATTAAAGAATTAGGCCCTATAGTCATCTGGTGAACTAAAAAGGCAAAAGTTACCTACAATTCATAACTGCACTAACAGCTGAACACTGACGCAGCAGACATCTTCCATATGCTGCTTCCTGTAGGCATAGAGTGCAGAGGGAATAGCTAAAAGCATCCCTTTAACCCACCTCAACCTCTCACATTCACAGAACAAGCTGAGGGAGCTCTCTTAATGTTCATGCCTGACTTCAGCACAAATTTGTGTGCATACAAAACTGTGGCTAGACTGAGTGCCTGGGAGGTGGATGCTGATGGTTAAGTGATGACTTTAACTCCTATATCACATACAGCTGCCCCATCCATCCCACCATCATAGGTAAAAAACAGGCTTCCAAGATATTTAAAAGCAGAACTGCAGTTTGTAAAAATGGCTCACTCTCTTTCCTTCAAGCAAAAATATACTAAAAGATGGAGCAGCAAGAAATCAGAAATCAGTGTATATATTCAGATATGATGGAACAGCTCAAAAAGAAAAATAAAACATCACAAAGAAGTAGATTGCATGTCATGGTACTGCATTCAACTAATGGCCAGACAAGAATCTGCTGATGTTTTTAAAAATGCACATTAGGAATAATTTCAGGGCTTTTTTTGCTGAATTTCCTGTAAATAACAATCATCCTGCTCATTATAAGAATTGGTGATGGCAATAATACTAAATACCATTTGACTTGTTGTTTCATTAACATATCCATGTTCCACTTTATTACTCAACCCAAAAACTTGCTCCAAGTAAAAGCTCAGTTTCTACTTCATGTTCCAGAGAGTATTTTAGCCCTGACTTTTTTTTTTTCTTTTTTTCTGGGACTCATTGTTGTTCTTTGACAAATAAAATTTTAACTTTGTGGGGAATGGAAAGGAGAAAGAAGTCATATTTTGGAGGTCCTTTCATGGAGATCAAAAGATAGCATTCATTGGGAAAAAGCCCTATTAAGTGGGAGAAGAGAGAAGTGATACAAAGGTTTTGAAAAGCTTGGGATTTCCCCCTTAAAGTCCTTATTTTATAATTTCCTATTACAAGGTTTACAGATTCATTCAAGGCAAGAGCAAAGCCAAATATCATATAGAATGTAGCTTCCTATTCTAAAGCTGTGCAGCCACTATCATTGAATGCTCTGGACGTATTTTGCCCTTTCAAATCTCTTTTGGGTTTCCCAGAAAGGCCAAGCTACTTTCAAGATGAAAAATGTTGAGAAGTTTATGAAAGAATTTAAACAATATGCCTGCTTGTGATCTCCGGGGAGTGCACTGAGTGACCCAAAAACCTCTTCTGGTCCTAGTTTTACATCTTTCTATGGAAATACCTTGTTCTCAACAAACTTAGTGGGATTCAGAAGAATTTGTCTCAGAGGGTCAGGATATGCCCATCAGGCTGAGAGAGATATCAAAGGAACAGGCCAGGATATATATTACATATATTGATATATTGAGATCCTTCTTATCCAGTTAAGGTGATTATAATCATATAATACAACTCTAATGAGCTTTAGTCATCTGGGAAGTGTCACAGCAGCACACAGGCTCAAATTATAACCAAGGAATGGAGTGTAAAATGTATATAAGACCACAGAGGCAGTAAAGGGGAGGGAAGGAAAGAAAACATCCCCAAACGATGCATTAGCTAATCCTTCTACCAAAGGGTGTGAAGTTAATTTCATCAAAAACTACTGTGAAAAGAGGTGTAAAGAGCAAAGGTATCAATACAGAGAGTGTCCCCACTATTTTATTCCACCTTGGCTTGTACAGACAAGACAGCATCAGAGATGCTCCTCCTGTGTCTGTGGCAGCTATATGCTGTTGATCCTCTGATAGCATTGTCATGGGGAGTAGATATGCTAAAAGAACAAAAGAAAGGGAAAATCTTTCACTCCAAGGCCTGTTTGAGCAGATCCCCCTTCCAGTTAGATGAAGCTGGGGGGAATTCATTTGCTAGACATTAATTTTTTCCACCTCATGACCATCTAGACAGAGCTTTACATTAATACATGCTTCATTATATACAGTGAAGTTGAATTTGCTATCTGAAGAAATAGCTAAATCACTCAAAAGGAGCCAAGGATGAAGAATCATCTCTACTGACAAATTCAAGGACTCCTGACCAACACTTGAACACCACTTTGGAGACATTGTCTACAGTTAGAATAAATCATAGCACCTGCTGCCTCAGTGGAGGAAAAAGACACAGAAACAGCTAGGAATTGTGCTAATCCTTGGCTGCTTCTCTGTTCTTCAGTAGCTAAGAATTTGGCCCAAAACCTTTGTTTGATAGAAATTACTCCCTTGCTGTCTTCCAGCTTTTTCTTTCTCTCTTTTTCCCTAAGATGAAGCTGAAATAAGTTTTATTTGTGAAATTACAGGTTCATTGGGATGGGAAAGCCAACCCTAATAACAATCTTTCAAGAGCTAACATGCTGATCAAATCCATACTGTTAAAAAACAACATTACTTGCACATGGGAACAATTCCTGAGGCTGTAAATAGGGGAAGATACCTGGAGAAAATTGAGTTTAATTTTTATTTTTTTTAATTTTTCCTGGCACCTGCTGCTCTTCCTCCATCACTGACCTTCTGAGTCTCAAGGCTTCTTTCAACACCTTTTGGCACCAGCAGCTGGATTAAAACAGATGTGCCAGCTGGGTGTGCCAACACAGACTCAAGTCAATCACACCTTGCTTGCAAATTGGAATTTAGGGGTTCCTCTGCATAGAGCATTAGCTGGACAGACACCCCAAACCCTCTTGTTATGCAAAGGAAAGGTGGGCTGCTGACTCATCAGGGCATACAACAGGTCCCAGGTTGTCTCGGGTGTTTGAAACTCGCCTTTCAGATCACTGCTACTTAATTAGGGAGCACCATTTTTCTGCTTTGGGGACTTGATGGGAGATTTGCCTAAGCAGATGCAGGTCAGAGGAAGCTTCCATCACACTCCATAGGAATCAGACCCCTTGGTTCATCTTTTGAAAACAGACATCTACTTTTGAACTTGTCTTTGCCGAGCTACCTTATTCCCATCTCTCAAAGGAAACCGGTCATTCCCAGGTTGTTGGAGCTCTGGAAAGCAATGTGGTCTTTTCTCAGCACACTTTGCACGAGCTCCAAACTGTGAGCAGGGCTAGAAACTCTCATTTTATACAATTTAAATTGATTCCACAATCTCAGACTCCAGCTGAGGATTTAAGACACACTCCGAATTGTACAGGCTTGTGATCATATCATGAGAGCTGGATCCATTAAAGATGACAACCATAGGAAGATGTAAGCAAGGACTATAATAAAGGCAGAAAGAAGCTTTGAGCTTTACTGTGGAAAGTCATAGAGAAGAGATATTAAGGAGTTGTATTAACAGAAGGGAGGCAAAAGGAAGGCAGTAACTCCCCTTGTCAGTGGATTCAGACAGTGAACTGAGATATTCCTTTGCTTGCTCAAACTCTTCTGTCTTAGCTGCAACCCCTGTGCAGAGGAGGCTCTTGTCCTACCATTTCCCCACTGAAATTTTACCTTGGGAATTGGTAACAGAGCTTTCATATCACCACAATTGGAATCCTGAGTTCTGCTGCCTGGCTTCCAAATTACTGTGACAGAGTAGTGACAACTGACAATTCCCTGCCTTTTAAAATGCCTCAGCCCTAGTCAATGAAAGTCAAACAAGTAGAAAATGTGTGAAGATCTGATTTCTCAGACTGATTATATATACATTTATGGGTGTGTAAGCTCCAGGCCCTTCGTGGTTAATCAAGTACAGTATTAAGTGAGTTAATGAAAATGGAGTAGTTATCTTCTGCTAATGTAAGAGATCATTTGGGGAAACAGAAGTATTGTGATTACACGGAGGGACTTAGAATGAGGTCCTCGCTACCAAAACAGAGGAAAGAGCAAGACGAAGCTACTCTACTAATTCAGAGTCACTGGAGAGAAGACATTGGAGAATTTAGTTCTATTCTTTGCACCATTACATGGCTTTCCAACAAAATTAAAACCCTTTCTTTTCCATCAGAAATGGCAACAGTCTATTTGTTAGAACTAGGACTGAATTTTAGCCTTGTTCTTGGGCTCTGAGCTGGCAGACCCATGTGTGTCCCTTACTTTATTTTCTTTCAAGCTTGGGCGTTTCAGCACCACCATAGCACAGTGGCGCAACTGAAAACTGATGCTTAGTTTTCTGAAAGGGGAAGATCATACCATTCACTTCTCCAAGGTGGAGACACACCTGGGAAAATATTTCTAGAAAGCTCCATTTCTAGGTTAAGTTAATACTTGGAGGGACTGGGAAGAGGATGGAGAAGAAGAAAACCAGCAATCAAAGAACAAAAGTTTCTGTGGGAAGTGGTAAGATACCAAGTGTGAACATGTATTTGCCAGGGGTGAGGTATTTATTTATTTATTTAGACCAGCTATGTCAAGAAAATAGATCAGATGCTACAACAGCTGGCAGATGAAGAACAAGATGCTCCAGGAGCTAGCACTAATGAGCTCACAGATAATCTCACACTGCCTGGCACTGAGCTCCCCAAGTTGACAGAAGCACTGGCATCACTACAATGAGACTCAAAGAGAAGTGAGGAAGTTACTTAAGGAAAAACAGTAGTGCAGTCACAATGCTATGCATCACCAACAGTGTTCAACATACACACCATGGAAGTATTTCTCACAGCCAGCCCTATTTATGTCAGAAGCTATTAAGACTCAAAATTGTAACTGCAGAGGTTCCCCAGCCCTGTGCCTGATACCAGCTGCTACTATGAAAATAGTATTTTCAGGAGAGTTTTCTTTCCATTTCAGGACCAAATAAGTGATCAGATTTTTAGCTCCATTTTGTTTGGGTGCATATAAAGTGTCAAGGGCTTCCAAAGGTCAGGGAAAGTAAAACACACACACCCACACAAAAAGAAACAAAACAAAACCAAAAACAACCCTTCAAGACCTGCCAAAAACTGCAGCCAAACTATCAGTATTCTGGAAGCTCAACTATCAACTTAAACATAAATATAATGACTAAAGATCTCTCACTGTCTAGCCTGGGGAGTTTCTTCCCTCCCTCAGGCTCCTTTTTCTCCCAACTAGCATTCCCTAATTCTGCTTCTGTTTGAAACAAGAGAGCTGTTGAGTTTGTGACAGAACCACTTTAAAAGAAAATTAGACAACTTTGGAAAGCTGAGGGCATATCACTCTTTAAATGCAAGATGTTCCAAGATGCTACCTCTTACTTCCAGAGCATCCCACTGTCAAGCAAGCTCTGCATTCGATTGACATCTAGCTAGCATTAAATAGGCCAAGGCTCTAAAAAAATTCATGAATTTACAAAGCAAAGTAAAAACCATATGATTTTTTTTTTGCTAGATATGGAGTTTTGATTCCAGTTCGATGCCTTACTTGATTTTAAATGAACAAAATTTTTTATACATGTGTCTATTCAGTTGAAAGGAAGGCTATGAAGACTGCAGAGGTATCAGTAGTTGATTATAGAAATTTATTTATTCACAGCACAAATCCCACTAGGAGATGCAATCCATTTGCCAAAGAATCCTTTAAGCAGCCGTATCAAGCCACAGCTGCTCAAGAGGGGAAATTTGCAACACTTAACTACTTCAATCTAATTTCCAAAATCCCCACTATCTACAGTATTTAAAGCCCAAGAGCATGGATTTTGTATAATTGATCTTGGTGCTGTAGGATACCTAAGTAGAGGAGTACATTTCTCTTTTGCCTTCATGTCTGAAAAATAGATGCTGCTGTGTTGGTAATGAGAGGAGTGAAGCGATTCCTGGGATGACTGGCACAAAATTCCCTCAGCATCACAACCATAACAGGGTTCCATAGGTAGAGACAGGCAGAGCAGCTGCAGACAGAAAAAAAAAAAATGGTTTTTAATAAAATATGGATGTTCAAGCAATAGGCTGGAAATTAATTTCTCCTATCATCTTTCTCCAAGAGCACAGTAAGATGTTAGGAAGGCCCAGAAGCTGAGACTGTACTGAACACTTGCAGCAGCTTTGGAGTGTGACTGATGGTCAGTGCCACAGCAGCTTCACCTGCAGATGTTGCTCTAAATACAACATCTAAAAGGATGCTCCAGCAAGGAAAGCAGAAGGACAGCCCACCTACCAACATCCAGCACTGCTGAGCTTGCTGGTCTAAGGATCATGTTCATCCTCCTTCACTCTGGACTTCCCCTGTCCTATAACTAAGAGGTTTCACTCAAAACTTTGTACAGTACTTTGTGCTTTAGTGACATGACTTTTCTTCATTTTTTGGTATTATTGGGCTACAAATATCATTGTGCAAATTGCATGTGGTTTGGCTTTAACTTTTTAATTTCTGAAGTTTGGATATCAGGCACTCTCATCCTGTGTAATTCTATCAATTCTACAGATACTTCCTAAAATACTGTGTAGGTTGCCTCCAGTTTTTGGAACAAAGTATCTTTCAGGGTTGTTTGTTAATTCATTTATGGGAAGTCACAGTATTACTCCAAATTCAGATGCAAAATTTTATCCTGATTTGCACTTAGGGTGGTGGGAATTCAGCTTACAAAAGAAACAAAATTAGGAAATCATTGACTTAGAAGCATTGGGACTGGACATAACTCTGAGGTAGCAGTTGGTCTATTCCTTGATTGTATTGGAAAATTACTGGATTTACATCTAACCCTGTCTTTACAAACTCCAGTGAAGTTTCCATAATTCATATGTCGGTCTCTCTTTAGATGCTGGGATCACTTCTTTGGTCACCCTTAAGACCTAATATTCTTCAACATGTGAAGGCTACAAGCAGAGGAAGTATTGGAGCTGAGGGTTTTTAAATGCATAACAGTTTTTCTGCATTTAGGTAAAAGCTCTCTGGAGTTTCTTAACTAGTTTATTATTCCTTTCTGCTGTTTGGTAACACCATGGACTGTACTCCTCAACTCCTATGTCATGCTCTTGCTGAATTTGCTCTTGCTGAATCACAGGCTTTTTTTCTTGCACACAGTTCCTCTGATTCATGAAGTTCATTTTGAATTCTTCTCAGTGTCTGTGGCATCTGCAGACTTTCTGTGTTTCTAATAAGTAAGCTATTCTGCCCACATCACAGAGATACTAATAAAATAACGATTGATTTTAATTTATTAATAAATTACTAATAAAGTAATGAGCACTACCAGTCCTAAGGCAGCTCCCTGTGCACCCAGTGTAACACATCCTTCCAATCTGGAGAGTACCAGAGTACCACTAGCAGGTACTCTGAGTGCAATTTTCCAATAAGTAACTTATTCACTTTGCATAAGTTTCATTTGGAATTTTTTTCCTAGCCTGCTGCTTTGAATGATATAGGGAGCCTGTTTGTTTGCAGGGAATAGAGCTATTATTTCAAAGTGTCTCATAAAAGGGTGGTTTGTGTTTTCACCTAATTCAGATAGGCACCATGTATGTAGCATCCTTAACCTTAATAGGTTCCAAAGATCAAAGGTGCCTTCCCTCCTGCTTCCTCTCACAAGGAAAGGAGGTGATAGCAGAGCACAGTGAGGTGGTGGGAAAGCCATCAGCAATGTGTCTGATACAGTAACTGGAACAGATGTGTCTCTAGCTATCAGAAAAACACAGCTGCTCTGAAAATAAATGACAGACGTTTTACAGACTAAAAAGAGATTTACAGCACAAAAAGCCCCACATCATTCAGTTGCAACCATAGAGACAGGGGACTAATTAGAGCAAATCTAGAGCAGATTTTCCCTTTTGCAAAACAAGAAGTGCTCACATCACTTGCAAACAAGCTGGTCTTGGTACATGCTCCATTTTATCCCAGGGTCTGTGTTCTCACAGCCCTGGCTCCCTGAACGCAGTAGCTGTGGCTAGAACTTCTGTGCATATTAGCGTCATTATCTCTAAGCAAGCATCACTAATTATATCATTAAGGATCTGGTATATTTTTTCCTAAAATTCATTGATTTCTACCCATCCCTCCCCCTAGTTCAATTTGGTGACGTTCTATAGCCATGTGGTGCTGTATCACAGCTCTGTGAAAGTATTCTATATGAAGATTTAGATAATAACACAGCTAAGTATTCCTCACCATGCAGGACAATCCTTTTTAATCATCCACTGGGACTTTGTCCTGTAATGGTCCACACATTTATCTTATTCAAGCAAAATATAGATGGCTGAAAGATACCCAGAAATAAAAGGTCATATTTAGGAAGCAAGAAATATTGCCTTTCCCCCCAAGAACAGTGAAGCATCTAGTAAATCCTTAGTAATGAAGAAACAATAAATTTTTGCCAGTATACACTGGCCTTATGAGAGGGAAAAGTTAAATTACTTCCCTCTGACTTGGTGACACAATCCCCAGACAGCTGCAGGAAGCTTTTACCTTGTTGCTCATTCTCATTCTTTAGCTTCAGTGGAAGATGAATTGGGAACAAAGGGAAGGTCCAGTTCCAAATCCATCATTCACCAGCCCCCTTCCTGAACCAAAATTATTAGGTCGCCTTCAGGATTTGTCAGCACTTGCCAGCTGGTCTGGACATCCGGTTGTTTTGTTTAGGACTCATTCCACAAAGCACTGCCATTGCCCTCCTGCCCTGCTCCACGTGTCCTGACATGCTGATATCAACCATCTCTGAACATTTGTGCAAGCACTGGCAAGCACTTTCCCCTCATACCTTGCAGAAAAAAATGGAAGAAAACCTAATCTGTAGGTGGTCAAACCCTCTGGCTCTGTGTGCCACAGAGTGCTGCATGACATAGAGGAGCATGCACTGTGTATCTGGCTCTGCCAGAGCAATGCTACCTATTTATAAGTTGGGACATGATTTGAGTTACAGTACAAATTTCCCAAGTCAATTAAACACTGTAGATATCAAACATAAATCCATACAGCAGAAGACAACAGGAAGAAAAAAAAATCCTTTGCACCTTCACCCAGAAAAACAGATGGGTGTGTTGGAAGCAGTCTGTGGGAGTTAGTCATCTGTCTCAATCATGAGAAATCTTCTAGGCCCATTAGAAAAAAGCTCTGCAATAAGGAAGATGCCATCATCAGAATTTCCTTGTCCACAGTTAGTTGTCATACCTGTTAACTTGTCCTTCCCAAGCTAAAAAGGAATTTCACCTGGTGTAAGAAAAATGCTTTGTTTATGTCTTAGTCCCTATGGAGTTAGACGTGATGAAATTGTAACAGATTTCTATGGAAGACAAGCCTTCCAAGAATAAAGCAAGGAATCATATCAATGGCATTTTCTTTAAGTTATGGAGTCTTTTGTAGTAGCTTTAAGACTTGATTCAGTGAACTACTAAGGCATACACTGCTTGTGCACAGCGTTTTCATTTCCTTGACTTTTGCCAAGGATTTACTGTTCTCTGAAAGACCAAGTTATTAGAGAGTTACCTAAGGTGGGAACTTCCGTTCATTTCATCAGAGAATTATCCTTCCTGAAATATTTTCAGCTGCATTTCATCCTAATTTAGCTATCACACAGTGCATGATAGTCAATGACGTACTCCCCAACTTTGGAAATAGATTTTTACACTTGAGCTCTGTCTGCGTATTTGTTTCAAGCATTAGACCACCAAGAGGCCTCCCTAATGAACAACAGAAAGTGTGGTGCTGTATTTTCCCCACTGCTTTTCCTATTATGAACAACAGAAAGTGTGGTGCTGTTATTTTCCCCACTGCTTTTCCTATTAAAGGTCTGCCCACACGTGGGCCCCCACTTCCCCTGCCCCTAGCCCTGGCCACCCCCTCGGGTTCTCCCTACTGGTTCCTGTACCCCAGCTCTGCCCGTGGACCACCCCTGGGCCCCTGAGAAAACCCCCCTGCTCCCTGACCACGCGGTCTCTGTCGGGCACTCTGCCTCTGGGAACCAGAGGACCAACATGTAACAATAAAGTTTCCCGATGGAGAAACCCTTCTCACCTCCTTTACTATCACAATGTTGTGGGGCCCAGCTGACTGGAGCAGGAGCTCAAGGCTGTCCAAAAGGCCTATGGGAGGGCGGAACGGCCGCCCTGCCCTAAGCAGCCCCGCTCTGCTCTCCAGGAAGGTTGCAGCTTGCTAAACCAAACCTAGCACTGCAACAAGAAATGACACACACAGATTTCAAGAGAAGAAAAAAAAAATCCTTCATGATCAGACTCCCTGCCAGGCTTTGTGAATCCTGTTGCATTTGAAAGCAGTAAAATCATTCCAGTTTCCTAGGGTCATGTATCGTTTTCAGTAGATACATCAGTCTCATTATTTTATTGGTCATGTCTTCCATTTTGAAAATTGGTCTGAATACTGAAATTCTCTGCATGAATGAGTTTCCCTGACCTCCTTCCTCAGTCTCCACTGTGGCTGCCAAACCAGTCTCTGTCAGTTTGCCCTTTATTACCCTCCTGGTAGACCTTACCTGCAGATGTTTAAGCCCCTGCGCTTTCTCCTCAAGGAACCACCACGTCTCAGAATGGTGAAACCAAGTAACATCTCACCATCACTTTGTAGTCTGCAGTGGTTTGCTTTATGTCACTGCCTTCTGCCATGGAATTCATCTTTTTCTATCTCCATTGGAAATTTCTTACCTTGATAGGCTGAACGATCCTATTTGTGTTGCCTGAAATTCTGCAAGGTGAGGGCTCACATTCATCCTATCCTCAACTAACCCATTTGCTTTTCCTCCTCTGCCATCTCCTCTGCAGAGTTCCCACATAAATGAGAAAAATCTTATGATTAGTCCCACAGCGTAAAAAACTTGCCCTTTGTTATTTTGAATTTCACTCCATTTCTATTACCTCCCTGAAGGTCACATTTGAACAGTATCCCAATGATTCTCTGTACTGCTGTCTCCAAATTTTGCACCATCAGCAAATTCCTACAGCACCAAAGTCCCTAATGTAAATATTACACAAAACTGAGCCTAAAACCAGTCATTAGGTAACTTGGCTAGGAGCCTACTTCAAGTCCAAACCTTCTCCATTTGATATTCTCTATTATCCAGTTCTTTCATTTTTCAACACTATCTTCATTTTAACACACAAGTCTTCATGTAATCCTACACACAATGCTTTAATGAAGAAGAAAAATTAGATCTGCTTTTTGTTTGTACAGAGGGATGTTTATATTTTAAAAAAATTTACATTTGCTTAGTATGAACCAAATTTTAGCAAATCTAGGTTGTGTGGTGTCCTGATTGCTATTTAAATCCAGGCCTTTATTTGTTTGTTTTTTTCTTCCAAATACATTCTAAGCCTCTATACACAGCTGGGATCAGTTCAGGTAGGTGGACATTTCTTTCAGTGTCAATGGCTATGCCATTCATAAAAAGGAATATCTATTCTACAGCAATTTCAGTAACTTCCCATAATTTCTATTTTATCTGTTACGAGGATGGTTGATGCCTCTTCATGTTATGATCTTGTATATTACACTACATTATAGTTATTCAATAAGGACTAAGGTGGGTTTGGTTGGGTTGGGTTTTTTTTTGAGCGTTGAAGTGGTGTGGAGTATATCTCCCTGGTTTCTGCAATGGAATACAGTGCCATTTGGAATTTTGGTCTCTTTCTACTTTTGAGGGAATAGGATAGATTTGCTAATGAAAAAAAAAATCAAAACAAAGAAGACACAAAGATAACTAAGTCTTGAATTAGTGCAAATTAATATAATCTCCAATGATCTGACTAGTTTCATTTTTTCCTCAAAAATACTGCAATCAAAAACTAGTGTAGATTTTTTTCCATGCTTTATTTCTGTTATTATATGTTTTATTATTCTACCTTAGGGTTTCCGTAGAAAAAAATCATATTTATATTCAATTGAATATTTATTCAACAGAATAAACCAAAATCCCAAAGCAATGGATATTTTTCAATCTGGGAATCAGGACAAATCAAAAAACCACAATATGGAAAAATTATATTACGGGAACACTGGGAGCTCAATAAAAATGCACAAGTCATTGCAAAGGTAACAAAGAAGCAACTTATTTTGGACAGCGAATCTCTTCTCATTTAGATACGACAAGCCTATACTTTCAATGTGTCTCTGCTATTGTATCATTAATTATTCCATGGCTTAGGATCATTTGAAGATTTCCATACCAAACAGCTATATCTGCATATGTCCAATAGAGCTTAGCAGAAATTACTTTTCAAGTAGTTTCACTGGTAGCAACAGGCTTGTGAATAGAAAGTATCCTAGCACTTCAAGTAGAAAATGTTTCATATTTGTCCTTCATTTTACCTAGAAAATAAAATTATGGCTCAAAATCACAGTGCATCCAGTGGTGAGAGTCCCATGATGAAATTAAAAAGATACCAGCAAGCAAATCAGAGGCATATAACCTGTTTTTAAAAGCAATAAAAATAAAGCCTCATCTCCACAAAGGAAGAGGCCTAAAAAGATAACCTGCCCCGAAGATGACCTTCAAAGGGAGAAAAGACACCAAACCTGAGAATAAGTGCAGGTGCTGAATACCCCCAAAAAGCAAGACTCGCAGAGGTCATTCTGCAGATAGATTAGTATAAATTAAGCCTTAAACAACTGTTTATAGTCCTTGCTGGATAGTTCCTGATTTACCATTTTTACCCAGGAAAGCACCAAACAGCTAAAGTAAATTACATTTAATTTTGATGTGGAGAGATTCACAAAGCTCTGGGGTTTAAAACAGAATGTTGTAAAATGCTCACAATAACTTAGCAGCACAATGCTCTTGTAATATGTCTGTGTGGAGTTTCTCCACAGCTTAAGTGTCTGTCATGCAAATTAAAATGGTCATTTGAAGAGAGGTAATAGAACTGATGTGCAAGTATCTCCTGATTGCTGATGCCAGCCTTTGGTAGCTTTTGTGAATTTAGACAATACCAGGCTGCTCTCTAAAGGTATTGAATTTAAAGTAAAAGAGTGATGAGAGTAAAGTGTTAAATCTCAGAAGTGAACAGAAAAGTCTACCTAAAATTTGGGTTTGATACTGAGAACTTCATATGTGTATATACATACACACATGCACGTGTATAGATGTATATATTTATGTATATAAACATGTTGTTTCCTCTCCTCAATAACTTTGAATCCTTTAAAAGAAACATTTAAATACAGCACTGAACAAAACAGTAGCTGATAACATGAGAAATAGAAAAGGAGGGACACTGATATCACAAGCACAATTGTAAGTAAAGGGAATAGGCTACTGCAAGCTAAGGTAAACTGCAGGCATTTCTTTCAGCCTCCAGATCCCGCTTTTGTTTGGCCAGCTAAAAATGTATTCTTAAAATATCATAAAAACTTCCACTCCAACTGTCTATGTGATCTATGCTCTCATTGAACTATTCAGCTGGGTTTAAGGGTGGGATATTTTCCAGGGACATTACTGTTCTTTCAGAAACAGGGTTCCTTTCTTTGCTGGGTCCTTTTTCATTTTTCTTCTAGCTCAGACAGGCAAGAGAGAAAAAGATCAACATGAAGACAACTCGTTTTTTCCCTCAGTTACTTATACGAAAGGATGAGGGAAAGACCTGAATGAGTTGTTACCTTTGAGGCTACTACTGTGGAATGGATATCTTACAATTAGAGATTGATAATACCTACTGGCTGAGACAATGGGTTGGTGGGTGCTTTACAAAATGTGAAAAGCATGTTCACCCAATGCTTTTGGATTCACAGAGTAAGTTCTTCTGCCCTCTCTAGGAAGGGGCAGGGAGGTACAATGAGAGAGTCTGACCCTCAGAATGGCTTACAGAATTGCCAGTCCCCTCAATTACCCCGCTCACATTTGGGGAGCTCAAAGAAATGTATCACATAATAATATGATTGTCTCTCATTCAGTCTAGGAAGATCATTATCTCCAGAGTTAATAGTACAATATTTAACCCAGCAGAGTGTATTTAGAGTTGCTATTAAACAACAATATTGAACTAAGCAATAACCAGTCCTTGTCTCAGCTATTTGTGATTCCATGGATATATTATATGCATCACTGGCTTTCTATTCTGGCATCTGTAAATTCTTCTGACTGGTTAAATGTTCCAGCATTGACACTAGAAGCAACAATCACTACATGCCGATTCACTGCTAATGAAGGAAACAGATCCAAGACCTAGGGTCACCTTCCTTTATCCACAACGCATTCTAATTTTTCTAAAAGAAGGTTTATCTGGTAGGAAGAGAGGAGGAGGGGGAGGGAGGAGAGTTCTGCTGGTTTCATTGTACCGCTCTGAAAGGAAAGCGAGATAAACAGATAATGATTTCTCTAACTCATATGTATGTGAGACCTCCCCTGGTACCTATGCCTGCAAAGGCAGGAAAAATTGAAGTGTACAAAGCAGAGCCTCAGTGCTCCTTCATCTTGAGTCAAGCCACACTGTGTGCAAGCCCCTGCTAGAAACTTCTATCTACAGTTAACCATCACTTTTTTCAACTCTTAACACCTTGTGCTACAAAGCAGAAGATGCAACACAAAATGCACTTCTGTGTTCCTTCACATTGATTACTTACAGTCTCCCAGCAGCTACCAAGGGACAGCACTGGCAGGCAAGCTGGTTGTCAATACAGCCTAGCCTGGTGAGATCTCCCATCACCTTTCTGAAGGAATTCTTCCTTCTAAATTGAGAATATCAAAATCTTGAAGTGTGTGGCTAAAAAGGCTAGATTGCTACCTCCTCAAGCTAGATAGGTATAGAACACACTGGGCCACATGAGGGAACCACATTGATATGCAGTTTAGATGGGCCCCTAAATGGTGTAGGAATGATTTTACTTCCTTAGTTTCCCCTCTAGTTCAGGTGAATCTATTATTTTTCCCTTCCTCTGTTTCTGGAATGTCATGTAGTCTGGTTAGTGCTAAACATCAGTCACGC
>NW_008238346.1:658015-689154 GCF_000691975.1 Corvus brachyrhynchos
ATACAAAAAAAGTCAATATAGAAGTGAGTCAAGAAGAGTTCAGGAACACATATATTAGTGCTAAGCTGACAAGCATTAGCACAGAAAGCTCGCTTTTAATTCTCTCCCCTTCCTTGTGTCACCATAAACAGCCCCAGTCCCACCCACAACCCAATCCTTCACAGCAGTGATTAAAGTAAGAGATCTTTCCTTGAGCAACCTACTTCAGGGGGTACCATGGAAATGGCAGATGCAGGAATCTCAACTGTCATCCTCCTAATGAAAGGCTGCAGTGATGACAAACACAGGCAAATTCATTACGAAAATGAGTGTTTATTCCTGATATGGATGCTAAATAGATCCCTTGTTTTATCTCATCTCCTTTTGCCTGCCCTAGAAAGCTCCATGCTCTACTCGCCATCTGCAGCAGGGCAGAACCTCTACCGGCAGATACTGTGGAGTAAAGATAGCTGATTAGTGTGGAAGGAGATAATTTAGATTTTCATTGCACTGAGGCCGGAGATGGGAGCCTGTGGAGAAGGGGAAAAGCCATTGAAATAGTGGATTTACAGGGAGAGAACAATTCAAGGAAAGTCTGAGAGCCAAAAGGCCAGTGGTGATCCTGCAGCTTCAAAGTCTTGATACTATTAATGACAACACTTCACCTAGGAATTCCTCTACTCAGTTCAATAACTTCTGGAGTGGTTAAAAATCCCCCTCTTAGAAAGAAATCTCATTTCAATTTAAACACTGCAAGCAATGGAAAACCTTCCTCTTCCTCTGAGCAGTCAGCCAATGTTGTTAATTATCTCTGTTGTTAAGAAAATAAATGACTCAGAATTTTTTTTTTAAATCTTATTTTCATTTTTAATTCATGTAGTTTCAATTTCCAGCTACTGTTTCTTGTTATGACTTTGTCTAAAATTAATGAGCATTTTTCCATCCCTGCACTTTATACTAGATATCCCCAATGGAGATAGTTAAAGAATGTGATGAGGTTACCTTTTAACCTTATTATAGACAGAGGCAGCAAAATCTCTCCTGTGATGCCTCCCCATTCACTTCTTAATGCTGAACTTCAGGGACCACTTCTACAAGTGAGGAAGCAATTTATTCTCTTTGACAATGCAGGGCTCTCTTGGGGGATTCTGCAATAAGTGCAGAACTGGTGGCTGTTCTCAGACACAGAGATCTGCAATACAGGCTGAAACCACCTTCTCAGTTTTATTCACCTCAACATTTAACTTGTTGAAACAACTTTTCTATGCTCACAAAAATCTTTTTGCCTACACAGGAAGATACATGCCTCAGCTCTCCCATTTCTTGGCCAGCCATTCCCCTCTGCATTAGCAGAAAGAAAACAGACTTTGGAAATTTTGGGAAGGGAGAGTGAAAGCGCAGGGGACACACGGCAAGAAGGGTTCAGCTGAAAACCTTGACACTTAGGTTTCTTTTCCTCCTTTTACAATCAGAAGAATACCTTGACTAAGAAATCCAAAAAGTGCATGGGACCAACCCATAAAATTAAGCATATAAAATTTTGTTAGAGGAATGTAAGCTGGCAGTCTCACTCATTTTAAATAAGTTTACAACGTAGAATTATGTCCTTAGTCTGCATACCAGATTGCACTGGATAATGTGAATACCAAACACATGAGAGGGTGAAATTAGCTTAGTGAGTTGGTTGGTTGTTTTTTTCTTTCCTATTTTCCATTTTCTCTAACCTTCCCTCTAGGTAACAAATATTTCTTTCAGTTTCTTTTTTTTCTTAAATCTCATCAGCATTATTCTGTTTGCACTGTGGCTGAGTTTTATCAAGGGTTCAGAAGACAGAGATGTAAAGACATGTTGGTAAAAGTCCTAGAGTACTTCTCTGAAGAATTTCTTATTTTTCCCCTTTTTTGGTTTTTTTTTTGAGTTATTCATATAACATCTGCCCACAAGACACTTTTCAGCTGCTACAAACAGGAAGCACCTTTAACGCAATGTTTGTGTTTGACTCTGGAGCTTCTAACCAACAGAAGAGAATCTGCTTTAAGTCCATGGTGATTTAAGGGCGTAAGCCCCATCAACTCTGAAAGGAAATTAGCTGTCTGTTGTAACTTTTACAGCTTCACCTGCTCCAAAAGAAAGACATTGTGCTGTGCCCAGGTACACCAGCAAGGGCAGAGCCTTTTCACTAAAACAGAGTGAAGCAATTTAAAACCAAATAAAGAAGCAAATACCCATGCATGAATTTCTGCAGATTCATAGCATTCCATGCAGTTACATGGAATACCACTTTGTCCTGTGACCCCCTGCCTGTTAAATACCAGTCCTAAACTAGTTGCTCCACAATTATAATGCAGTTGCTTCGGTGGTAAATCACTGCAAAGTCCACCCAGCAGTATCAGGCTGAGCAGTGGAATTCAGGACAAAAAGACAAAAAGTTCTCCAAAGCAGGGTAGCTAACTTTTAGCCATTGCAGCTCTCTAGAGAAGAGATATGGGTTTCTTAAACACACCAAAGGTAGGATTCACACATCACTGAAGCTCTATAAAACCATATAAAAATTATGCATCCAACATCTCATCCTAGCATCAAAATTTCCTTCTAAAACTGGTACATTAAATAGGTGGATTGAACAGGCATGTGATTTTCATGGGGCAGAAAAGGATCCTAGCTAACGAACATGCTTTAGAGACATATATTTTTGTTTGTTTAAATTACAGACATAAATCTGCATTGTTGTCAGTTTTTTACATCTCACACTGACTTCTCATCCTGTGAGAGGGATTTTACTAAAAAAAGAGTCATAAGACTATCAAATAATTAACACAAATTTAAAAAGGAACAAACACTCGACAAGCATGGTACACTCCACCTTTCCCAAGAACAAGTGTGTAATCATGGATATCAATCCATCAAGTCATTATAGTCCCTAGTACTATGCTAAGAAACCATAGCTAAAAGGAAGAAAATTAATTATTTTAGCACTTTGTGACTTATACTAAATGTTCCAAAGCTAATATTGCAGGGGAAACTTCACAACCGCTTGAATATGTCTCTCCACAATTCTTAATAAAATCTCAAGTGAAGGCACAGGATAGGAAGTCCTTAATCATTTCTGTGATCTTGATTGGCATTGATTTCTCGTCCAGCTGAGAGCTGTTCATTTCCACAGGGAATACCTATTTTCACAGGAGTAGGAATGACATCAATCCAAGAAAGCAAATGAAGCTAAAATTAGGCATTTTTTTTTAGCTTGTTTCTGAAAAACCCAATAATTGACAGGAGCATTACTCATCGCAGCATCTGAGGAGAAAGTCTCCTGAGAGCAATCCTTTTTTTTGCTCCTTCTCAAAAATGCACATATGTTTCCTTTCATTCTTTCCTGTGGGCATAAGGCATCAAAAAGGAATAGAGCTTCTTAGACATGTTCACAATTTAAATGCACTGTACGCTTGGATATGAAATCATCCGTTCCCAGTAATGGTAAGCAGACTGTGCACATCCATAGATGGTAAGTGATAGAACGTGGTGAATTGCTTTGGAGCCATCTCCAGGAGGAAGGAAAACTTTAATGGACACCCCAGGATTATGCACAAGTACACAGATGTGAAAGAGCAGGTCAATACAATCCAGCCACATTGAACTGATGTAATGTCTCCTGCAACATTGGTGTCACAAAGCCAATTTCATGAGCTAACAGGAGACAGAGCCTGACCTGAAAACATAATTAACACTGAGGGTTAACCCAAATTAAACCAAAAGGTTTTCAATGAGTCTTGGCCTCTTTTTCATCCAGTTCCTAGAAGATGTTTAGCTGCCACCTGGGTGCAACCATGCATAATGCCCATAATGATCCTGGACCTCAGAAACTAGAGGCAGGCTTTGGATGGAGTCCGCTGGGCTCTGAAACAATTCACCACAACTCAATGACCTGGAAGAAAAGGAATAACAAATCTGGCCTGGCTCAACTGTGCAGCTCATGGTTTGTTTGCAGAAAGCACTCACTTTTCCCTGTGAATGAGATGAACCTGTGACCTGTTATGTATCAACCGAACATTTCAATTCATCTGGAAGTCAGAAGGGATTAGCAGCTATAGCTCCACTCTCAAACTGTACATGGCTTGCAATTAGATGGAGTAGATACACAGGGGTTGTTGCAGTTCTTGGTATTTGTAATATTCCCCAGCACTCATTGCAGGGTAAAAATCCAAATAATCCAAGGCAAGAGTTTAACAGGAAAAACCACACACACAGTTATTTTATTATTCAGTTGCTTTTCCTTTTGTCCTTTCACATTATTTCTGTCTGTTGGATGACACAAAGGGAATAGGCCCAGTGGTGAGAAATTTCATTCAGATTTGTCCCATTCTGACTCCTCCAGAGATACAGATAATTTAATGCCTTGGATTGAGCCACAAACCAATAAGGGGCCTAATTTTGCAGACACATCAGATTCCAATGACAAAAGATTTGTAGAACTTGATCTAATGTGTCTTGGTTTCTCCCTTGACCTCAATTCATCCAGCTGCTCCTCTTTCCATTCTCCAAGGCTTGCATTCCCTGAGAGGCTGGGAAGATGCAAATAATAAACAAATCACTCTCAAAATATCATGTTTTGGCTCACACTCTTCCCTTATCTGTACTGATGTGGATCATGCCAGTCTGAATCTGACACCTCAGTAACTTCACAAACTGAGGATCAAAGGGAGAGGACTCACCCATGGCAGACAGACTGACAAATAGATGCAGTTGGGTTTATAGGTGTGGGGTTCAATGAATTGCTACGCCTGGCCAGCTCTGTACCTGTGAAGTTAAGCATTCTAGTAAGCTGTTAATTTTCAGGGTGCCAAAAGGAAGTTTATGGAGAAATATAAAATAAAAAACTGCCACATTTTAAGGCCTCCCAGAAAGAACATCCAGAACAAATTTTCTTCTTGTTTAATCAAACACTTAAGACTTTCAATATCCAAGATCAGATACTGTCTGATTGATAACAACAGAATCTACTGATTCGTATGGGGAAATAATTTAAATTTCTTTAATTAAATATATATTTATACTGTACAATAATTTTTCTTTCTTTTCATTATCTATTATTCCATCCCATCCCAAAATGAGAAGCTATAAATCATCAGAGCCACACAGTTATCAATATTTAATGTTCCTGTTGATTTCTCTGCAGTTTCTCTTGTCTTTGTGAGAGAAGCCTGGAGCCCAGCTATTAATCAGGCTCCTGGATTTCTTTTTAATGATGTGGCAATGAAGCAACCATTTTGATTCAAGGAAACCAGAGCTTCCTAGTTAGTATTCACTGAGCTACATAATCAAGTTGGCGTATTCAGGAGAAGATCCACATTCAATCAAAGTGTATCTATGTTGCCTTTACACCAATATTGGTAGGACTAAGCAGTCATTACAAAAATCAAATCATTTAAGAGGAGAAAATTTACTCAATTTAATTTGACAAGAGATTGATTATATTCTTATGAAGATGATGAAGATGTAATTTCTTTTTGAGATCAGTGCATACTTGGAGAACACATTTAAGCTTTCAGTCCTTTGACAAACCCCACAGGGTACCACTGGTGCAACGCCAGCAAGCCCCACTACCAAAGAGCAAAACTGCTGCATTGCAGTCACTTCAAATGGAAGGGTCCTACTACACCCTGGGTGATAAAATCAGTGTTGCTGCAGGATGGAGTTCAGCTGTGAGGCACATTGCCACCCTGCTGCACAGGAACAGAGAGCACTGCTGAAAAGATAGCTTAATGGTTTGCACTAGCACTTCACAAGCTGGACACCTTTATTCTGAGCACACTAATACCTCAGGCATGAGGAAAATTCAAACCACAGTGTTAGTCTCCAGTAGTCATGCTTAATGCCAGACTGCAAGCTTTTCAAAGGCAAGCCCTGTTACTGATCCCTAGGTGTGTGATCCAACCAAATCTAACCTCCACAGCCTGCTCACTCCCTAAAGACTCTCTTGGGAGGCTGCTGCTAGAAGCAGCAATTAGGGTTGATTGAAATGAAATTTGCTATGCAGACATCTATCTAAGAAAAACTGTACTAGAACCATTAACTCATTTTACTCAGATAAATGAACAGCCAGTGTTGGTAGTGCCAACAAACCTGGCTCCAAACCAGTAACTCAGGAAGATGTCTCTACATCCTGAATATAATGTCCTTCGTTTGAGGGAGAAAAGGACAAGACCACAAACAGTTGCACTCTTCTCTTTCTTATCAATGAGAAACAATTTAATAAGTGATTAATTGAGACTTCCACCTCATTCATTATCCGTCTACTATTATTATTGCCTCAAATAAAGCATGTGTTTTTTGCCTCGGCCTTCTCTTAATTTAGGTGTTCTGTTGTGGTTGTCTGACCAGCCTCCACTTTACTTGCTCAAGACCCTTGATAAAAATCACTGGCAAAGCTGGTTTGCAGCACAGAAAAGTGTTGAGGGTCCCACAGACGGTTTAATAAAGGTAGTGTCATTTTCAATTATACAATACAAACACTCCAGTAAATTCTATGTCACATCACCAAGGAAACCCACTGCAATAATTCAGTCAAAGCAAAAGAGAGGATTTCTACAACAGTTTAATAATAACAATGTGTTCTTCTCTGTTGCCCTTTATGCAAGGATATCAGTGCTTTTCACCAATATTAATTCATTTTCTAAACACAACCTTGGAGTGTAATTTCACAAAATTAATTGAGTATGACATTCCTACGTATCCCTAACTGTAGATCCCTTGCCATCTCCCTGCAGAGCAAGAAAAATCCCCATGAGTATCCCCAAGCCACATGGCAAGAAATTCCTTCCACCGCCCTTTGACATCTTGGACATGAAGAATGTAAAAATTAAGGAAGTATAATATTCTTGCATCTACTTTGCAGTTCATCCAAATTCTCTTTTATGGTCCCCAATAAGAACTGGAATACATAAAGCCAGGAGTTACAAAGGCTGATGGGTAATGAAGGACATAAATAGCTGGATTATTTTATAACCCTGCCTCTTACCTCACCAATCTGTATGCAGAGCCTCCGTAATGATATAAAACGGTGGATCAGGGTCTCCACCCAAAGTGTTACAGTCAGAGAGAGAAACGGCATCATAATGGTCAGCAACTGCACAGAGCCCCAGGCTCATGAGATCTTTCTTCTACCCCCAGACATGCTCTAGCTCATGTCCCAGTGAAGTGCATTTTCCTGATTCACAACTCATTTTCCCTGTTCAGGAAAACAGACCTATTCTGTTTGCTGCAAGACAAGTGCACAGGCTCATTCTCTCTTGTGCTTTCACATCCTGGCTCAGGAGACAAAGAAAGGCAAAGTATTGCCCAGGAACTTTAGGAACTGACAGAACCACAACTAATGGTTGCAGCTTATATTTTTATTTCTACCTTTTCCTCCAACTTATTTTCCTCACATTCTTGTCTCTATTCTCACATAGGTCAACTTGACCTATGTTCAGGTCACTGCAAGTCTCTTTATTGACTTTGTATCTCCAGTGAAGATTCATCCTCCCACTTTTCTAAATGTTAGTACTCTCTCATTTCTTGGCAAACATGGATTTTTAACAGATATAAATCCTTAGGTGTTTAAGGGGACATTGCAAGGGGAAAATGGGGGGGAAAAATTGCATATGTTGCCTGGACAATAGGAGTAACCTACTTCACACAGTTTGGGAACATCACCTTAAAACCAGTGAAGGAACAGAAGAAGCAGAACACGCAAGCTGTAACTCAGATTTTAATGAGACAATTGTGATTTCAGGCACAGAAATAACTATTGATTTGATCATCACTGAAAAGGTAAAGATTCAACTTCTTCCCTTCCTGCTCAATCCCTGCAGCCCATCACCTTTCAGAACCATGACTCACAAAATAACACAGAGCCAAAATGTCACAGCAGACCCAAAGAGGAGTTTAGGACACAGGTTGTCCTTAGTTTGCACGAGAAACACAAACCTTCCATCTTATTCCTTAGCTGTAGGACATTTAATCCATACTGACACTTGCCCTCACCTGGGGCTGCTCAGTATTTGCTCAATTCTAGCTGTGGATCACCAGGAGCCAGCCCTCCTGCTTTTATTCAGTGTTAGTTTTTAAGAAAATCATGATGGATCAAACAAAAGACTTTTTAGTTTGGTGTTCTGTGCCCAGTTCCAGCTCAGAGCAGACACTTAAATGAGAAGGCAAACAGAATTTATATCCCCAAGAAATGGCCTTCCAGATCCAGAAATCTGTGGATCAGAGCTTTCCAGAGCAAGAATTGAGGTCTTTGTGATTAATCTCTTTTAATGGATTCTTGTTTTATAAATAGCCTCATGCATTTCTGAATCTCTTGGAAGAGAGATCATATCTGTAAACTCCTGAAACGGCTTTGATATCACAGCATATACAGAAGGTCCACTTCTGGTTTGCTGGGAACGTGTCAGCCAACTTCCTCTGGTCACAGCTTCCCTCCAGTGGTCTTGCAATGGGCAGTGCACAAGCTGAGGTCTCTTAAGCAGAGATAGATTTGTGCAGTCTGGTGGCTGGTCTCTCCTCAGACAGTGTGCAAGCATGATTTTTGGAGACCTCAACAGTTTCTAGTATGGTTCCTCAACCACTAGAGAGCCCAAGAGTGTTTGCAGTTGTGCATTTTCCCCATTACTTCACATCACAACTCAGTGAAAGCAAAGGTACACAGCAGGGCATCTCGAGTTTGTCAGTGACACAGAGAATTTTAAGCAGACAGCAGAGCAGAAAACCCCATTGCTCTCTGCAGAGTGCTATTAGTGTGGCTTATTTTATTCCCTTGCTAACTCAAGCTGGAGAGTGAAAAAGGGAGCAGAAATGTATCTGCACTGGAGTCACACTTTTCTTCCCACTTTCTGCCTTACACAGTGAGTCTGGCCCAAGGCCCAGGAGCAGCCCTTCACCTCTGCACCTTTTCTTAGAGGCCTGAGCTGGAGCATGTGCACTGAGGTGATTTCCACTCACTCACCAGGACCCAGCTGACTTTGTCAAAGTCCATTACCAGAACACACTTAGAGTGAATGAAGTTAGTTTCCAGCACCATTGCTTTTTTCTGGCTTCTCTTTCGACAAAGTTTGATGGTCTTCTTTCCACTCTGAATCTCAATGGCTTGGTCAGGCAGTGTGGCTGCATTTCTCTATAGAGGCAATAAACTAAATCATGACAAATAAGAATCTTTGACTGCCAGATGCTGGTGTAAGGTAAGAGCAGTGCTGTTGTTCTTTAGGACTTTAGGGAGATCTTGCTAGAGGAATTTTTTTTAGAGAAATGAGACTGCAGAGCTGTGAAGCTGTCACTACTGGACTAAAGAGCAACGCACAAGATCCAGAGAGATTTAAAATCCGGTAGTGAAACTTGTGCTCAAATCCTGGATCAGAAGTGGGCAGAGCCAAAACTAAAAATAAAATAATCCCCCTTCTTAAAGGGCAGTTTTCTTATGATTAACTGGGAGTCTATTACTTGTGTCTGGTCTTTCCTCCTAGAGTCTACATACCACATATTTATCTCTTATTGCTTGCACTTTATAGCATGCATATATTTTAGGAGCAATAAAACCCACCTACTTCAAAACCTACGGAAAATAGCAGAGACATAAAAAACAATTAGAAAATTACTGAAATATACTCAGATCAGACTAAGTCCAATTGTCTTTTACAACACTATATACATATAAAACCAAAAACACATACATATATAAGCTTCAACAGAAATAACATTTCCAGCAATCCAGTTTATTCTAGATTTTGTGAAAATCCTAAATTAGACTTGGCTTGAATGCTAGCCATAGCAATGAGCAATTTCTCAAAGGGTTTGGCCTTATACTAAGCTACTCTGGTAATAATAATGCCTGAATCCAAAGGCTCCTTCACATGGTTTGCTGCCTCCTTGTATGAACTAATGACCATCTGTGTAATAGTTTCCTGGGAAATGGATTAAACTCAAACATATGAGGATCTCATACTGGTAATAATGTGAAGAAAAAGTTCTTATTTTCCCCCAGAATTTAAGGCTTAATAAAAGTAACTCAATTTGAACTAGACTGTGTTGCCAGGAGCTACAGGTGGGAAAACGAATACCGAGAGATTTCTGAGGATGTATTTTCATTTACAAAAAAGTATCAAAAGGAGAAGAAAATGCATGAGAATGGGAATAAGGACTGACATTCAGTAAATGATAGATACTAACACGTGAAAAATAATAGAAAGCCCCTGAAGTCACAAATATCCCAGGTGTGCATTTGTAGAACCATATCCTAATTTCTGAGGTCTCTTTTGACATCCACCATGTCTTACATGTTGGATGTGTGGTGCCTATTCAGAGCTATAATGAAGTATGCTTATACTCTGTGTGCAGGCAAGGCAGGGAGTTAAAGGCTTTATGAGTTTTTTATTAAACTCTGGGTGTGTGCTTCAAAGACATGGCTCTCCAATGAACTGTGAATTTAACACGGTTTATACCGTGACTGCCATGAGCTGTGAGCATACACACAATTTTTGTAGTTTGACTAACAAACATTCATTCAATAAAGAATATTAAAGTAGTGACTTCCCATCCACAGAACAGCCTTGCAGGTGAAAGTTTGGGAGGTTTGGGTCATTGCAGACTTCTAATCCTGTTAAATTGACACAAGCCTTCCTTAAAACTTGTGCATGAAGACATTCAAGACTGAGTGATGAATTTCCATTTAGCATCCTGAACACACACAAACATGCACTGGTACAAACAGTGGAAGCAGATGAAGGCTCTCTGACTCCCTGGCTGTTTGCCTGTCTCATTGCCAGAGTTTACTGGCCTAATGGAAGACCAAAAGGAATTTGGTCTTCCAAGAAGAAGAATTCAGGAACAACAAAAGGGAACATTGACATATCTGTATTGCTTCTGTTCCTAATTTTGAATTTTAGAATAAAATCACTATTAGATATTTTAATTTGAGACCCTATAGAAAACAGCAGTGGAAGGGCAGGGACTTAGATGTTTGCTCTACTGTTCTGGGGGCAGTGATCTTCAGGATAGGGGCAAAGGGATATGGGAGAGTGGCAGTGCCTTTAACTGACTAGCTTTAATAATATTTGACTCTCAACCTTCACACCTTCCCTTTTCTCAAATGCATTCACCAAACTTTCAGACGAGTTTAATCCAATCAATTCCAAACCACTTTCAAATTTATATCAGGCAACTTTGCATCTAGGAAAACCTTTGATGAGCTCTTTACTGGGGCCTTGACTCTACAAGCTCTCAAGTATACTCTTCATTTTAAGCACATTCCTCAAACCTATTGATCTCAATCCACTTCAGTGGATTATAAACATGTACTTAAAGTTGGAGACCTGTATCAGTGCTTGCTTAATACAAATTTTTCAATTCTGAAGTGGACTAGATTTAGATACACTAAAAATGAAGCTAATCCTTTAATATTTTATTCATTTGCATAGACTTCTCACAGGCTCATTATCAAAGATATTTGAGAGCTTTGTTGTACTGGAAACCAAAGCATTGCAATAGAAACAAGCCTGAAATGGTAGATTGGATGGTCAGGTCAGATCTCCTATTCTATGTCTCCCATGTTACAGCCAAGAATTGACTCTGTTCTGCCTATGACAGTCACAGGTGGCTGATCCCTCCCCATCTTTGTCCCAGCCCATGAGCCTTTCGCTATGTTTTCTGTTCCCCATCCAGCTGAGGAGGGCAGTCATAGAGCAGTTTTGGTGGGCATCTGCTGTCCTGCCAGGGTCAACCCACCATAATGTTTTAGTATTTGATCTTTTATCTTGGCTGCTTTTACTCATCTTTTTTCTAAGCTAACACATTATTCTCATGGTTCTTCATGGAGGAATCTTTTCCTGTGCTTGATATTTGACCCAGCCTTTTCTGAATCCCCTCTTAAGTCATCCATATCCTTTCCAAAAGGGAATGACCAGTACCTTATACAACACCAGGACTGCGGTGCTAATTTTCTTAATGGCCTTATTCTTTAGTAGAAGCTACTCTTAAAAGCACTTCTTTTTTTCTTTTTTATTTTTACCAATTATTATTAAGTCATCAATATTTATTTATTAAATAAATTATTACTAAGTCACCAATATTATTTTATTGAGTCACCAATAACCTAATAGACAAAAATACCCAGAGCTACAAATGTACAAAATTACAGGGGAATACATCAATTTCATTTCAGAGAGCAGAAGATAATAGCAGCTGTGGAAAATTAGATGTGCTGCACAGGAGGGGAGGGTGATGGTGTAGGAGGATTTATTGCTATTGATTTATTTATCTATTTATTTATTTTTACTTTTGTTACCATGACCTAGTTATAATTCACTGATTCTGAGACGGAACATTTGAAGGAAGGAGCCTTACTTGGTTGATATGGCAAATATATATTATTCTAAACATAATTCCCCCAGGTGACTACTTGTCAACATCAGTTAGTGCTCAAAAATGGATGCTCTAGAATTGCCAAAGTGAAGGAAATTCTTTCAAAAAACCCAGAGAGCAAAATAAGGAATGGTTAATTTCTACTTCTCCTAATGAAAGAATTAAAGGCTATCATGAAATTTCCAGGCAATGAGTTCAGAGCAGCCAGAACTTCATCACATAACTCTGAGTTAAACTTTGGAACTCCTTTCTGCAGGCTATGGATCACGCCAAAATGTTACACTGTGTCACATTTGGAGGGGAAAAAAAAAATCTTTAAAGAATTATTAAACAAAGATACCATCTCTATCTCTGAAAATTCCCGAACCACGAGCCACTGGGTCTGGGAACATCTACAAGAAAAGCACAGCATAACTTTTATGCTCTTAAGTTCCTCTTATACATATATGTGGAGAAATATATGCTAGTAACTACTGCCAAAAGCAGCATAAAGGTCTAAGTAGTCACTGGTCTCAGTCAGTGCGACTCTTCCTATTATTTATGCATTTCAGCAGAGAGGACTTGAATCCTGGGAGAGGTTTCTCTTTATTCTTCATCTTTTTCCACTACTACTGTCATTGATATTGCTATCACTTTTACTGTTAATCATAACCATTATTATGAATCACAACAGTCTTTGACATACTTTCATTTCTATTAATAATTTTGCTGTATCTCATTTCAAATAACATCTTATGTCAGGCAAGGCCTGTACAGAACCTTTGTGTTCATCCATGAATATTCATATGAAAATCTCCACAAAGCTTGTAATTTCTATAGACCAAGCACATAATCTGTAAACACAAAGGGGAGGCACATGAAAAAGTGGTGCCATTCACCTGAGATGTTATATTTGTGTTTTCCAGTCCCAATGCATTGACAGCACTGCCAGAGGCCAACATATTTCATAGCATGGCCTTGGCTTACCCCAAATTTTCCTCTGTCATCTTCTTTACTTGGACTCAGCTTTGGGATGAAGGATGCATGTGACTGCCTTCGTTCTAGGTCCTGGTTTCCAGAAGGAAAAAGAATGGAGCCAGAGGGTAATGGAAACTGAATTGAAGCTACTGAGGTGAGGAAAAGGGTGCCAGTGGACACCCTTCAAGCACAGGGAGCAGGGAAAGTTACTTTTAGCTTCAGTGCAGAGAGGTTTAGGAAAAAACTCCAAAATAATTATAAAAAACTACACTTTTAGCTTCTACATCTTCCCTCAGACCAGGCAACCAAGCTTCTCTTCTGTTGTCAGCATCCTCTGTGAGCTACTACTAATCATGGTTTCATCATCATAAAAAATATTTTAATTTATTTTTTTTGTTGGGGTTTTGTTGGGGGTTTTGTTGTTTTTTAATTCTAAATCTGCAAAAAATTAGACTTGGTCACAGCTGAGAGTATCTGACCATGTCACGTCTCAGAGTGGAGCTTGGGTTGGTTGAGTGTAGCTGGGTCACCCTGCAGTGCTCACACTGCAGAGTGAGCACCAAGTCCTGCCACACCAATCAATCTTCTCAGCAGCATTAAAGAGTTCAGGGCTGAGCATCAAGTCAGAGTTTCTATCAGGATTTATTGCCTTTTCATTTTGCTTCACAGGCTGACAAGTGGGCTTGAACACATTTCAATATGCTGATTCTTCTTTATAAAAGCAATTACAAGCAGAGAAGCGCAGAACAACCTCAACTGCTGGAAAAGCCCAATTGAATTTCTGATTTAGTAAGAAGTGGTTAACTCCATTAATGAGAGCTACCAAGCACCCTGCTTGATTTGTTCTTACAGGACTCTACCAGACCCCTGACTTAGAACAAGGGAATTTTTATTTATTATTTTTACCGGGTATCACCTCATTATAAGACTCAAGACCAAATTATGTGAATTCATTTCCCACTGATAAAAAACCAGATATTATTGACACCTTTTAGCATTGCAGATGCACCAGCCATCTTCATATCAGCCAATGAAGATATGGAAGGCTACTTCAGTTTGGATTAAAATGATTTTTATTCCTTTGCCCTTGGCTGATGGGCCATTTACTCTGGTGTATTATCTTTGGTAATGCTGAATTCAATTACAGACATCCATAAACAAACTGCACTATTTGAATTTGCTTCCTTCATAGTACCATGTGTTTTAAGCTCAGCAGTGATTTTGAAGGATAAGGAATAGGCAGATGGTGCTGTTCCACTGAACCTCCTTTAGGGTTAATGAAGAAAGGCTGAATTCAACTGTGGGACACCAACAAGCAATGCAGTAGCAACCCATTTTCACACCAATGTGTTTCCCCCAGGCCCAACTTACTGTCTGCCATTTCAGCTGTACTTTTCCCAGCCTCCTGATGCCTTCTCTGAGCTGCCACCCACCCATTCTGGACCTACAGGTTTCTAATACATTCTTCTTCCTACACATTCAGTGATGCTCATAAAACAGGCAGCGATGCCCTATTCCAGTAAGGCTTGTGTGACCCTTAATTATTTTGGCACAATACTACAACAAAGTCCCCCAGAGCCAAAGGGATGAGCTGCTATACTTAGTCACACACAGATCTCTAGCTGTGCCTGTACTGAGTCACACTGCCTCTGAGTCTAGTGTAGGAGGAGCTGTGGATAAGAACTGTCACACATTTACTGCTAGATCCCATCAGCACCTCAGCTGACCTTGGCCTCCTGCTTGTAGCAATGGGACAGCACTTGTGACCTCCACTCTGTAGGTGACATTCCAGATATGAATGAAGGAGAGAGAGAGGAAACATTTTCTGACTTATTCTCATAAGCAAAAATATTCTCCACCTCTCCCTGCATTCAACTAAACCTCCTCCACATTAGTTATTCCATGGCATTCTTGTTATAATGGTTGACAAGTTGACTCAAGGCATATAAATCCCTAAGAGAATATTTTTTCAAGGGAAAAGAAAAAAGGAACCCATCTTAATGGCACTCCTGCATGCATATCAATAAAAGAACTTCGGCAATCACTTCCTGGGTGTAATTACATTCATCTGCATCTGTGACTAAGTGACCTGTCAAAGTGTCAAAGGATCTAGTTTGGAAATTAAATCCCCCACTCATAACAACAGCCCGTGCCAACACCTGCACTTCTCCTATTTTCATTTTAGCTGCACAGAAACTGTCTAAGCTTGCTGTTAAGCTGTGTCTGTGGTACAGAGCTGCAAAAGTGTCTATCCTAAGCATGTAAGATCAAATCCTAGTACGACAATATTAAACCTGAGCTAACATCCTTGGAGATTTGAGGAAAGCCAGGCTAATAAAGAATGCTCCAAAAAGGGTTAAATTTCACTTGGCATGGGAAGAAAGCAGTGTACTAGCATGCTGGAAGAAGGAGAAAAAAAAATCTTTTTACATTATTGAAGAGTTATAATTATCATGCTGGCAGCTCAAGGGCCATAAATTGCAAATTAGGCTAATTTCACAAGTTAACCTCAATGAATTAAGAATCACTTCTTCCACCTCTGTGACACCACTTGACATCTCCCTCGGTAAACGCCATTGATCTGCGGCAGTGACCAGTGAATCCCAAATGGGTTCTTTCCCTTTGTCAAATGTGAGCTCTGTTACTGAATGGACAATGGAGGAGAAAGAATGTGAGGAGCAGACAGCAGAACCACATTATAGAGGATAATAAGGTTAGAGGCTTGATTGAAGAGATCTGATCTGGTGTTTTTAAGAGGTTAATCCTGATCCAAACTACAAGTCTCAGGGCTGTCTTGTAGTCTTAGCAAGCACCCCTCCTGGGGTTTTGGAGCACGGTTAACTTAAGACACAAACCATTAGCTTCTTTCTAGTTATCCTTGATCTCCATGGTAAGCCACTGGTATCCAAAAATCCATTGAAGATATTTATTTTTAAAATCAGGCCCATTGAGGCACTCTAAGTGTCGTTTGTATGACCTAGATGTTCTTGTATGCCCTCCCCTGGACTTCTAAACAGACCAAAAACTGACATTGCCTGTGGGGCACCTCACAGGCTCAGTAAACAAGCTGGCTGCTTTCAAGTCTTATTTCTCAATAACCCATGTAACCCAAAGATGCCTGGAAAACTGCCAGTGTGACCCTCAGCTGAGAAAGTATGAACATCCCTGTCAAAGAAAAAATGCACTTGGAAGAACCTAGCATAGCCTCATAAATAACTTTAGTCTGGGCTCAGCATACCCCATATAATAGGTTCATTTTCACACTACATCGTTTTCCAGCCAGATTGCAGATATATACCTCACCCCCTGTTCCAAGCAGAGGAGAAATTTTACTCAAGACCCATAACAGATGACCAGTCAGAAATGACAAGCCAAGGAGAAAAAATTACTGACCAATGTGCAGGAAAGAGCATCTCCATAAAATACAGCTAGGTTGGGCTGATTCTGAGCACGTGATATCATATAAAGGGACATAAAATTGCTTTCTGCATTAAGTACAGAGACCAGGGATTGTTGTAGCACTTAAAAAGTTCCCTACCACTCTCTGATGTGATGGGAGCAGGAAACTTCTGCCCACATGAGTCCAACGTGATAGTAAAAGCATTTACTTGATGTCCGTGGCTGCAGCTCTCCTAGTGTTGCAAATTAAGTTGAGGTGAAGGACAACAGGATGTCTCCTGCCTCAAAGCCAACTGAACTTATGTTTCTAAAATATTTTCTTTGCTGAAACGTGGAGATGAAAAGTTATTATCACACAAACTATTTTTGGTCACAGTGTCAGGTTTGATAAAACTAAACCATATTGCAAGCGTGTGATGATCTTGTTAACACTGTAACTACCTGCTGAATTGCTCTGAATGGTATTTTTTGTGGTTTGATTTTTTCAGACACCACTTTTTCAGAGTGACATTTTTTAAAATATCCTTTCATTTTATTTCTAAAAGCTGAACAGATAGCTGGAGTATTTCAGTTCTGTTAGAACTGGGTTTTTTTTGGTTATAAGTGACATTTATATTAACCATTTTACCACATGCATTGAATTTTGTTTTAACCAAAATAAAAACAAAACAAAAAAAAACCCAAAACAAAAACAAAAACTTTGCTTGACTTTGAATTTGGCATGGAACAGAAAGTGTTTTGCATTCAAATCTTTTGCAGCAGGCACCATAAACTCACTGATACTTCCTTTCTTGCGGGAGGTTTGTGCAGGTATTTTCTCTTAACCCAAGAGCAACTGCAGATTCTGCAGTTCTTCTTCTCTGCACAGTTTAGTATGACAGTTGTTGCTTCTACCTCTGCTTTGCTGTTGTCTCACTGCTGTGCCCCTCTCAGAGACACCATGACCCACACAGACTACCCTGCAGAAATTCACACCACGCTCATTTCCCACTTCAGTTCATGTCTTTTATAAGTAGTGGATCCTCTGAATTAATACCAGCTTGCCTGTGAAAAGTTTCAAACATACCAGATTTCAAGGATAGAGCCATCTTTAATTTGAGAATCTAAAGTATAAAAAGGAAAATAAATATTTTTTTAGAACATTCAAGTAGTATCTCATGTATAATCATTTAATCAAGACAACACCACCTTCAGTTATTTCCCTGGCATTCAACAGGCACTGCAGACTGGATGCTACAGTCTGCTTAATGAACTCTATGTGTTTTCTTCAAGAAATTTCTGATCACTAAAATAATGAAGGCTGATGTAACTGGGTGAGCCGGGCCAGACTAAGAATCTGCTTGTCTTGTGATAGACAAGCTGAGCAGAGCACCCCTATTAATTAATTACTGATAAGACTCTGAAAAGCATTAGATAAAATTAATTAAAACGGAAATCAACTGAAGTCTCCACAATGAGAAGCAGAAGGTGAAGGACAGGACCCAGCATATGGAGAGGTCAGATCAGCTGGAAAGTTATTGTTAATGAGGGGCAAGGGAGCATGCATGTCAGGATTTTGGACACTACTATTGTGATAACTGTAGAATTCTTCAGACATCAATATAATGTAATATTCTCATGGTTTCATCCAGTGCTATGTAGGGTTAAGAGAGATGCAGCAAAGAACAAGAAACATTAAATTCTGTTAAGGTAACTGAACTATTGCTTAGAAATTAAATATTATTAATCAGCCAAAAATCATCTAATTTGAGTGTATTAATTTAAAAATAGCTGATGTAATTCTGATGCACCTGAATGTCAAGACCTGGTCATGCTGCTGCTAGGTAGTGAAATTCTACCATTGTAACAATAATAAATCCTTACATTACAGCAAGGAGAAGACTGAGATGGAGAGTTTTCTTCTTGATCACAGTTTATAAAGGTCTAATTTGTCTTTTTTTTTTTTTAAGAATGATCTTCTCTATCCATGATACCCAGAGATATGGCAGAGAGGTGGGGTGGTTCAGCCTGGAGAAGAGAAGGCTTTGGGATGATGTTACAGCACCTTCCAGTACCTAAAGTGGGCCTACAGCAAGGCTGGAGAGAGACTTTTGCAAGGGCATGTAGGGAGAGGACACAGGGGGATGACTTTAAGCTGAGAGTATGTTTAGACTGGATATTAGGGAGAAATTCTTTACTGTGGGGGTGATAAGACACTAGACCAGGCTGCCCAGATGATCTGTGGAAATGTCCAATAGGTTGAATAGAGCTCTGAGAAGTCTGGTCTCGTGGAAGGTGTCCCTGCCCATGGCAGGGGGTTTGGAACAAGATCTGTAAGGTCCCTTCCAACCCAGGCCATTCTACGATTTGCCACAGCTTGAAATCCTTTTGTCACTCTAGTTGTATTAAAGATACCAGTGCGGTTCCACTCATAATTGCCAATTATGCTGGCATGACTGCGGGTTTGCTGAGTGGAATTCTGTGGTGTGTGTTCTGAAGGGCATGGGAATTGAAAGCTAAAGTTATTTTTTTCTGCTTTGATTTTGGTCGTGTCTTGCATTACAGAAATTCACAAGAGCAGGCAATACGAGGAGGTTGCAGAGTCCAGAAGATGACTCTTCAGCTTTACTTAACTAGTACTTTGAAGAGTAGAAAGTTATAATTCTGAGTTTGGATTTAAGAGGTCAAGAGGCTTCTAGTTCTTGAAAAGGATAGACAGAGTGATTCATTAGAGCATCAGAAAACTACACAAGGGTTTTGTGAAAGGCGGGAAGTAGCTGAGGAGGGAACAAACAGTTTCTTGGGAAACCAAAGGTAGCTATTCTTGACTTTCACTCAAAGAACCTTGACTTCTTGCTCCTCTTCCCTTGCCCTGCAGTCCTATTTTTCTACTTGTTCACTGAAGCTATGACTTCTCCCCTCATATGTGACCTGACAGCCTCTTTTTAAACCAGCTGCTCTCTATTTTTCTACATAAACGTCATAAATGAGCACATTCTAGCATTCATTATCCAGCACATCAGGTTAAGGACAGCCTATTACCTATTTATGACTTATTTTCAAGACCACAAGAAAAACTCCAGGCACCAATAAGCAGACCCATGTCTTTCATTTTCCAGGTGTTCTCCAAGATTGAATCAAATGATTAATGATCTGTTTCTACTCAATATTGTGTGAATTTCTATTGGCAATTACCATGCTCAAGCAAGCCCTTTACACGCAGGGCGTGCATGAATAGTTCTGCAGGCACTCTGCACAAAGCATCATTCCCTCTTTTGAAACCACACATCTCTATGTCAAAATACATAAAAACATACCTCCATGGAAACACCGGTACCAGCATACAGAAACAGTCAGAATCATACATTCACAAGACAACATTTGCCTGTGAATACAGACAACTGCACAAGAGACCTCACACCCATCTGCAGGTACACACCTGGCTGCATGTATTCTGATGCAAACACATGCACACACAAGCCACAATCAAATGCAATCACAGCTGCACATGAAAACACCAAAAGATACGCTCTGCTCCTTTATAAAGCCAGAAATAGTGACATCATAGAACTTGTACTGTCCAACTGAACCACATTTGAATTCCATCCCATTTCAGTTCACGCTTGAATTTCTCAGCACAGTAAATCCTTTTCAAGGCTGTGAGACATGAGAAATGAAGACAACAATGTCAATGATATAAAATTAATAGTGCAAAATGGCAATAAAATGGGAAAATCCCAGCACTGCCCATAAAAGCATATTAGCCTGACCTGTATTTACTCTTCTTTTCTGGAAGAATTAGCTTGTCTCTCAAAGCTTATGGGAAACACTAACAGTAATGAAGCAGAAAAATGATGAATGTTAAAACTTTAGGGTGATCCGTAGATGGTTGTAATCTTGCCCCTCTTTGTTGCCCATGTACTTTAGATGAGCTTGCAAAGTTTTAAACCTCCTAAATTTTAGACAGAGCAGTTTTATTTCTTTCAAGCTACAGTGGAAATAATTTCCTTATCTATCATTTAGAATGGTTTAATACTTTCATTAATCCACACATCATAAAGCCGCAAGTGATTTTTATACATATTCCAATCACTCATTGTGCCTCCCAGCAAACAGAAAAGGGCTGTTTTTTGCTGATTCTGAAGTTAAACTTAAGGCCAGTATCTCCACAATCCAGGCTAGTTGTGAAGGTAATGATTTAAAGGCAGACAGAACAGAAGCCATCCCTGCTCTGTCTTTAATAGACAGGTTGCTGGCCTTTGATAGCTATCAGGACTGCTGACCTGCTGGCAAGGAAGCATTGCCTTGCCACCTTTGATGGAAGCCACATCAGATGCAGGTTAGAGTAGCAGTGGGCTTGTTAGCCACAGGAACCAGGCACCCTCTTACCCACACCTGCATCCTTGGCTCTAGATGCTGTGTCATCACAAGCAAAACGTGACAAATCATTTCCAAAACTCATCGACAGAACTGAGGGGTGGCTGAGGACAAACAATCAAGACAGAGCTGCCTTGAAAAGACTGTTGGTGGGGGCTTCAAGCTATTCAGTCCCAGCTGTAATCAGTGGTATAGAAAATAATCATGTTGCCAACTAACACTTCCTTTTATTAGGATGAGGGTTTTATTTTCCATCCAGTCATTTCATGAAAATCCACCTAAAAGACAGATTTTTGTCAAAGCCCTTTCTTGTCCTTAAAAAAAAAAAAACAAAACAACATATCTTTACCAGGTATCTACCGAGCCATAAATCTGATGATTTCAAGAGACGTTGAGTTGCTCAGCTTCTACTTTCTCTACCTTTTTTCATTTGTCAGACAGCAATTTTCCCATATTGTGGGCTTTGACAGCCCAAGAGCTGATCAATGATTTAATAGACAGAACCTTGTTATTAATGTCTCACGATGGTATCAGTTTAAGCCTAGATCTATAGAGCATCAGGGCTTAAGCACTTACCACAGCACAAGTTATCAAGCATCCCCAGTAATGTCAATAGGATTTTTGGCCAGCTCTCTTAATGCACCCAAGAGCTGGATCAACACTTCTCAAAAACATATGAAAATTCAATTTACCACCCTATGGGTGAGCTGTAGCTGCCATGAGAAGGGCACAGCTCCCATGAAAAGTGTAAGGGTGAAACTCAGAGTTGGACTTGTGCGTACCTGTTGACACACAGGACAAAAGAGAGCACAAAACCTGCAGGGAATGGCCCTCTCCCCAACAGCAGATCTTATTCCACACATCAGCCTCTGCCTCGGAACAGTCACACTTTCTTTTGCCACACATTGCAGATGAATATCCAGAAGTCTTGGCCTAAATTAAGACCTGACCTTGGCTGCCCTTTTTGTGATTGGTATCAAGTTGAAATTAGGCCCATAATTATGGGATGTTTTTCCTAAAATGAGGTATAACAGAGTCAATACTATTAATTTCAGCATATGAGTGTGGGGGAAGTGGCACAGGCAGCTCACTGCATTCTTCACCTGCAGACGGGATGTATTGTGTTTTGGCTGGGTCTCAGTGGGAATGAGAAAAAGGTGATGAGAAAAGGGGATGAGGGGCAAGGCTATTCCCCTTAAGGCCTCTGACAAACCCATACAAGGCCTCTGACAAAGCCATAACATCACACACACACTGAATTGGGAGACCAGGCTTTCTGGACCACTTCTCTGAACTTAGGTGCCCAAGATCTGACTGTCCTACTTAGCCTGAAAGTTCCCAAGGGCTGCACATTTCTCCACAGAGGTGCTCTGGCTTGGGCAATGTGGCACCTATTACCCTTCTAAGTACAACAAATTCTCCGTTTCACAAGGTAAAATAAATTCTATTTAAATTCATTTAGCAGTTTAGGTGGGTATGGTCATCCCATCCGCCCTGCTCTTCTGCCACCATCTCCAAAGAATTAAGATGCAGAGACAGCAGCTTGTTCCCAAAAACATCGAGAAAAAGTCCAAAACTGAACCAGAGTCTAACTGGGGCTACATAGAACCTGTGATAAATGCTCATGAGTCATTTATGCTCAAGAACAAGCATCCTTTGGAACCACCAACCATCCCAAAGAACCCTGTGAAGGGGTCCAGCCTCTTGGCCCTTTTACGTGTCACATTTAGTTCACTAGTTTGGGTCCTCCATGATATTAGTTTGTGAGTATCTGATGTGAGAGAGGATCTCCAGACAAGTGGAGAACCAGCTCCATTCTGCCTCACTTGCAGAGTTTCGATGGAATTGCAAACAAACGTAGAACGGGACCACATACTTTCAATGTGCAGTTGGAATGCTTCTCCATTTCTCTTCCAAGTAAGTTCAAACCATTTGTCAGTGGCAACCAATATTATTCCTTTTCCAAAAGGTCTACTCAGTATGTCAGCCACATTATTAGTAAGACAAATCCACCCGCGCAGGTCATAAACACAATATTTTTGCCAAACATTCTTCCCCTTCAGATAAATTTCTCATTTGTTATTTCAGTTCACTACAACACTTTTTTTTTTCTTTTTTTAATATTGAACTAGAAAATGTCTTATTTGTTTTTCATGAATAAGAGAGGTGGTTTTTTAATACTCATCCCTGGTATGATAATTTGGAGAAGAGCACAGAGATGATAAATTGTTTCTTTCCTTAGAACTACTGGAGGGAATAACTATCATTACAAAATGTTGGGGAAAAATTAGCTTTTCTACCTCCCACACTAATATTTAGGAAACCTTGGTGAAAGTCATAAACACGGGAGGTAAATTTTTCCAATTTAGCTTTTGCTGAAACGCTGCAGGGATGAGAATGATCAGGCCACATCAGTTCTGTGAGGCAAGTTGCCAGTTTAGCACTTGCATATTGTTTGCTTTTCAAATGGTTTTCAAATGGTTCACTCCCAGTCCTGTCCCAAGTCTCTCATATGTCCCACCGCCACCTCCAGTGGCCCCACTCCCCATGGCCCTGCTAATCACTAATGGGCCTTTAACCCTCAGACCCCTCAATGTGGGGCAACCTCCTTGAGTTCTCATGAATTCAGAACAACAGGACCTCCTGGTACTGCAGTGCTCCACATACTCTGATTTATATTGGTTCACAAACAAAACAAAAATGAAAACAAAACCAAAAAAACTCACCCACAAACCACAGAGCAATTTGTAATGTGCTTGTTTCAGGTTTGAAGGTGTGTCAGGATCTCAAAGCACTATTGAGTGAACTGAAACCTGAGGTAGCTGTGAAAGTGAGGACCAATACTGAGACCAGAGTAATTATGCTAAACTCAAACTGCTTCTACGCCATTGCTGAACATGGCAATGATCTTTCCACTTGATGCATCTCTTCCAGAACTATCTTGTGTCATACAAACTTAATCTGCCATCAACATGAACTGCTAGCTGGCAGGTAAGATTATCAGAGCATTTGGAAATAAAATGTTTTACCTGAAAGTCCACCAAAAGTCTTTATAATCCTTGCAGGATAACTACTCCATTTTAAAGTTGTTTTCTTTTTTTTTGTTATATTTAAGAGCTTTTATAATCCTGCACTGAAGTGAAGGTAAAACCTTTCAAAAGTCTTTGTCAAAACATTTCTCTTCAGATTGCAATTCCATCTGTTTTATTTTTCTCTCTCTTACTGCTTCCACACTTCCCCCAACATGCAGATCGCCTCCTGGATAAAAGGTTTACAAGCAATTTTTCAGCCTTGACAAATACAGCAGTTGGGTGGGGTTTTTTCCCATAAAATTAGACTTTGAGCAGAATGTTTCACACACCTTTCAAAATACAACAAATTATTTAGGAAAAAAGGCTTAGCAATTCATACTCTGATTCGGAAAATTTCTCCTTATTCTCAGGACCAAAACTACATGAGTAAAAGGTCACTTTCCAGATGTGTGTCTATAAATAAATATATAAAATACCCACAGAGGCATATATGAGCACACATATATCTGGGGTATTTCAGTACCCCAAAACAATACCTGTCCACTAAATTTCATGTGTAATTAATTTTTGATGTCAATATTGGTTTCTATAGGATTTGACAGATGCATCACAGCACTAATTATCACACTCCAAAGCGTGGCTGAACTTGGCAGCTTTCTTCCCTACCTGTCACCGAGCCAGGGACCTCTTTGTCCAGAGAGATGCTTCAGGCCAGTTCTCAGGTCTGGCTTGACCCACATCTAACATGTTCTGGAGCAGTGGTTCACCCAATCTCTCCTGCTAGGCTGGGCAGACTCATTCCCCAAAAGGAAAAATTCTGGGAAAATTCTTTGCTGACTGCCACAGCAGTCTCTTCCTGAGAAACAGAAACCTGCAGGTAGAGTTCTTCTCTTTGAGCCTCCAAGGCAATGGAGAGGATAGAAAAGCCATTCCAGGAATGGTCCTTAAGAATCTATTTTAGGTGACTAAAAGAAAGAACTGCCTGGACAGATTTGCCCCATGGGTAAATACCTATTTCCCAAGCCTAAGAAAGGGACCTTCAGTCTTAGCCCAGAAAATCTATGAAAATAAATGAAAAGCACCCCCACTGGTGCCAGAGATCTTTGGTTTTCAGCTATTGCTTCTCTCTCCAGCAGTTTAACCTGACAGAACAACTTTCTCCTACCTGCCTTCGTCCTCTTTTGGTACACATTTCCCTTCAGTCGATGCATAACAGAAAATCCATGGGTAGCTCAGCAGTTACTTTTGATCACTAAAGTTGGATGAGATGAATCACACCCACAGAGAGTAAACGATTTGTCAAGGAGGAAGGGCTGAGGCTCAGCAGGCACCTGCATCCAACTCTCATCACTCTCAGTGCCTCACCTACTTCCCTGTGTCACCCACCATTTGGTTTATTGCCTCAAGCTGTGAGGGTTCACCCTGCCAGCACTGAGGCAGCACAGAGCACTCCCCACATCTGTTCCTTCCAGCAGCCACAGCAGGGCCATTTACCAGGCTCACCCACACTCCCTTTATTCCCACATTCCCCTCCCTTGGCTCTGCCAGCTATGTCCATCTCTGCACAAGACCAAGGCTTGACAACTGCTTTTCACTTAGTAATTGTGATAGGTTTTACCCCAATCTTACATTTGAAACTAATGAAGGTTCAAATCTATTTAGAATGGGAAACAGAATCTATAATAACTCTCATTTGGCTCGAGCACTTGGAAACGTGTAACTACTTAATGTATATTTAGACATAGTTTATAGCATCAAGGTATGTCCTTTTAACATGATAAAGTTGCAATCCAGCAGTAGTGTTCAGATTAGAAATTGGCAAAAGAGAAGGAGAGATTGATTTAAAAGGGTTTTTCATTGAACCATAACCTCACCACATGGCATTTGCTTCTGTGCTGTCCTTTTAAGTAGCTTTTGCTCATGCATCACTTCTGCTCCAATGTATCTTCTCTTAAATGACAGGGGTGTACAATCCATATTGAAACTGCCAAAAGACTGCACAAAATATGTAATTTTGGACTGGGGATTAGCCACAGTTCTATTTATGGTCTGTCCACAGGCACAGGAAATACTGAGTAGTGTTAATAAGAGTGGTAGACTTTGTGGAAGACTGGAAGGAGAGAGCATCATAGGAAAGCTGAAAAACACTCCTGAAGACTTTAAAGTATCTGGTGGTTGTAAGGACAAGGTTTTCACACAATAAACTAGAAAAACTGCATAAAAAGAAACTGATTTTAAGAAGTTAAACATGCGGCATTGATTTTAAGGTTCTTTAATTTTTATAATAAAATAAGCTGAACAATCCTTTCTGCTTTTTTGGAAATCTTAGTGAAGACCTTGAAGAATTTTCGGCATCTTCTGAATTGTTAACAATATATATCAGTACAATCAATACCAGTACAATCTGGTGGTCAAGAACTCAACTTCATTTGCTGCAAACGATGGAAAAGCAGAAAGAAAATTCCCAAATGGTCTGGTCATGGAAAGAGAAGGAGCCTTATACCATCTGAGTCTAAAGAAAGAAAGAAACAGATAAAACAACACCTTGTATCAAGAAAGAATTAGAAGGAAACCATGCAAGCGGTAGAGGGGGGAATAATCACTTTCAAAACAAGGAAAATGGTATCTCCAATAAAGCCAGATTAGCATCTGATATGTTGAGTTTTACATAGTGTGACTGAATTACTTGATAATATAGCAATTACACACTTCCAGTTAAAAACAAATCAGCAATTACAAGTCTGCTGTAATTAAATCCCCACAATAGACTTGGTGTGAAAAGGAGGAAAATTAATCAAAAGATAAAAGTGGCATAATTCAATACAGAAAAGAATCAACAGTAGAAAAATCAATCAGGAAAAGGACAAAATCATGATTTTCATAAATTACACTGTGACCTTTCAGAGAACTGCAAGATAAAAGAGACAGAAAGTGATGTCATTGTCACTTAGGCAAAATGATTTCTAACATCATTTCAAAGAGCTACACAGTCTCTTTATGACAGTTAAACTAAAGAACACTCAAAAGTCATGTACATCTGAAAGACTGATTTCTCCTTGAGCCAGAATTGGTTCCAAAGGCACAAAGATTGTGTACAACAGTTTGGAAGAGGGGTATCTGAGATTCTCATGGTCTGTATTAATAGGCTCTTTTCTGTGAATTCCACTTATTGCCTTTCTGAAATTATCCAGGTTTCCTCTATTCTTGCATTCCAAAAAAACCTGGAGAGGCATAGATGACCTACTACGGTTCATACCTTATGAGTCTATTTGCCTCTGTGTCATTTCTGGTACATGATATTTCAAAGGCAATCCACCAAGCCTGTTAAATACAACATCACCACAATGGATCAGGGAGAGAATCTGAAGCACAAAAGTGAGAAAACTCATAGGTTGAGATAAAGATGGTTGAATAGGCAAAGCAAAGCAAAGTTTTCCCACCAGCAGGCCACCCCAGGACAGCAGGGCTCCATGGCACATCATGGTTACTTGGGAAGACAAATTTCTGCCCACCTTTGTCTTTTTCCCACTTCTTTATATACTGAGCATGATGTCACATGGTGTGGGACATCCCTTTAGTGACTTGGAGGTCAGATGTCCCAGCTGTCTCCTCCCAGCTACTTGTGCACCCGCAGCCTCCTCGCTGGTGGGGATGTGAGAAGCAGAAAAGGCTGGGATGCTCATGCAAGCCCTGCTCAGCAATAAAGAAAACATCCCTTTGTTATCAACACTCTTTAGGTCACAGTCCAAAACATTGCACCATGCAAGCTACTGTAGAGAAAATTGAATTTACCCCAGCCAAAAGCAGTGAATAACTGCACTTTCTGAATGAAGTAAACTGCAAGGAAAAAAAAGGTAATATTTCTTTGCAGTTTATTCTGATGAAATGGCTGAACACACCACACTGACCGTAGCTGCTCCCAGTACACCAGGCAAAGATAGGGCAGGCTGCAAAGTTCCACCATTGCACTCCACCTGTCACTGCAGTTGTGCAGGCTTTGGAGTCACCTCCTCCAGAGGCAAAGGGTAATTCAGTCTCCACGTCCAATTCCCAGCCTCTGGCTGAGCATATCTATAGAGATTACCATCAGCTGTAAGGTCAGGTTTCAAGATGTGGTGATTAAGAATAGGAGTCATACCTGAGACATCACCCAGGAGCTATCAGAGGGTAAAGACTGCGTGGAGTCTCTCAAGTTATTCCCAGCCCAAGGCAGGCTCAATACCAGTCACCTCCAGCTGAAGGGTGCCACTGTTCATTACAAACCTCGAGAGCCAATCTGTCCATCAGGCAGGGAAAATATTGAACAGGAGAGAAAGAGAAAGATTAACTCTTCATCAGAGTCAGTACAGGAGAAGAGGAGTAGCTGTCAACAAAGCTCCTGGGGAGCAAAACAACTTAATGGAACAACTCCCCATGCCAAGTAGGAAACTGGGCCTTGCAGCTGACACAGGATTCAGTTGCATCAAACATGAAAAATACTCTTAGTGCTTGCATTGAAGTGAATAATTATGTAGCTGCTCTTTTGAGGGACACAGGGGATCTGCAGGCTGCACGTCTGACTAGAGTTGTATCCTCACTTGGTGCCAGAACTGTTATTTTTGTGTTGCAGGCTGTAATTCCTCTTGATTATACAGAGCTAAACCCCAGCTCCTTTCCAATCAGCTTGAAAACAAACTGATGGTTTTTTGATTGTGCTAAGGATATATTTTGGCACATTTTGTGCAGAAATCTTCGGCTGGAAATATGGAACAAATCTAACTTTTTACAACATATGGAATAGAATACTATTATATACTACTAATAGGAAAAAAAATCATGTTTATTCCAGTGGTAGAAGATTTTTGTACCAAGCCTGTGCTGCTGAATATACACTTGCTTTGATCTTTTTCTTTTGCCACAAACATTAACAATATTGTAAAAAAAAAAAAAAAAGGAAAGATTAATAATTCATCAGAGATGAGCTGAATATTTTTCCCCTCCTTTGTGTATAAGCAGCTTGGCAACAAAGATAACTTCAGGATCAATCTTACCCTTATTTTCTATTATGTACTTCCTGTTGTTTCCAAACAAGATTAATTTTGTTTTATGCAAGTCACCAAGTAGTCTTCACAGAAATAGGATTGATTTTTGAATTTCTTTTCTCTCTCTCTCTGTCCTTCTCTCCCTCACTTTTTATTTTATTTTATCTGTATTAATAAAACCACTGTGACTAGTAAAGTTAAATTTAGAATTATTTTCCACCTGGAGAGGTTTAGAAACTTTTCCCCTCCTCTTTTCACAATGGAATTATTTCTCACTCAAAACAGAAAGTAGATCTTTTATGCAACAGTTTTGTAAAACATATTCTGGAAGGACCTAAAGAAGGAAAAGCATCATACTACTGGCATAAATCATCTCAACAAAATAGACAGTAATGGATATTCTTGAGCAAATTCACTTCTGTTTTATTCATTTATGGACTTAATTCAAAATGAACAAGACATCATGAGCAATTTCTATACATTTTGCAGTGGTTTTTTTGTTTGTTTGGGTTTTTTTAGAGAATGTTAAAGATTTTTCTCCTTTTACATTAAAAGCATCTTGACAAGGTGGAAAAAATGTTATTGATGTAGAGAATGGGAATTTTTCTTTACCTGTGATAGCACCCAATGTGAAACTGAGCAGGGGGAGAAAGTTGGGATTTTGTTTGGTTTGAGAATTTTTAAAATTTTTTTGATGTTCACCATATTTTCTTGCTTCACTCATGGCTGACTGCAAAACTAAGATGAGATCTTTCACTTACTGGTGATCTTCCTAAATTTAAACTTGCATGGATTTTCACATTTTCAATTTCAGTTTCTCTATTATTTTAGTTTCCAGGCTTTATTCCTGAGTTTATTGCTGCTCCACTGAACACAGCACTGTCTGGAGCGTATTTATATGATAGAAAAATACTTTTCATTTAAATAGCCATCATTTGAATACTATCCCTAAGATATGGTAATTTAAGACTAGCTCAGAAACATTTACAGGGAGAAGGTAGAACTGGTTTAAACTGTTCTAGCAAAATTACAGCCAGTACTGTATTTATCTGAAGACACATCATTATCTCTCTGGCACATAACAAGAGTGTGTTATAACCATGGGCAAAAAGCATTAGAGGAAAGGGATATACTCACAACAATTAAGACATTGCAGTCAAGGTAGCTGATGATTTGGTGGGAGCACCTCCAAAATCACGGATATTGACCCACAGGTCACTGATTTTCCAGTGAGACTACTCATAGTCCAAAATTCCAGATGAAGTATTGACAAAATAATTTCTTATTCTTTCATTTTCATTTCTTCCTCCCACCCTGGAGCTGCAGGTCAAGAGTCATCCTGTATCCAAAGGCATTTTAAGCATCAAAAGGAAGAAGTCTTTGACCTGGACTTAGTATAGTTGTTTTAGGAGCAAGCAGGAAGACATCTGACCTGAAATTTAATGCTGAGCAGAATGACCATGACAGAAGAGTTTCCCTGGACAGAATGCCTACTCAGCAGGAGGGGCTGTCAGGAACAAGTTCATTTTGTTGAAGCTTTTGGTGAAAACAAAAAATCAAAATGCTATTGAAGCATTTAATTCTGAGGCAGTCAAAAGATTTTGGATTAGTAAGACAAACTGCTTCTTTTCAAATACAATATAATAAAGGCAAATTACATTTCCCATCAGGTAAAAAAAAAAAAAAACAACACTTGGAGGAATGCTTCCATCTCCCCAAAAAAAAAAAAAAAAAAAAAAAAAAATCTGCTTCCCTTCAGTGCAGAAAGGAGCCACACCTTCAGCTCTCTGGCTGCCCTACTAAGTGGACTCTTCTCATTTGTTTGGCTGTAATGTAACAACAATTAATCTGGAAATCTGATATGGCAAAGTTCTGGTGGTCTGGAAAATGAAGGAGTCCAGGTTTTACTGCAGCAACTGCAGATAGTTTCTGATTCCACCCAATTCAGAAATACTGGCTAAAGACTTCTCCATTGTTTAGGGTTTTTTAAGTCCCCAGAAGT
>NW_008238346.1:689229-710482 GCF_000691975.1 Corvus brachyrhynchos
GGGAAATAGAGAGAAAGGACAGAAGAGATTTACTGCTGTTCTGAACAAGCATGCACATCTTCAGGCGATTGAAAGACAATGGGGAAGTAAACCTCTCCATAAATGTATATGCAGCCAACACTATACATAAGGGCTTTGATTCATATCCAGACATCAGGATTTTATCTTCTCTTTGCTAAAAGGACAGGACAGATACTGCAATGAGCTCATTTATAAGGAATCATTACTCCCAGGAAGTACAGTCTAGGAAGTATTACTGCTAACACATTGAAAAGCACTGGAAAAAATTACAAATGTTGAAATTATTCTATTGTCAACTTCAGAATTCAATGCAAAGCCATCTTAAGAGTGTCAAGAGTAGAAATGCGTGCTGAGTGTAGCTCTGACATCGGTTTCTGTTTATTTTGGTTTTACAGACAAAGTATTCTCTTTGTTAATGGGGGAAATAACCTATTTTTTACTTCAGTCAAGGAAATTTCTTTTTATTTCCAAAAAAGAAGAGGCTCTAGAAAGCGAATCACATAATCAGGTATGGCTGTCAGCAGCATATGGCTTTGAGCAGGAAAAGGGAGGTTATTTCTGAACTTGTGAGGATGGGAGAATGTCTTTTATCAAGATAAAATACCAAACTTGTTTTGAAAACTTTACAATATTTCATCTGGGTTCAAACAAAAGCTGCTGACGACGGACACAAAGAATTTACATTTGCAGAGCTAGGTGTGGGAGCTGCGAAACGAGCAACAGAGCTGTTGACTCTGAGTTATTCAACATAACCCCTTCCTCTCCAAAGACTTGCATAAGTGTCCTTCCTAGTTACAGCATGCTTCAGAAAAGACCCTTTCTTTCTCTGCATATTTTTCATTCATTTTTGGACAAACACTGTTATTTAGAGCTTTTGTGACAGAAATAGGGAGGAGAGAGCCAAGCTGCTCGCTAGGAATGGGTGATATTCCTTTGTGATGCTGTTGGGTGCTCCTATGTTTCTCAAATCCAGTGGTTGGTCTGATATTTTAAGCAAGCTTTTAAGATCTTTATTCCAGTTAAGAGATGAGCCTTAAAAATTCAAATAGTTCAGAGAAGTGTTCAAAATGCTGTTTACCTATCCAAGCAAATCCCATATTCCAGATATTCAGATCATATCCAGAGAAATTATTACCAGACCCTGGAATATCCTTCTTAAGAAAATGATCTAGCATTTTCTTCTAATGAACTCCGTGAATGTTTTATACCAGGCATAGAAAGCAAAACACAAATAGTCACCTGAGACAGGTCCACTGGTGTGAATCTAGTATCTAAATAACACAGCAGAAAAGTGTACTGGATAAAAAATGTTTTGAATATTTCAGAAACACTTGTAAAGCTGCTCAGGAGGTGAAGATTTATAAGCACACTGACTGCAAGTGAACTTTTCTGCAGATAAATGATGAGCTCACCTGCTCCACAGGCTTTCAGCATTTGCATTAGGATACAGGAGCAGACTATTAAATTTGCAGCTGTAGTCACTCCTGGCAATGATCCTATGACAAATCTTAGAGAACTCATAGAAATGCTTCATTAACTTATAGTGAAAGATACCAAAGTGAAGTTTTGGGCAATGTAGTGGTTAAAAACATCAGTGAATACAGCCCTCACCCATGTGCCTCAGTCTACCAACACCACATTCTTCCAAGGACACTCGTGGCCAAGCTCCCAGAGGTTTTGAGCATAGGACCAAAAAAACTGCACTATTTTTTCCCCTCAAGCACAAACACATGTGACCAATGCTCTTATTTTATACTCTTTTCCAGCATATGAGGCTGGCTCATTTGCTGCAGTCTGCTGCAGAAGGCAGCTGTCTATTAACCCACAGCCAGAGCTGGTACACCACGGAGAACACACGAGTTATTGGAACAGACTGCAAAACCCAGCCCAGTGAGCACTGTGATCTTCCTTTACACCAAAAAAAAAAGAAAAAATGGGGCATTGCTGTGATAAAACATCTTAGATGTGGAGTCAGACCACAAATGAACTTGCATGCATCATGGCATTATAACAGGGAAGAAGATCACATCAGCCTTCTAGTCTGGCTGCCTTTGGTGAAAGTGCTTCAGTGGGAACAAATTTAAACATTGAGCATGTCCCCAGATTGTTGAGCACCTTTGGGAATAATTTTATTCCCTTTCTCTCCATTTTTTTTCTCCCTCATTCTGGTGCTGCAGAGGGTGGTTCTGGCTCCCACCAAACAATTTCACCTGACATTTGCTTGCAGATTGTACCCTGCCGTGGCCCTGTCAGAGATTTTGAATTGAAACACATTTGATTTATTCTTTTCCTAAGAGCATTAAAACAAAAATAGGGGTCAAAGTTAAGGCCTTCTAACCAGGTTTTGAGAAGTGTTTTAGTGGGTGTGAGGGTTTGCTTTTTGTTCTTAAGGAAAACCAAGGTTTCCATTGTAGCTCTTTTTTTGGGCGGTACTCAGAATTCAAATCCCCTGAGCCTTCCCCTCCAGCTCAGGGGAGCTAAGGACTCACACATCTCTTTCTAGTTTTACCAGTGTGACATTTGCACTCTCATTTATAAAAACACATCTCCTACATTTCATTTGTGTTACCTGAGGGTTTTTTCCTGTGTTTATTGTCATTATTTAGATTCCTAGAGAGAAAATAAAGCAACAAAAATCAAAGAAGGAAAATGAAATAAACCAAATCTTTCACCTTTCACAGTACTCCTGCACTTGACAATAATTATCATCAAGTAACAAAGTAAAACAAATATTTCCTTTAAAGAGTTGCCACTAGCCAGTAGAAAACTTCCAATAAAGAGTAGATACATATTCCAATCTAACCCAGATTGTATGGCAGAGCCAAATTTTACATTTTCCCTCCATCGATTTTTATTTCAGTTACCATTAGCATGAAAATAATGGCTCTGTTTCTTGGGGAGCTAAAAATGCCTCCTAGAAACTCTTGAGAAACATACCATTTAAAGGCAATTTCCCTGATATGGCATATAGATATTTCCCCCTTTTCTTTTTAAATGTTTTATAAATGGAGAGATTTTATTGAAAGAGGAGCTCTGTTCTCCAGGAGCTCTCTGAATCCTGCTGTTTATGTTTAACCTGGAGTCATGATAATCCCCTTCATTTTTCTTTAATTTGTCATTTCATCTTTTCTATTTTAATAAAATCAAAGTAATACACAGCATGCTCCGTGGTAGCATCTGACTTAATGCAATAAGCAATTATAAACCTTACAGTGGCTTGCAGCTAAACTTTTACATATTCAGTTAGCAGCAGCCCCAGCTTGGCATGCAAGGCTTCGAGCTCAGGCTGAGGCAGCGGCTGGCAGAGCTGCACGCACCAAAATGCTCCTTCTAATCATGTGTGTCACGGGCCCCTGCTGCTATTAGCCTAGCAAAGGTGGCTGCTGAGCCAGGCACCACAGCAAAAATGAGACCAGTGAGAGCAAGGAGTTGCCAAGACACTGAATAATTTTCCCCAGCAGAAGGATGAGGTTTGCTTTGCCTGTGAAGGAGTGTCACATGATCAGATGATTAAGTCCACTCTAAGTTCATGTTCCTACCCCCATACTCACATATAAGGTATTTTCAGACTCTCTTCTCACAGCGGTCAGGTATGACCAACACCCAGGCATCCCCTCCCAACACTGCCCTGTCTCCTTACACAACCCCAGCCGCACCACTTACTTCCAATTCTGCAGTGAGATCCTTGTGCAGAAACAGCCACTAAGGAGCTCTTTTAGTAACTTGTCCGAGCTTTCTGTGCCAAAATCTGGGGAATAGCAATAACAACACAAATACAGAAAGCTACCCCAAGTCATACATACTGTGTCTGAGGTACTTTGCCTGCGACAGTGTAGTAAGAACATTGTTACCAGGCTCACAATACAAAGCAGCTATCCTTTTTGCTACAGTAGCCAGAGGAGGAAAAGAAATACATTACACAGTGAAGGGTGTTAGTATGGCCAGAAAGCCTATAAATAGGAGAAAAGTGGAATCAGCTTATTTTCTTGGGTAGGTTGAGCTAAGCATGAAGGCACATTTTAGAGCACCCAGAAAGTCTGGGTGGGAAGCTCAGGGTATTTCTGTTAGGGGCTGTCTAGACTGTGAGAAATTCCTGTGATTTCACAATGAAAATTTTACTTACAGAAACTCCCTCTGTTGCTTTATTTGTGTGAGGTTCAAATATGGAAGCCTTTTTCTTTCTTTAGTGCTTGGTTCTTTCCACAAAATGTATGCTGAGATTAGGTTCTCAAACGCTCTGAGCACAAGTTATTCAGACAATACTTTAGTTCTGGGTTGCTGGCAGTCTTTGAAGGGAGACTTGTGCCTGTCAGAGCTTAGATTTTGGTTCAGTTGCTGGGTCTTTTTAATCACTGCAGTTTCTATGCTATCCAACAGGCATTCTTCCAGTCTAGATGAAAATGCAAATGATACAAAGCAGCTTCTCACTACAGGCTTTAAAGCTGAAGAGAAGAAAACATGTATCAAAAATTTCACTGGAATCTCAGTAGCTTGCGGTATGTAAGTATTAAATTGGACCAAATGTCTGAAGTTAATCAGAATGCTTGCTGCAATGCTGGGTAGTTATGCCCTGATGTCCCCATGACCATTGTACTGCACCTCTCATTTTAATTACTTTTTTGACAATGAGGGCTATGCAATGCTGATCTTCAAGTGCCGAGTTATGTGGTATTTAGATATCAGAGAAAGAAAACCCTCTCTGTTAACACACAGAAAATGGACTTGTACGAACAGAAAGCTATTTAGCAGTAAAAAAAGCAAAACAAAACAGCTCCACAAACACTGCCCTTCCCCTGTGTTTTCTCCTGCGAACAATAAAAAATGGCAGGTTTTGTGTTTTATATGGGGAGGGGGGAGGCAATAAATGTTGTGCTGTTATCAGAGTGAAAGACTGAATACTGGTGGAAAATGCTGACATTTTACCCCACAATAATGAATAAATACAACATTGTAACATTTATAAAACACTCATAACAATGAACCAAAGGGTACTTCTGTTTAGTGTGACTTGTATTAGAACACTAAAAGTGATAGTGTTTATTTAGAGCAGAGATGGTTGAGAAATTGGAATCAGAAGTAGGAACATTTCTGCAGTGGTGGCAAAGCTCAGACAAACCCTCTCTCCACCATGGCTAAAGTTCCTCTGCCCAAAGAAATTCTCCTCAGGGACCCTGGTCATCAGTTCCTATTGAGCTGGCTATTGTGTAATGGTTATTTTCATGCTCTACCTGTGTGAAATTAGTCTGTTAGTGCTCATCCTCAGCTCAGCTCAACACAACATCCTCAGCTCAGCTCAACACAACATCCTCAGCTCAGCCTCTTTCCAAAGAGCTTGCTGCCCCATGTTATGGGAAAAATGTTTTCTCTTTCATATTCTGTCTCCCTCTGCTGATGCTCTTAAATGAAAGACTTGCTCACAGAAAGGCAGAAGTTACTAACTAGTAGAAACAAATATTTCTCAGAAATTACAAACTAGTAGAAACAAATATACATCAAAATGGCAGCAAGTTCTGGGCATCATTTAACCAAGGAGAGAACATGATAATCCCTGGTTAGAAAAAATAGGTATGTGGTTAAATTACTTGCAAATGGGCTGTGAAGCATATAAAATTAGTGCAGTTGTATTGGCAAAACATTTACAAAATTTGCCTAGAGTGAGGGTCTGGTGAGTGCTGACAAGGAGAACAGTTGCTGCCTCGATAGGCCTGGAGGCCGGAAAGAGGGTGAGATGAAAGAATGCAGCTGTATCTGGCTCTCTGAAATAAATTAGGAGAAGGGTAAGCAAGGCATTATATGAGCCCTTGCCCATGTGACCCTTATTTCAGTGGAAATTAAATATGCAATGGATCTTTTATGCATGAAGAGAAAAAATGTTGAAAATTCCTTTTTGGAAATCCAGTCTGCTTTGGGTAACCTCACATCTAGGAAGAAATGAGATTGAAAGCACCAAAGGGAGGGCCACCAGACTGACTTCAGACTGAAAAAATGCTCCAATTTTCTCGGTTTTGAAAATGTATAGAAAGGAGAGAGGAACACTCACTCAGATAATACGGATCAGACTGTCTTTTTCCTTTTCCCCACCTGTTTTTCAACTCTAAATTTCCTTCCCATCTGAGCTGCTTCTCCTTTTCTTTCTCACACTTTGCCCAAGGCTGTCAATATCTGAGCATCTCCTCTCCATGTCTTTCCCTTGATTCTCTCCCTATCTCAGCACATGGGGAACAGAGAAAACCAAACAGAAACACCAATTCCTTCACTTACAGCAAAAATCACTTGTACAAAATACCCCTGAGGCCTCAGATCACAAAAGGATAAAATATACATATTGTATGTAGCAAAAACAAGGAAAGATTTGAGTGTTTGGGGCTTCCAGGTGAAGAACAACAGTTGTTCATAAATTCACTGGTTGAAGTTCTTGTATGTTGTTGATTTTTCTGCATATTTCTCTGTTGCCTCATGGTTGGGTGTTCAGACCTTTTTTGGAAACAAGCAGAATCTCATCACAAGCAGCAGTTAAGATGGCTCTTCAGGCAAGAGTTTCCTGGTTTCCCTTCCCTTCCTAAATTATATCAGGGGAAATCCCTTCTTTTCTTGGATGTAAACTCAGCAGGATAAAGATCAGTATCATATTCACCACAGGTTTGAAACAAATCTAGACTGCATAAACCAAAAGAAAAGAAAATCAAAGTACTAATGCAGATAACAGTGATATGATGAAACAAGAGCTCATTCCTCCATTAAGTTTTAGTCCAGGACAACAACTTGGACAGGAAGTGTCTGTGAGCCACCAACACTTGAAATTTTACAGGCTGAGATAAAATAATTCCTTTGTGATGCAAATACTTCTCAGAGAGATAGTGCAGCTGATATATTGACGCCAGTAGGGGAAATTAATCAGACAAGTCATTGAGACTTGAGAGTTGCATCCTGTGTTTCTATCTTGACTAATCAGAACAGTGCAGTTTAAGCCTGTGAATAATATCACACACTGGCTCTTAACGTAAGCATCTTAAATGTATAGTTCACTACAATAAAAAAAAATGGTCAAAAATCACTGGAAGGGTCTTTTCTTCTCTTACATATCAGTAAGAAAATTTTTTTGGATTAATTCTATGGTCTGTATTGCTGCTGGGGTACAGGAAGTCTTCATCAAACCTAAAACTGTTTAGGATCAGTTCTATACCTCAAATAATAGAAAGCAGCAATGTAGACTTTCTTTTCTTAACAGCTTTCTGACCTTCTGACTGCAATTCCCACTCTGAGTGACTGCAGTTCAGGAAAATCATGTATTCTGAAGAGCCTGGTGGCAGCAGAGAATCTCATCAATTTTAATCCCAGAAAGGTTCATGGGGTTTGAGCTTGACAACAAAACATTGCACAACATGGCTGAGCAGAACAGATTTGCTCCCTCCTGACACCAGTAACAGAGATCAGCACCCCCTGCTCCACGTGGCCTTTGCCTCTGGATTCTGGAAGAAGAGTAGGAGAACAATTTGGCTGAATGCAGAGATGCCCTGTGTAAAGATAGGTACCAGACATGAAACACCAAGTGGCAGCTCCCAGGATGGAAGGGACAGAGGTCTTCTCATTTTAAATGAATGTGAAGCGCTAGAAAAGCTGGACTTCTGAATCTAATCCATCTCAGGGGAAAGATGAGTAAGGCAGGGACTGAATGTGTTTTTTTTCTTTTTTATCCATGTGGTTTTGCTGCAGGAACCATGATGAAATGCAAACTTAGTTCTTACCCAACTCCCCAGCATTTTGAGACAAAACAGGGTCCAGCCACCTGCCCTCCCCAAACAAAATGGAGTTGTGGGAATGAATTGCCACAAATAATAAACCAAAGGTTTGTTCCAGTCCTGAGAACTCAGATCCTTCTTGCTTGCAAGCTTTCTCCTGGGGCCTGAGCAGACCCAATGAGGACCTGAACAAATGTAAAGGAGTCTCTGTTAGAACAGCCTCTTGAATTCTCGTTAATAGTATGATAACATTTCACATTTTTTTCCATATCCAAAAATATGTTAGTTCATTTAATAAAGCACTATATTTAAGTAGAAAGGCCAAATGCTTCCACAAGGAAGACAGAATAATGAGCAATACCTAATTCCACAGTAAAACTCTACATCTCACTAAGTATATCACATTCATACTTCTCCAAAGCTTGTTGAAAACATATGACTGCACAGGGAAAGCAGATTTTATTTTGCTGCTCTGACCCACAGAATTGAACACTGTTTACAACAAAAGCAGATGTTGCTGGCCTTTTTGGGTAGAATGCAGCATGTTGGTCCAGGCATGCTGATGCTCAGCACAGCACGAACAACAGTGAGGTGCCTGGGTGCACGTTCCTGCTTCCTCAAAAATTCCTGCGCAGGCTAAAGAGTTGTCTTACTGTGCTAGTGTCTACTTAAAGCAAGGCTGTTTACTCCAGGTTCTTGCTGCAGAGCAGAGAAGCACCTGCACAAGTGCAGCAGCTCTCTGTTTACAGGTCTCCCTGTTTGTGCATCACTGGAGACATCAGCATTGTCCTGAGCTGGCAGTTCTTTAAAAGACTGTGGAAGCAGCTGTAGATAGAGGTATTGATTGAGACACCAAGTCCTCATCCATACCTTACATGTAAATAGGGAAAAAAGCATTGCTAAATCTGTAGTCTTATCATAGCTGGAAACAACTAAGGGCCAGTGGCTGTGTGGAGAATTATTAAGCTGTGAGTAGCAATACGACCAAGCAGGAGGAAGCCATAGATAACTGAATGGGTAATAGCCCTTCAGCAGACTGTAGGGAGCATAGTAAAGTTGAGATATTTGCTCCTACACTAACAGAAGTCTGGATTTGATTTACCTTGTGAGCCACAGGTCGGTTTTCTTTACCCAGATCACACTAGGTGGGTATAATTCAGCATACCTGCAGCCTTCCTTTGAATAGCATGGTGTGAATATAACCAGCAGAACATATTTTTGATGAAGAAACAGTCTTCCTACCCATCTTTAGAGAAGGGTCTCACCTCTACCGATGAGGTTGTATACGCATTACAAACATGTTCATGTCAAAGATCAGGGGCTGAAAATTTGTCCTGTGTTCTCTACCCCAATATTCTACTGACGAAAGTCTAGAAAGTATTTTTAAAATTATAACCCTCCTTTTTAGCTCCTAAAGATATAGTCCTTCTTCCACAAGAAATCTCCTTTGGACAGGAGTTCAGTGCTAGACGTAATACATCAGATGAGAAGCTCGATGTGTATCAGCAGCAGACCTAAGAGGCTGAGATTGTGGAGCCATCAGGAAGGAACATAATGTGAAATTGCTTGTACATGCTGTTCTTCTGCTTGCTGGAAAAGCTCTGTTCTTGTGACACTTCAGGGAATTAAGCTGATGAGTGTGCTATGCAACCAGGACTGATGCTGCTTACAACAGCCTTTCTGAACCTTTTTTTTCCTTTTTTTTCCTTTTTTTTCCTTTTTTTTCCTTTTTTTTCTCCCATACTGGTGACCTCTTATCCAAAGTTCAAGCTCTTGTTGTCTCTTTAAATGGAATGTGAAAACATAAATAGCACATGTATCAGCTTCATCATGAAGAGTTGTGTCTGTAGGGAATGGGAGAAGTGATGAGGGGGAAGCTGCTTGTTTCCAGGCTGAAATACAGCAGCTGACAAATCTCTCTTACTGTCTGACGGTTTTTCATTATCCTTGGAGACTGGTATCCTGGCTCAGCAGAGCAGGAGCACTGATGTGGGTCTCAGACCCAGAGCTCTTCTTCTTTGGTGGCCTTGGGTAGGTGATTTCTCCTGTGGTTCCTGTCAGGACTGCTCAAAGCCATCTTCCCTCAGTCCTCAGTTAAGCAAACACAGCTTTTGGAGAACAGTGATCTCATTGATTTTCTTCAGATGACTAAACTGCTGTCCTCAGATGAACATTCCCAGGATATCAGCTGATAATACAGCTTTTGATTCGGTCACCCACATAAAATTGTTCAATTGAAGGCTGGATTTTCACCACGGTCACAAGAGGTAGAGCTCAGCCTTATCTGCTCTGCTGTGTAACCAGTGAGCACAGTTGCTTTTAAAACTTGTAACACTGAACTTTCATGAGCTTGTAAAACAAAAACTTTGTGTTCTGGAACAACTGCTTCTCGTGCAGAAGAAAAGATCCCCACTCTTTCAAATTTGCTGCATAGAGCATTTGGTGCAGCTATGCTTTTACCAAAGAAGGAGCATTGAATTACTTAAGAGAGACACTTCCTAACCTGGCTCAAAGGAATGAAAATAACAATTGACTGGATATCTGCATGCTTTATTCTGGAGGGAAGAGCAGAGACCTAGTCAACCTCTTTTAAAGCTGAAAGTTAGGAATGACAATTTTTTGCCAGTTGTTCCAAGGAAGGCAGTAGATAATGCACAGTGACAAGTACATTGGCATAAACAGTGAGAAATTATGTGGTTGGATCATTTTTACCACCAGTAAATGTAATCTTGCTCCACACAGAAAGTAAGACCAGCCCATTTGAGATGCCAATATTGCTCAAGCTAATGTGTTTACTCATTTTCAGAGCTTGAAGTCTGTGAAATAGTTAATAAAGCTTCAAGATCTGTTGCACTGGATCGAGGACAGTTGGCATCTCCCTTAGAACTATTGATTCTGGGTTCTGGGCAGCAGCCATCATGTTCCCTGTGCCACCTCCCTGGCTAAACATTGAGGAACTCAGCTGTAGAAGATGCCAGTCTGCCTGGGTACAACTTGTCTGCAGTTAAAAGTGTGAGAGGACAGCCACACAGCAACAGCAGCAGCTTGCTTGAGCTCTGCCAGCTGCACTGATATTTTCCAACTTGGATGCTGTGATTCCTGTCCTGCACAGGGAGAAGACACATGTGAGCCCCAGGTCACTCTGAATCCTGATCTGTGCAGCTCCTCTCAGCAGGATGCACAAAACTGAATCCTGGCCCCTGAAAACAGAAGTGCTGAACAACCAACAATTTCTTCTGCCACAGGATGGCAGATTTGGGGATGGTTTGCATTGAGGCAGGCACATGTCACTCGGCCTGGGGAGCTTTGGGGAGTCAGACTTGTGTTTCTATAGGTAGACTGGGGCATAGTGACAGCAACAATTTTCTTCCACTGCCCTCCCCTCCCCCAAAGCAATTACCAAATTCCCAGGTCTCTGATGGAGAGAGGAACAAGAGAGCAGCTCCCCTCTGTATGACCCCCCAAAGACCTGCCCCACACAGGGGCTGTGCCCACCCTCCACTGGATCCAACTAAATGGCACAAGTTCCCATTGCCAGGCTCAGAAAGGCAGCTTCTGAATTTTAAATACCGTAAGACTCAGTTGGTTTTCCTCATCAAATTGCCATTTTATGGGATAGTCTGAAACTTAAATACAATGAACTTTATTGCCAATCTGACATTTATCTGCAATGTATATTTACTGCCTGGAGAGCGAGGGTGAGTGCTGTGTTTTCTGCTCTGTCAGCCAAGGAAAAGATACAGCAGGACTCTCCCCATTACCTCCACTAAAAAGAATCAGATTTATTTACCTTGACTTGAGAGAGTTGTTTTCACAGGATGTCTCTGTACTTTTACAATCTGTGTGAGATCTACCTTGTTCTTAATAAGGTATAAATACATCCTTCCTCTTTGACTATAAGACCATGATACAGGGGGGAAGTGCTGAAAGAGGAAAATATTTGTTATACTGCAAGATTTTTACAATACCAGTCTAATGAGATAATGTATTTATTTATTATGACAATAAACACAGCTGTAAAATGGACCATAAAAAATAATAGATGACTCACAGATTTCTATACCCAACATGTCAGCTGTAATTGGGGAATAAATTAAATGATCCATCTGCTTGCCACCTTCTACACTTTTTCCCCTAGTATCCTCAATATTTAAATACAGTCAGCATTATTTATATTAATTACTCACTAACAACAGCAACAACAAAAACTCTGCAAGAAAATTGATTGGCCTTGTAATACCTTACACTTAAATTTAATGAGTGTGATGGACTTGCTTTTCTTTATTAATAGTTTTCACTTTATCATGCCAATACTATTGAGTCTTCTCTTTATTAGTGTCTTGGAGACAGTGCTAGCAATGATGCATCATATAAAAGGTTGAGAGACAGTTCAATCCATTAAGCTGGGAAAGAAGGCTTCATCTCCTTTCCAAGAGCAGCAGCTCCAGAATACAGAACTCTGACACTGTCCTAAAATTGGAATAGTATCAGCTGAAGATTCCAACAAAGGTGAATTGTTTGGGGTAACAGACCTTATAGAAGCAGAGAAATATTTCTTTTCTCGTATGTGTATACATTTATTGAGGGAAATACTGGCACTTGTATAAACAAGATAGGAGACAGAAACTGACACATAGCACAATCCAGACTTGGATGCAAAGAGAACTTGAATTTCTCTCATGTCCTTGCCCAATGTTAGACTCATCAGGGAACAGTGCCATTGCTTTGGGGAACCTTAATTGATCAGTGACAAGTTAAGTAATTGCCATCAAGTCTCTTCATTCTTCAGACTGTACATTAAATCTGGAATTACTGCAATATTAGTTTAGGAGCTGACTAAGAAAAAGAGGTGCAATGATGTAAGAAAGCTGTGTTGGAAATTCCTTTCTATTTTTGACCTAAGTGTAAAAAAGTCATATCTGGTGCAGAAGATTAAAAAGTCTTGAAACTTTGGGATTCTGTGTTTTAGAAAATCCAACCTTAAATGTTTCTGAAGCAGCTGTTGATTACAAAAGACTAAATAGCAAAGAATATTTAAGAGGACAGTGTTTTTTTCCACTAGCTTAACCATAAACTATATCCTAGGATGTCTGGACACAGAATTGGGTCCAAACTTTCTTCTCAATCCAGATTTTTTTAAAGTATTTCAACCTAACGACATTGAAAACTTCATTAATACTTTAGCCCTCCTGCCATTATTGAAAACATCCAAATTATATAAATATTTACTGTGAGCATAATAGTACAATATAATAATGTAGAGATCATTTAAACCACATAATTAAAGGAATTAATACATGAATATATTTGCAGGTAAAATTTACACCCGCCATTTTTTAGACAATGAAATTTTGCATAATTTATTTGGCATATGGTCAACTCTACCTCTCTCAAGATTAGCTCTAAAGCTAAGGGTTTAAAATTGTCCACAGTTAGTAAGGATATCCAGTTAAAATTGCCACTAACATAAATGAGCATTTTTAGAACCATTCACATTTTTTCCTTCAACTTCCAAATACCTTAAGCTCACACCTTCTACAGGCAAAAAATTAATGTTGCCTGTTGCGTTCAATAGAGTTTTTAAAATGTGTTCCCCTGTTTTCTATAACATCTTTGTGCCTTCTGATGGACCATATCCTTCTATACAGCTGAAAGTTAAGTAGCTAAATGCATGGAGTATTTTGAGGTTGGGGCTTTTCTCCTTGGTGGGCTATTTGGATGCTTTTTTTGGCAGAAAATCTTTCAGAAAATCTCTCGAAGAAGACAGCAGAATGCTCAGCCTTCACTGAAAGGGTTTGAAGTGCAACACATAGAAGATGCATCTGCAGTGAGCAGCGCTTTAGCTGGCAACAATAACACCTCAGTGATGGGAATTCTGCTTACAAGCTGTTTTGCCTAAATAAAAGAAGATGGTCAGGCAGCTATATTTCAAAACCAGTCAACAGATTTTCCATCTACTTTCAATTTTCATTCTCCTCTCATCCTTCTCTCCCAGAGTACATGAAGTACCCTACTGCAGGCACCCTGCATATGTTTCACAAGGGCACAATTTCATTGATTCACAAGGGCAAAGCTATTTTTTCTAGTTAGAAATTAAAAAGGTTTCAGTGCCTGTGGTGGCTGGTTATAGAGGTTATTGCTAGTTATTGCTATTATGGGATTTCACTTTCTCTATTTTCCATTTTAGTCCATTTCCTATTATTATTCCAAAGGGCTCAATAACAAAACAGCACTCAGGATGAGACAGGAAATCTGAATAATAGACATTATACTATTTTCGAAAAAGAAAAAAGAATATGGGTTCTGGTAGCAACTTGGTGTGACATTTTTATCAAAAATAATGAGGGAGTATCTCAGTTTCTGTTCTGCATCCATCATTTCACCAGCTGCAGTAAGAGCCCATAATTCTTGGAGTGTTTTACTTTGGGGTTAGCAAGTTGCAAGACTCCCCTAAACAAATTCACCTCTGGTGTAATTGCACAGACAGCTACAGAATTGTCCCAGGAGGGAATCTGATGGATCCTTCATTTGTAGATATTTTTTCTAGCTGTTTTTCTTGGACGATTTCTCAGCTAGAAACTAGCACAGAAAAGCACCTTTTATTAATAGCACATCAGATCCCAGCAAGACAAAACATGTCACAGGTTAGAGAAAGAAAAAGCATCTCCTCCCTGCACTTTACTTGTTTTTTACCAACTGGGGCCATTCAAGACTGTTTTCCAGCCTGCTGTAAGGTGAAAACTGCCTTTATAAAGGGCAACTTGGTGCAATCAGTCCATTAACTGTGTTAGACCAGTAAGTTAATCTTTCTCAAGTCAAGGTGTCTTGCTTAAGAAAAGCTCTTCAAGCTTAACACAGTTCTCTGGAACAATCTGACAGTACCTACCTGTAATTAGCTAACACTACCCCTGGGAAGATTTTTCTCATCCTTCAATACCTGGATTCAGCTGCAGATGTATCTTGGTTGTCATGGTCTCCAGCTGGTTTTATTCCTCAGCAATATCTTTCCATAGTGTCAATAAAGATTGTAATTTGGGTTGGTTTTATTCCTTTTCACATAGATTAGGAATGAATCTGGGATGCTGACCAATAGTTTTGCTTTTGACGTCTTTGAAACATTGTCACCATGATTTACTCCAGTTCTGGTGATGCTGAGGCATCCATCACCTCCTTGCTTCTCACTTAAAGTAACACTGGACTTGGGTTTTTCCCCAACACTCCTGCAGCATAATAAATATCCATGTTGCCACCTGTATAATCAATGCCGATCAACCTTGTTATCAAAAAAACTATAAAATAATGGCCATATGCAGCATTATCCACCCACTCATGAAATGCATCTATACCTAAGGCAGGGACATAATGGCTGTTTTAATTGTTCTGAGCAGATGCAGTAACATTTTAGGACAGGAAGAAGAATTTTGTAGTATATATTTAGCTGTGAAGGAAGAATCTGAGAAAACACCCACACCATCATATTCCGAATCCTTCTCATAGAGCAAAGCTTAATCTACACCATTAACTTCTGTGTGTAGGTATTTTGAAGTCTTTTAAGGTCTGCAAGAATTCAGGACTTAATATTTCATGCATGTCTGAATGATGTATTCTCACTCTGAGACATTGACTGAGACATGAGGAGTTTCAACAGCTGTATAAATCACCACATTTTGGATGGCATTCGAGTGCCACTGGGAAAAGTCTGTTCTATTAGTGCAGCCCTGCTCCATGAGGTGTGGCAGAATGGGCTAAATGTTCTCCCAGTCGCCAGCACTGTTTGTGGCTGATCTCACACAGCTTCACAACGAAGAGAGTCTGGAGAAAAGTGTGCAGGAGACCATCAGGAGAGCATCCTCATGAAAAGTGTGAAATGACTTCTCTCCATAGTTAAATTGCTATCAACAAATCTTTCACACACACCCAAAAGGACAAAAAAGAGGAAGAAATGTCACGGGCTACAAGGAGTGAGGATATTTCTTCAATGGTAAAAATGAACAGGATTCTTTTCTTCCAGATGTAGAATTTACATATTAAACAAAACCACCACTGATGATTTACTAGAGTTTTTCTTTTTGTATTGAATGTAATCTTTATATTTTAAGAACATTTTTTGTTCTGTTGTGTTATGAGCACAGTTCAGATTCTCTAAACAGTCTCACTGTCTATTGTATCAGTCATCACAGTCCAGATTTTTTTTTCCACCAACTTCCTTTTGGTTTCAATAGTATATGATTTTGTTTAGAGATTGTGAAATGCAGGATTTTCTAAATATATCACTGTTATTGATGAAAAAAGATGTCATCAAATGGATAGATAAATGTTTAACTAATTCTGTTAAGTCAGAATTCCTAGGGCTCTTGGAAAACCTTCCTCAAGAAGCAAGTAATGCAGCCATGCCAGAGAAGCTCAGCAACCAAGATTCAGCCATGTTGCAGCAGACAAATAAAATGGCTTATGCTAATTAAGTGAAAAGGAGAACAAAGCAGCCCCTGCATTGTGTGGGATTTACAGCAGCTGTGGCTGTATCTAAAGTCACATGGATTAGAGAGATCTGTTGGTAGTTGCAATATCCCATATGGGGGCAGTCTGAGCAGTAAGACAAGTTCATAGATAGCAGTGCTGAAACTAATTAGTGTTTTCCACAGGATGGACATGGCTGTTAGGTCCATTCTCTCCCCTTGGAGTCAACAGGTAGAGGTGCACTCACACCCCATCATGTTACCTGTTTCTGCACAGCCACTCTCCAGCCATCCCATCCCTTCCTTGTTTTATCCATGCACTGGCACACCTATACATGCAAGTGTCTGCATGATGAGCTGGACAAGCTACGAGGTACCAGGTGCAAGGACAAGGTGTTAAACAGGAATTGAACAAGGAGCTTGAAAATTCTTTATACCAGGAGCTTTGTTTGCAACAATAGTTATAGATATAATACCTATAAAAGCCTTTCTGGAGTAAGGGTGATACAAGCTCAGGGGCACCATCTCTAGCCATAGTGTCTGGATAGAGGATCTTTGAGCCATTCAAGTCTCCATGCCATCAGGGAGGAAGGATGAATTTACTTATTCCTGGCTAGTGTAAGAAAATATCTATTATTTGTGTATTTCTTTTACCCTGAATAGAATTTATTTGAGCAACAGGGTGGGAGACTTTGGATAGCAACTGTCTGCAACTTCCTTTGGTAAATATTCATCACAGAGAATTTTTCTATCATGTAAAAACAATAACTGTTGATTTTTTTTAAAGCTGGGGTTAGCCAAACAGTGCTCTTAAAAATTCATGCCTGACTGCTGTTTCTTTTTTGTTGTTGTTGTTAATTTCTTATACATGAGTTTTTAATTTTTACTTTTGTGTTTTTTTAGATTTCTTTGAATCCAAAAGGAGAACACCTGCTGTGTTACCATGCCAATCTGACTTACAGAGAAGGATGAATGTCAGCATGTGATGAGCTTTCATTTATAGCCTAATAGCACTCTACTTCCAGAGCCTTTATCAGTTGAAGCTTACATTCAGAACCAAGAAGCCGTGCTGTACAAATCAATGAAGCGTTTTCAGTGACTAAGGCTAGCAGGCAGAAGTGTCTCAATATTGGCCGGTCAGAGTTGGGTGTAGTAAAGACAAAGAAAACACGAGCAAGGTCAGCTCCAAAGATGGTAAAATCAATCCATCAGTGGCCTAATATTAAGTGTTTTGGCCATTGGGACAGACGAGACTGGAGAAAAAATTTGAAGTCCAACAAAATGACTTTGCCACCAGCTCCTCGATAAGCCCCGTGGGCAACCACAATGATCCTCCAAAATGGGAGGAGAAACCCAGAAGAACTCAGGAGAAAGTGAGAACTTGGGAGACAGTGAGAAGATATGTTCTTGAAAATGTAACAATGAATCAGAGTGGAGGCAGTATCAGGCAGACAAGGGTCAGATGCTGGGCCATGGACATGACTCATGCCTATGGGATAAAAGGCAGACAACAAACGATGCCTGGGAAAGATGGTACACTTACAGTACATGAGTTAGCCACTCTAAACAAAATGTCTTGAACTAAATTACATCTTTCAAAGGCCCTAAAAGAAAGGCTTCAAAACCTGAGGTGCAACGTCAGAACACTTTTAGCCAGAAGAAAGTATTTTTAGACACTTCAAAGTATTTACCCTGCTGAATGCTAGTCAATACCATTAACTTGCATTTCAGACCTAGACATAAGAGCAGAAATTAATTTCAGACTGCTAAATGAAATAATGTCTGTGTACTATAGCGATGCTAAAATCACCTTTGAATGGTTGAGGCTGCAGAAATTCTGTAGTGGTGGATCAAAAGCCCAGGATAATATTTCCGAGGGCCCCAGAAGCAATGGACTGTTCTGTATGTGGCTTTCATTATTTTTAGTGAGTATGCCCACCCTCTTAACCTCCAAATATCTTCTAATGTCAGAAGGGATTAAGGCATGATCAAGGCTTACAAAACTCTCGAGGTTCATCTGTGTGTTTCTGCACACTAGAAAAGTATCCCAATACATTTTCTGACTCATAATTTTCACTGTTTCTGTCCCAGCACCTCCACAAGCACACACTATGAGGTCTGTCTCTCCCCAGGGAAAACTGTTTTGTCTGCACATCTTGGCTGGAGTCTGCTGTGTAGCTGAAAATTCCAGGGAGGTACCAACATCATCTTAGCCACACATCCCAATTCCCCACAACAGCAGAAAGGGGGTGTGGCCTCGATTACTACTGTTTTATTTGTGTCCTTGTCATTATCCAACACTCTACTCAGATGCTGACTTAACCTCTGCTGCAATTAGGTTCAAGAATGCTGTTCCAATTACTGTGCTGATTCCTCTTTGATGACCTGTTCACTCAGCAATTCAAAAGGTCTCCGCTAACAGGACACTCTACCTTGCACGACATTAATAAATCTTTCATCAGTACATTTCAGATTCATTGCGGTTACAAGCAAAGTTCTTTGAACTTATGTTGTGCTGTTTGATGTATCTTTTAAAGATGCTCACAGCATAGAGAGGCCAGAACTGGGACAAACTCCTGAAAGATGCAGATACAAACCCTAGTTTCATACCATCTGCTGAATCTTTGAGGATGCTAAGGCTGGAAGCAGAATATCAGTTCTAACATTCCTCCAAAGGTTTCAGATCCAACCTCCAACTTTACATCATGGTCTGTCTGATCATCCAGGCTTAGAAAAAAATAGACATATAAGATAAGAACATGCCCAGAATTTATTGTTGTCTACATACTGAAAAAAAAAATATATAGAAGTGATAATGTGATAATTGTGTAGTGTTTTATTTGATAGATAACCTCCCGTGGCACTTAGAAATGTCTTTTATTAGGTGAAAACTATTTTGATTTTTTTTTAATTTTATCTTTTAATGTGAATGTAAAGTGATTTAAAATGACTGATGGATTAGGTCTTCATCAATTAGCAGGAGACTGATTACTGAGGAGTATCAAATTGCTGAGTGTGATTAGGCATTAACTCCATATCCAAGTCCCTGAGAAAAGCAAAGCAATCTTTCCCTGTTTAGAACTCCTTAACCACAAAAGTATGTAAAGAAACTGCCCAAACCATGCCCCAGAAAAGTTGCACTGAAAATAATTCTGCCATCTTCACAGCCATAGGGACATATTCATGGCCTGGGACAGATGGAAGCGTTTGTTTTCCTGTATTTAGTTAAAATTTACTGAGAATGCCATTAGAAAGAGATCACAAATCATAATGTCATTTTGATCTCGATGGAGGCTTTCTGCAACAGCAGTCTCTCATCACAAGCACCAGTGATCCTCTCCTTTATCCATTTGACTCTTATTCAAGGTAATTTTTGCACCAGAACTGAGAGTTTGAAGTTTTGATTAGATGGATCTTTTATGATGTGCTTACATCCCTCTTCTTTGGCATGGATGTGTGACATATTTATCCTGGATAATTGCCCTGCTTTTCTTCCTTTTAGAATGTCTTTGTACAGATATCAATCTCTGATTCCTTTTCTGTGCTGTACACTTCACACTATCTAGATAAAACCAAAATCCTCTTTTACCTGTCAGCAAGTATCCATTGTTGAGAGATGAAGAGCTAGCTCTATTTTTTGGGATCAGAGTGCAGCTCTGTGGTGAATGGAGTGTTTGAGGGGGAACAGGGAATGCTACCACTATTTATTATTGTAATTTTTAATTATAGCTCTATAGCATATATCATATACAATAATTATGTATTTATTATTATCTTTCCATAATCATTATGCTTGTTATAATTTCTTTATAAAATACATGTTAAGCTCAACTTCAGATGCAGACAGAAACTTCCTGACGAAAGGACTGCTTAGCTGAAAAATAACTGAGTCTCACTGGGACATGGCTATCACATAAAACTTTTCTTAGCAGAGTGACCTGGGACTACTGGAAACAACCACCTGTCAAAGCCTCCAGAGGCACCACTCACCAAGAGGGTACCTTGGGGGTGACACTGTGAAAGATGTGGGAGCACTGAAGAACTCACATGGCTTCTCTCATCCACCACTTCTCAGTAGGACAAAACCACTGGAGGAGTGAGATCAGGTACAAGCAGAAGTGCTTTTGACCTTGGTCTTCAAGGGCATTTCTCATTTGGAGCAGAAATTATGCCAGAGGCTTAAAGTATAGATTTCTCTTGACAGAACTCAAGCCTCTGCTTAACTAACAGCTTGAAAATGTCCCTAGTGACTGCTGCATGTAACTTGAAAATTTTTTAATTCTTTGGAAAACTAATGGGAGTACAGAAATATAAACATATTTTACAGCCAAAATAATTTTCAGTCTTGTGGGTTTTGCATTTTTGTGCAAGTGACAAACACAGATGAGGAAAAAGGGAAGTTTGACTGAATTCTGCTGTTCAAATTTTACTTTTCTAACTGATAACTGAATATATTCAAGCAGCCAGTAAGGTTCCCATACCATCCAAACTGATATAATGGCCTTCCATTGTTTATTAGAATCTGTGCTGAAGTTGCAGCATTTTACTTCCTGTCTTCAGAAAGCTGCTGACCCCCTTGGGAAGCATTTCACCTTCAGCCTCACCCAGGCTAGAGAAGGGAAATGAAGCCATGTTTAACACTCCCTTGCTGGAAAGAGTAACTCTCCAGCGACCATTTGATAGTGGGGGCGACCCTGGCACTGTTACAGGTGTGCACAGGCATTTTGTGAGGTCTGGGAGTGTCTGTGATTGTTGTCACAATGTCTGTCTGGCATTTTCATTGTTGGCCACTGCCTTTCACTTGTTTGCAAGGCATTGGCACTTTTATTCACAGCCTTTAAGAGAACCTATGCCAGCTCTCTGCCTGAGGCCAGCCCTCAATCTCGTCCACAAACCAGTCACCTCTTCCACAGTAGGTGTTCTTCTGTCCTGGAGTCATTAGCTCTTCAGCAAAGGCTCTCATCTCACAGCCACCACCATCACCTTTCTGACCTCTTGGGATTAGGCTGTGAAAAAGCCCAACTATAACCAGAAGCC
>NW_008238346.1:710527-741916 GCF_000691975.1 Corvus brachyrhynchos
TAACTGAGGTGAAGACACCAAACCATCCACCAGCAGCTGCTTTGGAGCTGCATGCTGCAGTACACAGGCCAGCAGAGAGCAGGACAGTGCAAAACTGCCCTCCACTCTGCACTGGGAACACTTCTCTGGGAAAGCACCAGGAAACATTCAAGATCAGGTTAGACAGGGCTCTGAGCAACCTGATGTAGTTGAAGACAGCCCTGCTAATTGCAAGGGGGTTGGACTAGATGGCCTTTAAAGGTCCCTTCTAAGCCAAAGTATTCTCTGATTTTGCTGAATGACTGTTTGTACAGCCAGGCACATGCAAGACATTTTCCCAGACACGCAAAACATCTCCAGGGTTTTCTACTCCAAGGAACGTGACATGTCTGTTGGAAGCAATACTTGCTCCCGTTGGTTAATCTTGCTCAGTACCTTGTTTATGCCTTCACCATATGCTCACAGTCTGCTTGCAGAAGCTCTGTGGCTCTTTTTAATCTCTATCACCCTTCCTCTTTTCCAAAGGCTGTTTATTACCTCTTAAATTTTAAAGTTTAGTCTCCTGCACCTGGTACACTTCTCTCCTCTGCTTCCCCAGAACTGCTCAGGCCCCACAAGCCCTTCAGAATAATATTTCTGTCACCAAACCTGCAGCTTTGCTTACTGAGACTCAGCTGTTTGCCCGTACTTTGTCGCTATAAACATCTTAAATTTGAACAACCCCACCAGCTCTCTTACAGACTAATTTAAATTTATTTTTGTGTTCTTCTACTGCCTTACATTTCTTACTCTAATTCAATCCTCTCATCTCTCTTTACTTTGTTCAATTGCCCATTATTAGACTACTGGATTCCTCCTTTCCTTATCCACCAGTTTCCATTCCTCTCATTCACCAGAAGTTAGACTCTTGTCCTTCACCTCGGTTTTCTCATTTCTTTCTTTCAGCAGTGATGCAAAAATGTTTTCTCCATAATGTCTACATATCTGCAGCAGGATTCACCTTTGGTTTCCTATTACCTTCACATTAGCCCAAACCACTTTTGGGTTTAATGATTCTGTATTACATGTTTCCTGAAAATCATTTTTCCTCAGTATTTTCAACACGCTTACAAGCCTAACTTCTTGTAGTAATTATAGCTGAGACAAATTCTTTACATTCCTTCCTGCCAAAAAAAAATTATCAGAGCTGCTTCATTTTTCTACCAACCACCACAGAAAAACTTTGATTTCCCAAAATTAGGCTGTACCTTCTCTTTTCCCTTGCATTTCCTGACATCACTGCCTTGAGCACTTGATGCAGCCAGTGAGGGTTCCTGGTAAATTCCGAGGGAGCCATCAAACCCCTGTCTCTCTACATGCACATCCCTGTGCCAAGAGGGATGTGGCAAGTTCCAGCTTTGTGCAGGAAAGCGGCAGAGGAGCAGCAGGACACTGGTTGGCAGCTGGGGGACATGCCGCTAAGGCAAGGAGGGAAGCTTTTAATGGGATTAGCACACAGAGGAGAAAAGAGGCAAGAAAGTACCAGACTTACAGAGGAATCCCTGTACCAGGAAAAGCATTCCCTGCTTTTTGTGTGAATGTTGCTGAGGATAACAGAAAAAGTACAAGAGAGCAGTGTTTTGCAGGTGAACAGGCTAGATTTAGACCAGCACAAAGCACAATCAATCAATTTTTGTGCTAGCAGCAGTGCTCAAAAAGTGCAGAGCGTAACTGAACTTATTTTACTTGTTTTATAGACTTTTAACAGGATTTTAGAGCATCTGGCAGGAAGGAATATGGCAAATTTTAACACTATTCATCATTCTTAAGGAACTGATCAAGCTTATAGCAAGCTGATGGGTGGGCTATGAGAGTGAGGGAGGTACTTCATGATAGCACACTGCACAATTGTTTTGCCTCATTATCTTTTAAATATATACTAAATATCCGGAATATTAGAAGTGTTACAACTGTAAATATACCAAATATCTCAGGCCATAAAAATTCCAAGAAGAGGACTAGATCATGATGCTTCTGGATCCACTAAAGTCAGTAGAGGTGATGTGAAGTCACAACAGATGAAGATGAGCTCTACCTGAATATTCACAGTACTGAGTGTAAGATGTAAAGTCAATCACTTTTACATCAACAGATAATAGAAATCACTGCATTGCATATTTTCTACAGCAAAACATATTAAGGGGGTAGTTCAGCATACCTGGATAATATTAAGAAGAATTCTAAGGTTTTTTTGGAAGAAATAAAAGCTTAGTGGGAGCACCTCTGCAGTTCCTATTGCGTAAATACACTCATCTGTGCTATGTAAAGCTAATATAAATAGGTTGCCAGATGCTACAGCTGATATAAAAGAGTGGAAAAATCTGACCTAATGTTGTTCTGTACCTACACTGCACTCTGCACTGCTGTAAATGAGAACACAGGACACCAAGCAAGTGGAAAATGGAGGATAGTATTTTCGTTTGGAATACAAAGCTGTGCTGTGTCCTGCTCCAGCACCGCTCCTTTCATTTACATGGGAGCCCTGCTGCATCCCTCAGTGGGGATGGAATTAACACATTTCAAAATCATCATCTTTCTTTTTTTGCTAAACAATAGGAAACTTTCCCGTGATGCAAAGCTTTCAATACAGGAAGAAACCTACATCCTTCATCTTGTCTTCAATCCCAGTCTGCATCCCCTGAAATTATTTTTGTTACCTATACTCTGACAAAATGCCTGCTCCTATTGAGAAGTTCTGTTTTGTAACTTGAATGTCCATTAATATCACCAAATTGTGAAAAAGGGAAGCGTAAAAGTGACAAAATACTTCCAGAAAAGCACAAGGAGTATTTCTGGATAATAAAGACATTTTTTACCTGCCAGAGGACAGTATAACAAGGATTCATGACACAAAGTTTACTGTAAGATGATAAAGTCTAGAAAAAACAAGTTCCTAACTAGTTTGTATTTTGTGAAGTTTTTCTAAATAAAACCAGCTCTTGACTGAAAATTAATTTGAAATCAAACATCTTACTGATCTCAGTATAGCAGTGAATTGGTGAAACTCTGCAACAGGAATCACATAGAATCCAACTCACAGATTCACAAGACTAAGATCAAAAGAGATCTCTGTTTTCTTATTGAAATATCTCAGGCCACCCAATTATCCAGTCCTGAGTCCAATAACTTGTATTTAACTAAAGAATTCTTTGTCTCAGATTAAAGCTTGTCTGCTATAAAAGCTTTCAGACTTTGCTGTAAAATCTGAAGAGACTTTGTCTCTATCCCTTTCCTTGTACTTTGTTCCAGTAGTTAATCACTATTACCATGTATTCTGAAAAGCCTCTTTTGAGTCTTAATTCAACTTCAGCCTTTGCTTCTTGTGGTGCATCTCTCCTCCAGGCAAAAGATTTTCTTAATATCTCCTATTTTTTTCTCTATGTGAATGCAGTTTATAAAAAGAACAAACAAATTTCCACCTACTCACAAACCCAGGGAATGAGCAGGTACAGCTTTTAATCAGCTGCAGCTTGTATCCATCCTGCCCAAATTCAGGCAGCACACAAACTTTTCTGCTGTTTTTTTATAAAACAATTCACTGCACATTTCCAAATAGGGCTGCTGATCCACCCATCATAACTTTCAGTGTTTGAAACCATTAATATTCCTGTCTAAATAAAATATGCTTTGCATTCTCTAAATTTTTCTTCAAACTTTCCAATGCTGGTTGTTTCTTAACCTTTGTCTGAGGTGATGAAGGGTCATCTTTGTTATCAGACTACTCATCCTCTTGCAAGTACTTCTGTTTATGCTAATTAAAAAGAGAATGCTAGATTTTATTCCCTGAGTCTTTCAGTCTTTCACTTCAAAATGATTTCTTATCATTCTATCGTGAACTCCCTAAAATTTAGCAAAATTCTACTATAATTGTGGGCAATTATATTCCTGTCTTTTCAGTATTTATTGCCTGAACATGTAGTATAGCCCTTCCACCAGTGTACCTGTGAGCTGTATGGGGTTAGCTAAGCAGAACAGTAACTTTAGCTGCTATTTCATTTCAACTACCAGCTCATCATATTTGGGTTGTTTTGTTTTGTTTTTAATATCAGTCCAACATTAGCACTGCCTTTCCCTTCTGCAGTTTCCCTAGCCAGCTAAAGTTAATTACACACTAAGATCAGGTAGACAGATGCTCCTCTGTTATAATATTCTTTCTTTTTTTAAAAAACTCCTAGATTCTATTATCAGACAGAAAATATTCTCTAAAAGAAATTGCCTAACATCCTCATTTTATTCATGGATTGGAAAATTCTTCATCTTTGTGTGATAAGCTCATCACCTGTATTTTCAGCTACTGGACAAAAGTTGTCTTTGAAAAAATTTGGCTTTCTCTGCACCAAAAAACATTTTATTATCTCTCTCTACCAACAAGAATAGTATCTTTTGCAGGGATTTTCATACCTAATAAAACTGACATGGAAGAATTCTGTATGACTTATAAACATGGATTTTTCTCTAATATTTGTAGCCTCCTGTTACTTTTTTTTTTGCACATCACAATTTCCCAGGGTTATTGATTGCCATCTGTTTCTCTTTTTCAATGTTAACTATAAATTGCTTGGGAAAAAAAAATTAACTGCCTCCCTTGCACATTAAAGTAGAATGAGGTTTTAGCCAAAGTCATTGTTTTTCCTGATTTGTCGGTTCCTAAAATTAAAAAAGCTCTCAATTTTCCTTCTCATTCTTCTTTCTATTCCTTCCTCTTCAAGTGGTTCAGCTAATGATTTTCCTTTCACCTGGTGAAGCTGGGCTTTCTTTGCAGCACTGAGTAGCTGTGTGTCTCTTTGCAAGTGTTGTTATTGTTTCTGCCTTCTGTTTGCTCCTGTGGGTGTAAGGGGACAAGAGTTCTGCTCTCTGACCAACCACCAGCTTTCAGTCCAAAAAGTCACCTCCATCAACTGCTGTTAAACCCAGAATAAAATAAGTTGGTTCCTTGCAACAGTTCTGATATTAGAAAATGGTTCTGACTCTTTTGTCAAATGATGTCCTGGCATGGTGTGAGGGCTGCCCTGTGCATCTCCCAGGTGAAGCCACAGTGTTTCTCTCCACCCAAACACAGAATTGTGTCTGTCTGCTGAGTGGATCCCATGGATTTTACTTACACAGGACTAACCTGTGGTCTCCTCATATCAGATTTTGGATATGGGGGCAGAAAGCATCTGGGCAGTGTTTGTGTCTTCAGCTTGTAGCAAGAGATGATTACTAAAGATTCAGTAAAGAAAACTAGGTGTCAAAAAAATAATGTGTGAACATCAGAAGATACATGCTGATTCTACTCTGCTTAGTGACATACAGCACTGTTTGGTATTAATCTTTCAGTGCCATTTCTAATAGACAACTTAAAACTAAGCTGCACCTTATTATCTACTCAGTTTTCTTAATTTAATCAATTTTCTTTGACCAGTTTAATTTTGATGGACTTTGATCAAATTCCAATAAAATCAAAATGCTTAAGTGAGAATTACACAAGCTTTTGGATTTGTTTGGTTTTTTTGGTTTTTTGGTTTTTTTGTCTTTTACTAAAATCCTCAATCATTGTTTTTTTAACATCTTTCCTAAAAGAAAAGATGCAACGAACACAGTGGCTAATACATTTAAATAACATTGATTGATCTCCACATATCAATGTCACCAATATGCCCATGAATGCCATGGTTGAAATCTTAGTTCCATTAAGGATCATTAGTTTCTTGAATGTATTCATTATTCAAAACCACTTGGTAGTTATTTTCTGCCTCTGGAGCTTGTAGGGGGTGTGTGTCTTCTTTACTCACTTAACATTAAAACATCCTTCCTGCCTTTGATAAGACAAAACTTTCATTGATTTGAGCAGAGATTAATTCTCTCCTCTAAATACCCACTCTCAGACTAGCATCTCTACAGATTTTCAACACTTAAAATGAGTTGTGAGTTAATCTGGCCAGTCCTTTTTTAGTTCTCACGCTGATTAACAAGGGATTAGGTTTTTTTTCATTAATCACTCAGCTCTTTGGTAAAACCAGGAAATCTCTTCCACCATCCCTCACACTTTGAGAACCAATTTTCCAAAATACTTTCTTTTTAACCACAGTTTCTATTTTCAAAAAGACAATATTATAGTTGTATTACTTCAGAAGTTTTAGTGGCTGAGAATTTCATTAACTGCATTTCTGACCTTTGTATAAAAATTACCTCTGTCATATACTATATTTTTCAAATTATTTCTCTTGGATCATAAAAGAAATGTCAATATTTTTCTGTTTAGCTAGTGGGTCATATTCTGTTCTGGTTAATAAAAGAACCTATGAAGTAACTTTGTTCCTCAGTAGTTATACTCAGCATTGCAGCCAGCATGAGAGCAAAATTGAGGTAGGTGAACTTCTTTGGAGAATGATTTATTGCACTTTGCAGTTCATTGCTTTTTCACACTTACAGTTTTCATGAAATTGGGTATTTCTGCTTTTTAAAAAATCACCACAAAGCAGTAAGGCTTTTAAATTAAAAAAAACACCAACAAACATTTCAGTATCTGTTGTGTGAATGCAACTTAAATGAAAAGACAGAGGTTTACAAATCATCAAATATACCTGCATTCATTTTCTTTCTAGATTAGAAATACAAAAAGAAGATGAATTTGTTCCTTGACTAATGTTCCTGGAGTTATACCAGTGTAATGTTGCACTCCTATCTCGTTTGAAAACAAAAACTTCATAAATTTCTGCTGAATGCACACTGACTAAGCATGAGTTAAAAAACCACTAAAATAGTCTAAACTTGTTGTTTGAATTTCTTTAGTCTGTGAGGTGCTGTACAGGCCCAGCCACACAACTCTGGGGCAGCCTGAGGATGATCCCACTTGTATGAGCTGTGATTAACCTCTGGTTTTCCATGGGGCAATGGGCAACAGGTAAAGAGAAGCAAAATATCCTCATGGCAACCTCCACGCCACACCATCCTGTCTTCCCCAGCCAAGGCTGTATTTGCTGGCAGATAGTCCTGTGAATCTCACGTGAGGGGAAACACATGCATTTCAACATGGCTGTTTCCTCACAAACTGTTTTGATTTTGGTTCTTGTTTACTTTGGTGCTTGTGTATCTTCAGAAGAGCAGGAGGTTGATTGTTTTGTTTTATTTTTAAATTCCACAAACATAAGACAATGGGGATGGAGTAATAGTGGGTCATATAAACCATTTAGTTTGAAAGTTCCCATCATGAAACATTCTCTTAACAATTTGGAAAATTGGAATTATTTGGTTTTGGGCTTTTTCTGAGCAAAAGCTAAGGCAATTGTCAGTCAGTCATCCTAAAGGTTTGGGGTGGGGGGGAATATCTTTTCTTTCTTTTCTTTGAAATTCTGGAAAGTGGGGAGCTGATTTTAACCACACCCCTCTCGAATATCTGTCTGGAATTGCACCAAAAAAGGGAGCAGTGTTGTTGAACTTGTTTTCCTTCAAAACTGAGGGGAAAGGGTTGCTGGCAAGATTTTCTGAGCTGCAGCTGTAGGCTCTGGAGAGGACACACAGACATCTAGTGGAGAAACTGCAGATCCAGGAGATACAGAGCGGCAAAACTGGGACACTTCTTGCACGCACCCATGGGGGTTCCCCCCAGCCGCCCCACATCCTCACTGCCATGAAGCTGAGAGATAGCTCAAGGCCCATCAAACATCTGGAAAAGAGAGTGCCATGCCTGGAGACTGCTCTGTGCCCCTTTTCCCAGGATTCATTCATTCCTGTCCTTCCAAACCATGGACACATCATGAGAACGCGCATGAAATTCCTTAAGAAACCTCCTATAATTCAGAGGCTTATCATGGCCTTTCAGAAGCTTTTGAAGTTCCCCCATTACTGATTTTTCATATCAGGAGTCCAAATGAAGCTGCTCTTTTACAGATTTGACCAAAATCAGGTGGTATAAATCTTACAGGATAATAACTAAGCAAGAAGCAAAGTCAAATTCAGCTCAAGAATGCAGACATTTAAGTCCTGCCAGAGCATTTGGGAACCATTTAGCCAAATTCAACAAGTTTGGAATAAAGGTGAATGAGGACTCTCTAAAAGAAAATATAGGTGTCACAGTATCGTTTTTCATACTGCCCATTCTTAGTTTCTGAAATATGAATTCAAAGCAAAACTGAGAAGGAAGAAGGATTTTTTGCAAAAGACTTCATCCATCAAAACTGAATTGGAAGACCTTCCACTGCTTTATTCTCTTTTGTCTCAAAGTCTTATGAGCATTTAGTCTTAGCACAACTTCATAACCTTGAACTTATTCTGTAAGAAATAGAAGCCTAGTAAAATATCCCAAACAAATTAAATGCAACCAATTCTTTGACATGCAAAATGAATTTCAGTTTTGCCCTACTGTGGTCTAATGTTTCATTATTATTAAGAATGTCATCAGTATTTTGCCTGCTGGGAGAGTATTTTTTCCTCTTTTTCAATCTTACTCAAAGTCTGCTACTCTTTATTTTACTCATCTTAGCAGCAGAGGCTGGTGAGGAGGTGGGGGATGAGGTTTTCCCAATAAACTGGTGCTTTCTGCTTAGTGTTTTTGTATGGGTCAGAGTCACAGAGGGGCTTGCAGTGAAATGAGCACCTGCCACTTCCAATGACCTGCTCTGAACAAGACCTTCCCATATAACAAATATATATAAATACAAACAAGTCTAAATAGTTAGAATGCAGCATAGTCCCTTCTAAACCTATAAATAAATCATTTGCAAAAGCCCAAATCCTGATTCAAGTCCATGGGACCTTCTCCACTGACATTAGCACAAGAAAAATGAAGGACAATTTTTGCCTGATGTTAGGGATCCAGACAGAGATGACCAAGGTGCAGAAATGGTGGGTGACTCTTATTTCTCAATAGAAATAGAAAACTCAATCTTTATCTAGAAGTCGTGGACTTTCTTGGCTCTCAGAGGCCTATCTTTCCTTACTTTGTGTTTTACTATAAAGACTCAAGAAGAGAATAATGTCTTAACACAAAGAGGGAGAGTGTCTTTATGCAACCTTTGACTGAAGAGGAGGAAATATTTACTTTGCTTTCTTAATCTCAATAGGCTGCCTCGTTTGACACGCAGAGACTTGCTTTGTATGCTTTGCGACAAATTGCATGGATTTGTCACTATTCTCTAGGTCTACAAATATCCTTCCTAGGCTTCAGTTCCTTGTATTTTATAGTAAGGTGTTAAGGGACATGTATTATTTGGTGTCTGTTTAAAATTCATTAATTTAATACATGTTCTCATCTCACAGTCATTTACTAGAAAGCAAACAAAAATAAGCATGAACAAGACAAAGTTTCAGGTTTTGTATTCTAGCAAATATTTGCTGTGAAAACAGTTGAACCATTTGCATTTCTTTTGAGTCAGACATCACCAGCTTGGATCTGTTATTCCACAATCCAGGCAAAAATGACCTTCAGCAGGGTCCCACAGCTAAGCCTCTGGATTATACCACCTTCTATATTGGTTACAATCCTAAACTATGAAATGCAAATTCTTGTACCAGTAGCATGTTTCCTCATATCTCTCTGAGTTATTGTACTGTAGGCAATGTTCATTCGAACACAATAAATCTCCACTGAGTTGGAATTTAATATACTCCACTGCCTCGAAGTACTGCAGGTATAAATATCCTGGAGTCCTTATGCTGCACCTGCAGAAGGCACAGTGCTGGTGTAACACAGCTACAATACTAAGAAAGGTTTTAATACAGAAATAATATCCCAAATTAACTGTGGTGTGAGTATTATAAAACATGAAGGACCAGCTTTGCCAGTAACACCTCTTCATTGGTTACATAAAATTAACTTGTTTTCTGCACTAGGTGCCTCACCCAGCAGCTGTTGTGATATTTACAAGTGTTAAGACTGGTGGAAAGGAGCATATTTTGGGCTTTGGCTCAGCAGAGTTTGGATCTTTTCCCAGCCTCTCCAGCATCTTGGCAGTCCAGCCAGGTCAGTAAGTGCTGTCTCTGTGGCTGCCTCAGAGCCAAGTTTGCATGGCTTTTGTTCTTCCACAGTGATTAAGAAGCAGCCACATCTTTAGTCAATGACAGAAGTATCCCAGCTGGCCACCTTCTGTCTCACCAGCCAAAAGATCATGCCCTTCTTAGAACTTGGCAACTAGAGTGAGGTTTGGTTCAAGTTTAACTCAAGTCATGAGCTCTGTTTAGGACCTAGAAGTGGGTCTACTTCAACCATTCTGACACCATTCACCTGGGAACTCTACACTGGCAGGATTCATAGAAGGAGACATAAATTAGGGAGAATTTTTTCAAACTTCTGTATGGCCAGAAAAATTCTGAGACCTGAATTCTCAGAATCTTCTATGATTCTGTGAAAATGGAATCAAGCATCTCAATGGAAATAGTTAACCATATCAGTGGGATCCCCCAAACCATATTGTTCCCTAATTCCCTCAAATTCAGGAGCAGAATTTCCTTTTTACACTCATGAGGAAACTTGCACAGGCAGCACAGAGTAGACCAGAGGCAATCAGCAGGTGATGTCAGCTGTGGGCCAAAGGACACTGCCACCAGTGTAGTGGGGGACTGGTTCAGACAAAAAGGAGCAAAGGGCTGATATAATGAAACTCATTTCACACTGGTCCCTAAACACACCTTAGGGGGAAGAGAAAATCATGAAAGAGGGAATCATTACATTTCCACTCAGATAAAGGAGACTTTTAAAATGACACTTTAACTTCACAGTTGAAATTTCCTGCATAACAAGTACCACTGGGATTCCCCTGCACTGACATTGAGAGATGCCCCAGTCATTCATAGTCAAAACAGGATGATTCAACTTTGTACAGTCTGAATGTCAGAACTCCCTGGGCAGATGCAACTCATTATAAAAAAAAGAGCCCTTTTGTCAGTAGATCTTATGTCAGTTAGGGAAGTGGTTTTACTACCAGGAAAAGAATTATTTTGGCTGCACAAGTTCTATCTCCACTACCAGAACTTTGCCACTGTAAATATACTAACCTGCCTTTGTAGTGAAGAGTGGTCCTCAGTGAGTCATTCATTGAGAGAGAGACACTTTGGAGACAAATAATCTACAATACTGATTAGTGACCATCAACACAATGAGTCTGTAGAGCCATCTGTTTTCCATATCCATCCATTACCTGCATTAATTATATTATCCCTGATCTGCAACTGAATACCAGAGGCAGATATTCACTCTGGAATAATTAAGTTTTATTCTCCCCTTTATTTGCCTGAGTATAAAGAGGATAAATTCCTTTGTGTCATAAGGAAATAGAGGCTGCACTCAGAATAGGATGTGCATTTATGTACCCATGCATTGAATGGGGGCATGGTTTGGGGAGAAATCTGTGTTGTGAAGGGCTGTTGTGGGTCAGCCTCTGGAATTTCCCACATCTGGGAAAGGTCTTTGGATGAGATAGAGTTTGGTCACACATATGCTTGGCATAATGGAGAGGGTTGTTCTGCCTCATCCAGATTTGTGCATAAACCCACACTTAAACCCATTCCACCTCTCAGTTTACCAGAATTTAAATGTGAGACATAACACTGTCTATTTAAAAAACTGAGGAACAAGGGGGAATAAAAACTCCTTTCAGGACATGAACTTAAATTGCCACGGGGTCCTTTCTGCTAAGCAAACAGCTTTTCTAGTAAACTGGAGCTGATGATTCAGCAATTGCTGGGAAGTGGCCTTTCAGCAGGGAAAACTGTGTGTGGGAAAGGTCATTTGAGCAGTGTTGCCTATGGGTGGCACTGATGGTAATGGTCTCATTTCCTGAGGGTTTGTGAAATGGTCCAACAAGCACTGTCAGCCTTCCTTAACCCAGTGAATGGTTTCTGGCCTAGAAGCTAACCCCAAGCCCTGGGGTAAGAGGGAAACTCTTTCGTGCCTTTGGGGAAAAGGTCTCTTTCTGGCAACCTGCCTCAACCTCAAGATAAAACCTTCTCCAGGTATCTTCCCTGAGGAATTCACAATTCCCTGCAGCTCATTTTCATCCCGCCTGTATCCTGCTTTGTCTGCAAATCAGGAACTGTATAAATCCCATCACATATTTGTTTTCTATTAGTTAGGAGTAGACAGAATTTAGCAAATTAAAGAAAACCTCAGACTCCTTCCTTTTGAAACCCATATATTTGGCAATGTGCTGCACACCCTAAAATGACATGAGTAAGATGCATTACAAAGGAGGAAACCTGGAAATTAACTCCCTCCACCCTGCTGTTAATCAAGAACAGATCATATTTCCAGGTCTGGTACTGACAGGTCTTTGGACTCCGTGATCTCCATTACAGAGGCAGTTTCAGTTCTCCAGTTCTTATGAAAATCCCTAAACCTATTCAGTTCAAGAAAACAAAGTTCTTAAAATCCAGGTTTTAAAGCTCCACAGGTCTGATCTTTGACAGGAAGGTATGTGGATGTGTCTTGGAAAGGAAATGCAGGAATTTGTGTAAGATTAGACTGAATACTAAAGAGAAACATGATCCCTGGCAAGGGGACAGAGGGATTGATATCTCATGAACTTGTTCATCAAGTGCATGAACTTTTTCTTCCCTGAGAGCATTTTGGCCAAGTTGCTCATGCTGCTATTCAGATGCTTTACAGCCAAGGAAATAAAAAGCCAAGAGACCTTGTCTATCCATAATACAACATTGCTTGTATTACACGGTGTCTGGGTAATGTTGGGGTCTGGGTCATTGCTATCATGAATTGGAAGCATGGCATCAACATGATGCAAAGACAGACAAACACACAACCCACACACAGAGTTTGTAAGACTGGGTCTGGTTGTCTGTTTGAATTCAGAGTGGCTGCACTGTCTGTATTCCTTATTCATTGTAGCAGGAAGCATTTCCTTTCAGTGCCTTAGTCTGTACAGACTGCTGCTATGGGCTGCTGATCACTGATTGCTTTCCGTTCCTTCAGCCACTTAAGAGAGAGATTAATTATCGCACGTGTCTGCTTTGAAAGACGTTCACTCTGCTCCTTTCTTGAAGATCCTTCAGAAAGAGGTGACAGTGACCAACCTCTCACGCAAAGATTTCACTTTTCTTACCACATTTTACTCTGAAAGCACCTGCTCTGCATTCAGCCAGTGCAGACATTTTCACATTCTTAAGTTGTTCATAAATTATCCATGTGTTTTCAAGCCTTCAGGGAGCCAGAGCAGCTGCGCATCTCCCGCTGAAGGCCTTATGCACCCTGCAGATCCTCTGTCATGGTCAGTGTAGCAGTGGGTGGCAAAACATTACACGTCTGAATCCAAGCTCACCTGCCAATTGTGCTACATGTTTTGGAGTCAGAAGGAAACATCTTTTCTCTAGTCAGCTGGCATCAGTTGTCATGACACAGTGTAAAGTTGAATCCTGTTTGTGACCTTACTTCATCATAGACCCTTATTTTCCAGGAGATTCAGCAAAGGGTTTACAGCTGCTTGGCAGCTTGGCAGGCTGAAGTATTGATTTCTCAGTGCACTCTGCACAGCCCTTTGGGCCCACAGGCAGCCTGGGTCTCTGTCCTTGGTGAGTGTGAGGAAAAGCTCAGCGAAAGCCTGATTCTGCTTTCTCGTGGCTGCTCTCACTGAGCACAGTGAATATCCATGCACATCAGCTCAGCAATGTAATAGTTGCTGCCTCACTGCATACAGATCACAATCCCCACCAGATGTTCATTATGTTGCCTTGATAGATAATATATTGGGTAAGGTTCGTTTATGACGGGTTTACTGCGAACTTCATCAGCCCCAAATGCTACAGCTCTAACAAGGGAAATTAAGGTCCTGCTGCAATCTCGTACTCCCAGATCGTGGTTCAAGCAGAAGGGTGGATTGCTGTGTTCAATCGTAATTTCTGTCTCAGCTTAAGCACTGGCAGTTGTCAGCATGATCATGTTGGGCATAAAAGGATAGGCATCGTTGTAAGAAAAATATGGATGGAAACAGAGAAAAATAGCAGATATACAAGAGTAACTTGTCAGATGCAAAAATGAAAATGACTTTACAAGGAATTTATGCCTGCTAAAACAAGAAGGTAGTAACAGACTGGAACATAGCCCAGCATAAAATCAGATTCCATGGGGACCTCACAGAGTGTGTGTGTTAACCTCTACTGCACCATATTTTTGTACTGTCTTCATACTACATGCAAGAATTGCCTTTTTCTGGCTTTCTCTGATGGAGCTTTAACTCAGTGCAGTCACACCCGAGTGACTTTGAACCCAATCCTATAGCAGGTAGAGTGTCTCCAGGAAAGTACTGTCTCCCAGCACTGAGTAAAGTACTGAGCTCTTCTTGAAACAGCAACCCCTTGGAAAAAAGTCATAGCCAGAGTGAAAAACATCTGTCAAATCCAGTGGGAAAAATGTACTTAACCCAAACTGAGAGAGGCCTAGGGCACAGAGGTGTCTATTCACCACCTGAGCCGGTGGTGTCTAAAACATGGGCTGTGCTTGGTGACTTTGTCATGTTCAAAGACACCAAAGCACACTTTATCCACTTGGAATGGCGCTCAAATTATAAGGGACCCAAATCATATTCCTTAATATCTCACACCAGGAGCTACTTTTAATGGAAATCAGAGTTGGAAGAAGCTCTCAAAAATCTACAGAAAGGTCGGTTTGGGATGGTGGAGGTTAACAGACACACTGACTCCATATAAACTTGTTATCCACGTAAATGTCCAATCTTTCTTTCTGAATCTTACTAAGGTCTTGGCCTTAAGAGCTTCCTGTGCTATTTGGGTTGATTCTGCTATTATCAGAATCAATTTCCTCATTACCAAAAGTACATCTAAGTACATTAAGGGCCAGATTCTTGGCTGGTATGAATTAATCTCCCTTCCAGCTAGTGAGACTGCAATGTTACACCCCTACAAAGTGAATATAAACTGCTGCTAAATCAGAATGTTTGCAATTTTCAGACTAATGGAAAACCAGGGCCAGTAGCGATGTAATTTCTTTCACATTATCTCCCCATAATTGGTGAACTAGCCTGAGTAAAACCAGAACTGATGCGATGACTTGGAATTTGGCAGGACTGAAGGATTTGTTTTGTTACTGTTTGTGATGGCATCAAAACTTCTTATCCCAACACTTTATAATATATCGGTCACCTTTTACATCTATTTTTGGGAGAAGGAGAGTTTGCAACTGTTAAATGTTTAATAACTCACAAGATGGCAAATAAAATGTTTGGGTTTTTTTTCCCAAGATTTCATAGAAGTAAGGGACACAACAAAATTCTGCAGCATGTTTTCTTGTTGGTAACTTCAATTTAAGTTGCTTGCTGTGCCAAGCCTGGATGCAGAAATCCCTGAGAGAGCAGTGACTCATCACGTCACTTGGGAAAAATATCAATTACCCCGCATATTGCTGTGCGTACTGCAAAACCCCTGAGCCTGGAGACAGCATGGCAGTATTTCCAGAACACACATCTTCTCAAGGATTTTGGAACTGTAAGGCAATTTCTTAGGGAAAGGTTAGTTAAAAATTATTCATGCTAGCAAAAATGAAAGCATTCCAGAGGACTATTAAATGAAAAAAAACCTGGAGATAACTAAAATTATGGGTTCTCCGCTTTCTAAATCTCATTTGAAGACCGTAAAAGAATTCTGAATGTCTATCATAAAGAGCATAGTTCATTGGCATATATTCTTGTTCCTTGAAGCAGGTCCGGGATGCGTCGCCTCTCCCCGTATCTGGATGGAGCTCAGATCAGAGTCTTGATTCATTCCTCTTCGCCTCTCATGAATATCAAGGAGCCTGAAAAGTTGTCTCTGATTTATTTGTTCAGATGTCTGAAAATACTGAGTAAATGTGCTTATCTATGAGTGCATGTGTGTGCAGAAGGACTAGGTCAGTGTGTAAAAATGTGGACAGAAAACTGTGTGGCAATTATTCAGCATTAAATAGCACAATTTTCTCAGCATGAGGCTTCCTCCACAATAAGTTATTTTTAAAGAATGTGAGTAAAGATGAAAGCTCCCATGGTGAAGCTATCAAAATGACTTGATATAAAGTCAGTGGCTGTCCCTTTGAACAACCCGAACAATTGACATGAGGTGTGAAATTCTAGACAAAGGACAGAGAAAAGTCCGAGAAAAACAGAAATGCTCCTGCCTACAATGTCACTGGAGGCTGTATGTACATCATGTAGTCAATGTGATAACTAAAAAATTTCATCAAAGAAGGTCCTACTGCTTGTAAGAAGTTCAAAAGGGATCAAATTAGGTTTTTAACCCTATAAAATGGCATTATCTCTCAGCCAAATGAAAGCTGATAAAGGTCTACCAGTGTCAGCTGTGCTAAGGAGAATTATTTCACACTTGCAGCCTTGAAATCAGTGGATTTCTTGATGAGTTGCAAATATAGATGTCATAGCATGTAAATAGATCTCGTTTTACATGAAAAATAGGTACAGTATTTTCAGAGCTAGTATAGACCTCTAAGCTGAGCTCCATGTACAGTGGAAGTCCTCTTGTTTATAACAAAATGGTACCAGTATTACTGACTTTTTATTCCAGATTAAGTTCAGGTAATGAAGATTAACTCCTGCTTATTTAATCTCTACAGGTTATAGCTACTGCTCACCATGTAGATGAATTTAGGGTTTAGCCATGCAGCAAAAGTCCACCTGGTGGAAAACAGATGAACCCTCTAAATCGTTCCATTCCTGTATCATGCCACTTATAAAGACAAATTATCAAAATGCATCAATATCAGTCTTAAACTAAGGGGTATCTGCCAGGGACTTAGTCAGCTTTTGCTAGCTGTTAACATTGTCTTCGAGACAAGCGGTTAAGGGGAATAAATCAGTTTATTCAAACAAACTGTGTTTGGCTGTGTGTCTGTGTCCATGAATGTCTATGTTTACTGCATGTACCTACCCATTAAAATGACATTGCTGTCATCAGAAGGTAGCTACTGGTTTGGTTCTTTGCTTAGTTTTTAGAACTTTTGCTGGGCTTTCACTTTGTTTTTGAGCCTTGGTATGTGGTTGCCTGTGGGTTTGTTTTAGTTCTGTGTATATCAAAAGAAACATCCTTACCCAACAGGAGCTTTGAGATTAATTGATTGATTGATTGATTGACTCACTGCCTGACTGTCCTCCACTTTGCAATCCAAAATTTTTGGTTTAGGCTAGATGAGAAAGATGATTTTTCAGGCCTCAGTATCTCACACAGACCTTCTGACCCAGCAATTAGAAACCAAATGCCACAAATCCCATGTCAACACCCACACCACTAAATAACATAAATACAGACTCCAAACCCTTGCACTGCATCTTTACTGGGAAGAAAGAAAAGAATATTCTTTGTCTCCAGGCAAAAAATCTTGTTATGTTTCCCTGCATGCAGGGCTATGTTCTGTACCTCATCTCCTAGTTCTGCAGTTAAGGAGAAAGAGGGGATATTGATTTGAGTACAGAAGGTTCATTTTGGCTAGAAGAGTTGGGATCTCAGTGCCTTGTGGGGAATGAAGGAAGCAAACATCACAGTGCTTCAGGAGGAAGATTGCTCCCAGTATTATGTACTTATGGAGGATTTGGACAATGAGAGTGCAATGCCTCAGCAGATTCCTGAGGACTACATTTCCCCAAATCTCTTCATTCCAACTTTTAGGGGCCTAAAGAAAGCCCTGGCATGAGGACATCTCTTTGCCCATATTCATGCAGCCTAGGTTGATCCCTGTCTGATGGGGTAGGAGTAGAGGGCAGGGAAAAGTCTTCCAGGGGTTTCCTTCTCTCCACCTAAAGTAAAGGGAACTGATTGCTGTGCTGTGTCCATTAGGGCCTCAAGGGCAATAGCAAAGAACAGCCCAAATTACATGAAGGAAAATAAGACACAAAAAAGAAAATATCTGTTTTTTTGAACATCCCAAACTCAAGGAAATTGCCCCTGTACTACAAGTAGTTATTCCTTTTGTGTCTCCATAAGCAAAACACTCAGATCTTCTTTGGCACCAATAAAAAAAAGGTTTTCCATAAATTTTTGTCAGTGTGTTGTCTTATTCCACACAATCTCTTTTGCCAGTTCTCTCTTTTTACTTTCCCCTCCTTTTTGTATGCAGGGTCTTTCTTTAAAGCCTCAGTATGAAAAGGCTCTATGCTTTCTTTGTGCATATGGAGTCAAAGCTCAGATCCCTCTCCTCATTATTGGTATTTTCTGCACAGCCACAGAGAGGGGGAAGTTTTCATCAGCCTTTGTTATTGAATTCCAGTAGCAATTGCTCTGAGTGAAGACGGAGATGAATCTTCTTGCACACAGATGTGCCCACACACACACAGAGCCCTAGACCCACAGAGGTGTCATTCTCCACAGCCCATGGGGAGTACATCCGAGATCCTGTCGCCTGGAATACCCCTCAAGGTGCAATATCCATATGATGCTCATCACAGGTAGCTACAATATATTCACTAAGATACAAAGCATGGAATTTCTGCAGATACAGGGCTAAACTGAGTCTGAAATGCCTTCACATGTCCAGTAGAGCCCATTGCAACAGAGGAGTTCAATTCCTAGCAGTGGCCACACCAGCACTTTCATGGCCCCATTCCCGAGAGTTCCCAGCCAAGTTTGACTCCCTCATCCAATGTCTAAATTCTCTCCTCATACTCTTCGCTTTTGGTAAATCTAGCCCTCTTCTATACTGATCAGGGCTGTACTTTTGAACAGTCTGACCAAAGCAAATGCTCCCTGGGGCCAACAGGGGAGGGAGAGGAACTTCCAGGGTGAATCGGTGAGATGTGCCCTATGCAGTATGCACAGATTGACTTTACAGCACTTGAACTCCATGAATGCAAATCATCCTAAATCCGTGAAGGAAAGAGCATGTAAAACTGCCCTTGCTCTTTCTCCTTCTTTCCTTTCACTTTATCCTGTCAGCACCACATATATCAAACTGGAGCTCTGGGTTTTAACTAGGCTTTACTGTTTCATTCTGCTTCATGAATTTTTCAGTGTTTACACTTATGCTTAATATAATAAGATTGATAATGCAGCTGCCTGATAGATTCTCATCCAGGCTTCTCAGCAAGTGAGATTCTTATTCTTTCTTCCTAATTTCTGTAATATCCAAAAGTTCATTTTCACCTTTTGCATCTTGATGCTGTTTTTCATCTTTCACATATTCATCTTCTGACACAATGTCTTCAAGGTAACAACATTTACCCAATGGATTTATATGACTGGGATGTGATATGCTGCCTATACTGCTGCAGCCAGGGCACTGCTTCCCTCCCACAGGGAAGTTAGTGGAGCAAGTGGAGGATTTTACTCTGAGGAGCTCTGTGAGATGCAGTGCCACTGCAGTATGTCAGCTGTGTTGTCCCAACAGAGGGGGATGGCATTCATGTACTCAAAGTCCCAGTAGCTTTCACCTGTGAGCACAAGGAAAAAAAATCCAAAGAAAATGAAGAACCAACAGAAAAGAGGGATTAGTAAATATATACATGATTTACAGCCCAGAAGACTGTATGCTTTGCCTCTTTCAGCCTCATGATCCAAAAACAATGGTCAATGAAAATGACTGGCAGCAAAATTAAAACAATATATAAAAGGGAGTAAGTCTTTAAGCAGCATGTGTTGACTTTACTGCATGGGAAATCAATGAGACATACAGTTTAGTGGGATTAGAAAGGGGAACAGGATGTTCACATAATCAAAGTGCAGAATAAGCAGCAGAAGGATGTCAGATGCAGTACTTTAGGGCTCAGAGTCCTTTCAGACCCCTCATCACCGTACACATCTCCCACTCCTTTCTTCCTTCCTTCCTTCCTTCCTCCCTTCCTTCCTTCCTCCCTCCCTTCCTCCCTCCCTCCCTTCCTTCCTTCCATCTTTCCTTCCTTCCTTCCTTCCTTCCTTCCTTCCTCTAGAGAAACTCTGCCTGGTTCTTAATTATTTAAAAAAAAAAGAAGAAGATAAAAACACACACACACACACACAAAATATCCAACACACACACAAAATAAACCCCCAATAAAATCAATTCAAATCACAAGTCATTGATGAAATGTTTCTAATGATCCATCTCTTAAACTGACAAAAGTACTTGCACACTTGGCCAACCCTCAGTATCTTGGGAATCTCCTGTATGTCAGCACGACTCATCACTCAGTGAATGATAAATACATGTTTAAGCAAAAAGCTGCCCAAGGGCCCTTAAAGTAAGGATATTTCAGCTGCCTTTTTTCAAGGAAGCTCATGACTTTTGCATGGTCACTATTCCTGTGAGACATCCCAATTAAAAATAACACAGATGGAGCACTTGGATCTGGGATCCTTTCAATAATTTACGGATCAAACAAAGCCCTTGTTCTTCTTGCCAACAGCACACCTGTCACAGCAATACTCTAGCTGTCTGAGAACTGATTTTTTTAACTTTCTGGGGCCCAAAAACTATGGAGGTTTTTTTTCTCCAATTTAGTTATTGTCACTTCAAAATATATGCTGCTCCTTGGTTTAAATGATAGGATTGAGACCAAGATTCTAAAAAAGTTTAAAAAGTTGAACAATACTAAAGTTGTTTTCATAATGTCACTAAAGTCTTTAAAATTTTTCAAGGGAAGACATGTGGAGATATGGATTCTTCGTCTGTAAAGAACTAGGAAAATTCCTGGATAAAGATCAGGAATTGTTGGTTGTTCACTAGAGCTGATACATGTCCTACACTGCATAGTGCTACAAGGTTTGTCAAAGGTGAGACAAAAAATCTCCGAAAACCTCTCCTAAACTAATCCCACAGCCACTAAACTCATCTCTTCCTGGGGCCATGAACTACTGCTTTTCCTTTGTAGAAGAGGAGTCCATGAACTGATTGCAAACAACAAAAGGGAAAAAGATAAATGCACCACCATGCACCACATGAAAAAAGATGGAAGGAAATTAAAGGTATGGAGACACAAAGCTTGCTTTTTATTTGGTTGCAAAGGAAAACCTCTGACTCAGATGTGTAAGATAGCTCATGTTTTCATTCAATTTTATTTAGGGGTTGTGCAGTTTTATTTTTATTCTTCAAAAAATCTGATGGGCTGCATATGACTAACACAGCATCAGATGACTTTGCTTCTCAATGTCATGGCCGTGTCAGGGACTGATTTAAAGAACTCAGTAAAACTGCAGGCAAAATGTTTGGTGATCTTCAGATAAGTATTGATGTATACATAAACATTTCGGTTCCATGATGCTTAAAGAAAAAACAAACAAACCCTGATTAAAATAAGCAGGAGTTTTAATTCAAATTTTTATCTCTGTATTTATTTTTGTCACAGTAAACTTGTAAAAGCAGCTTAAGCTGTGCTTTTAAAGATTATATCTGAGTGCTGATATTTTCTAATATGTTTGAGGATAATTGGAGCTGTCATCTATTATTATTAATCACACCCTTGGGTAAATGTTTTGACAATACAAATGCAGGGCCAATTAAAAAACATTAAAAATTGCAACCCTGACACTTTCTTGTCGCTGCTCTTAATGATGGCATCACTGCTAATCTAGTCATTTGAGTCTCCAAATATTTACAGTGTTTACTTAACAAGGAAGCTTGCTCTCCTACCAGAGTAAGAAAAGTTGAAAGAAAGAAAAAGAAAATTTTAAAGCTGTCCTGATTTTTAATTGTTGTTAATGGATAATGATTTGTCACAGGAAAATTTTTTGAGTGTTTCCCCTCCTGGTATGATGTATTTCAAGTGTAAGGTTCTTGTGGGGAAAAAAGTAAACTCTTTCATAAAATTTAGAATTTTTCATACACCCTGACTTCATATCTATTTTCATAATTTAGTCTTATTTTTAAAGAAGTTGCATGGCAATACAAAAAGCAAAAAAGTCAGCTCAACATCAGCTTTCAGAGGCAGAGGTGATGCCATGACCTCTTCAGCTGTAACTTTCTGCACCCAGCCCTCTGCTGAACACTCTGCAGTAATTTCCCCATTTCCAACATTCAGGTATGAACATGTGCAAAATTCAGACAGGTAAATCTAACATTTTCATTGTAAACCTCTTCTTGCCTCTGTTCACTAAAAGCAGGCAGGTTTGCAACCTGGTTTCTGTAGGGCTTTGCCTTCCCTCACCCCTTCCTTTTCCAATACTAAAGAGGACCACAGCACTTTCTACTGTAGGAAGCTGTAGTTAAAAGTTACGGTTGCCTTCTCAGTGTGTGTTTCTGCTAGGAAGCCTTAACTGCTCTCTGGGGCCAGTTTTTTGCACTGGTGCATATGTATTACTTGTAGTATGAGCAGACCTGGCCAAGCATAGCCTTCCCTGCTGTTAGCTTTCTGTTTGCATTATGACTTCATTTACTGCTGAAATTAAACCTCTCTGTGTGTGTGTGCGTGTGAGTTGTGATTTCCCTGGGAATATTAGCAGGGGCTGAAATTCAAGTGTAACTGTGGAAAGCATTGACTGCCTCAAAACTCCTTTTTCCTTTTCCTCCTCATCCCTTTATCAAGTTAAAATAGTAATCATAAGCAGCATCTCTTCCTTCTCCCACACACTGCAAGTCCCAATTCACAGCAGGCCTGCTCCAAAGTCAGCTGAAAGACACCCAAGGATGTGCACATCCTCTCATTTGGGACTGCCTATGAGAGATGGAAGCTGAGATGAGTACATGCTGCTGCTGCTATCACGCTCATGGCTGCAGCCCACTTTGGGGGGGGGGGGGGGGGAAAAGAGCATCAGAGGTGATCCACCCGCAATGCTTCCAATCTGCAAGAGAAAAAATCTAATAACCACGTGTAATGGAGAGAGTGCATGGAGCTGGTGTGATGTAAAGACACAGTCATGAATCCTTAAAAGCAACAGAAGGAAAATGCAAAGCATCAGCTGAATAATAACAGGGAATCCTGGAGATTTAAACCAACGTCTTTAAACCAAAATTTATGGATGTGGATGCTGGTCCTCACTTCCACAGTGTCAGCCTTGCACTGGAGTTGCTGAACCTTGCTGCCATCCTTGCTCACTGGAGTAATCAGGCTTCACATCAGTCCTTCACTTTCTAACTCTGTTCCCTATTTTGTTGGCAAAACAGAAATTTTTATAGAATCCTAAAATGGTTCGTGTTGGAAGGGACCTTTAAAGGTCATTATTAGTCCAACCCTGGGCAATGAGCAGGGACATCTTCAACCAGATCAGGTTACTCATTACTCTAGGTGTGGACACTTGGGGACACAGCCTGACTGCCAGTCCTCCTCATCAGACTCCAGGCGATGTTCTTGGAAGGTTCTTAAGCTAACAGTGGAAATGGGTTTGGCTGATACACAGCATGGTAAAAAATTACAAAGCCCCTGCTGCAAAAGACCCTGCTGAAATCAGTGTTAGAGTGAAGATCAGCTTGCCCCTTTCCTTCCAGGAAATGCAAGTCCTTGCAATACCTAGGAACTTGTTTTGGTGCAGGTTCCCTCATTCCAAATATTGCAAAGAAAACAGGGCTGCCTGAACCAGGGGCTGTGAAGCTCCATCTGGATTTGAGAAGCTAAAGGTTCAATCACTTCTGCTCTGCAGTCTCTTCAAGTGGAAATGAAATTACTTCCCTTCCCCCTCTCTATTTAAAGGAATTAATGATGTTTTCTGTCCTGCCTATCTAAAGAGAGCAAATAATTGGAAGAGAATTGATCTTTTGAAGTAACAACATCAGCACAGCCTTCTTCCCCCCACACCCCTTCTACCTAATTCTTACTTTGGCAGAAGAAAGGTTTATGAAGGAAATTAGTTTCACCATTTGCATACACCAATATATTTAGCTGGTGGCTGTGCAGGTCCAATTAACTCAACTAACAATATGGGTGAAATTAGGTTATTGGATTATACTGGTAGCCAATTAGAGTTGCCACGGTTGAATTACTGCCTTTCTTAACCTTATTTAAAATTAAGAAACATGTTGATGGTGAGACTAGATGGTTTTGCTCCCTCTGGCTCCAAGATTAAAATATTTCTATTTCCCCACAAAACACCTTAGAATCCAAGACAGTGTGCATATGGGCATGGATATGTTTTATCATCAGGCACAGCTGATGCATTTGTGCATTTGGTCAGATCAGAACTGATTTATGAAAGCAAACTGATCTTATTATTTGTTGTGCTTCTCTGGACTTCTTCCATGGAAAGCAAAACTGGAAGATGTACCTACTGTACCCCAATCCCAAATGGGCTCTCCCTGCACAGGACCTGAGGCAGGGCTAGTGTGTATTTTCAACTCCTTAGTGTCAAAGACTCAGTGCATCCCCTACTGATGCAATCTAAACATGACTTCATGCTTCCTTAACAAAGTACACTTTTTTCCCCCCTCCTGTAAATGGTAAAGGCCATTTGGGTTCACAAATCCATTTCTCTCTCAAAAGGAAGTTTTCCTGATAAAACTAAAGTCTATCCCATTTTCAAGTGCTTGCAGAGGAGAACTAAAGACAAACTTACTGTTTCAGGTCCTGGGTATATCTGCTCCATATTTCTGACAAGGAGTTTGTATTTCTTCACAAAACCTCTTCAACATCAAAACACATTTCATGGGTTCTGCTTAGAAAAGGCCACAGAACATGAGCTCCACAAAAGAAAGCTCTCTCCTGAGAGAGGCTGAAAGCTTTTGGTCCTGTACAGTGGTGGTGATGGTTTCACAAAACAAATTGGCCATTTGAAAAAGGGAAACAAATTTTTGGATCAGAGGAACTGGTTCATGGATGAAAAAACAAACTTTACATAGTATTTTAATGTGTAATTTTGAGGAATCTATAAACGATTTTAAAGTACATTAAAGTTGCTTCAAAAAGGAAAACTCTCGTGTCCTAAAATGGACCAAACACCTATTTTGTTAAAAGCATAACCAAGCTTTTCAGTGCCTTTCAGAATGAGAAAATTAGCTGAAAATGTCACAAATGGAGGAAAAATATCAATGCTTTCAAAGAGCATGCCACTCCTGTTCGGCAAATGCTGGCACTTTTTTTTCCAAGAAAAATTATTTTCACTCAGGTCTGTTGGAGGCTGTGTATAAAGTTGTGCAGGAGAAAGTTAACTGTTCACCCTCCCCAGGAGCTGCCCATGAAGATGACACCTCAGCTGTGCCTCTCCTGACTGAGGATGAGAGCATCCAGGATTGAGCCTGCAGAGGGGACCCCCACCGTTCCCAACTGTGCTTCCCTTGGACAAGCCTTTCTTCATTTGCCTGCCAGCAGAAAGGACAGATTTTAGGCTGGGCTGCTGCACAGCCAGAGGTCAGAAAGGTACTCGATATCCCAGATCAGCCCAGCGGTGCCAACCCCCTGCCACGGTCATTCCTTGCCAGCAGGACGCTGGGGCTGCTTGTCCATGAATCAGCCCATTCAGGCTCCGTCCTGCTGGAGCAGGGCCCTCAGCCACTGATGGGCAGGGCCACCAGCAAGGCCATGTTCTCCTCCTCTCCACCACACAAGGCCATTGTCCTCCATGGATGCTAATGGACTGGGAAGCTGCCTGAGACACAAGGCCTCTCATTGTCCCTGGGAAGTGCTTTCGCTTGTCTTTCTCTTTCAGCTGGACCCAGCTAAACACCAGTTACTTCCCAGACATAATGCTGCCCTTTGTGGCTGTCTCCAGCACCACTTGGGAATTCTCTAATGGGGACAGGCCCAGAGCATGAAATGAAGGGATTGTGTTAGCTGAATTGCCAGGCATTCTGGAGAAAGCTAGAGGCTCCAAGAAGGTGGCAGTCATTTCAGAGCTTCACTGGTTACCTCCTCTCATCTCCCTTCCCCTCCAAAGCCTTACTGTCTTCTTACAACCTCCAGTTACAACAGAGTTTTAACCCTGTACCTAATGCACCTCCTGCATGCCTCTGAGCTTCCAAGTATGTGAACTTTGCATGTCCAAACTACAGACAAACTATGTTTTCTATGCAAACTGGGTAGCCTGCTAAATAGGCTTTTCCCACTCAGTGGGAGCTTCTGCATTGATGAGGGGACAAAAGCCTCTCTCTTCATAGTGTTTGACATTCTCACTGCTCCTGGGGCTGCCAGAACCACTGCCCTGTTTATCAAACTGTTATGTCCTCCCAGCAAGGAGATGGTACCACAACACACAGTGGATCTAGACAGACCCTGCTGTAATATAAGAGCATGCTCTGTATACAAATAATGAATGAGGATGCTGTTCCTGGGAGCAATTCTGTTCCCTTGATAAGTGAAATGGCTCCAGTGTGATTCAGGGCAAGGAAGAGCACAATCAACCATCCATCTGAAGTACTGACACACAGCACATTAACCGGCTAATTGCTTGATTCGTTCTCCTAGATGTTATCTAAAGAGAACAGCAAGGACACCAGAGAACCCCTTTATTAACTGTTGTTAATAACAACAGTTTATTAATCACTCACAGTAATGAGTCGTGCAAGAGATTTAAGACAGTGGAAAATAATCTGGTTTTTCCTAAAAGTTGGCTTGATTCAACACAGCTTCATGGGTGCAAGGTATGGTCATGTGTCCAAATTCAGGTACACCTTAAGAAGGTGTTCTGCTTTTGCAAAATGGAGCAGTGACAACCCTTGTACTTTCGGTGTTGAGCTGATCACTATTTTGGGGAGGGAAGAAAAGGAGAAAAGGAAGGTAAAACTAGTTTCATTCCACTGTTTTGCCCATATCCCCAGCCTGACTCCTTAGAAGGAAGCCTGAAGGAGGTAGAATGCTCTTCCAGCTGGCCTTGGAGAGTACAGGAAGCCTTGGGTGCTGTCTCCTGCTTTTACACTGTCCAAAAAAATTCACATTTTGAGCTTTTTGAAAGCACAGATACAGACTTTGGTTTTAACCTCTGCCCAAAAGGAAATGTAGTATGAAAACAAGAGTTGGAAGGGTCTGTAAGAGAGTAGAGTGGCAGGTACATCTGAAGGCTCCCATGATTTCTCTTGCCCAGCATATGGCACAGGCTCCTGTGTGCTGCCTCCAAACTCAACTGACAGGCACAAACGTCTTTTTAATTACAATGGCACAATATATTCTTTTATCAGATTATCCCAGAAGTGAAACACATCACACTTGAACTGTCATACAATTTTTTCTTTAGTGTTAGAAAGACCTGGTAAAAGTCAGATGGGAGAGCGACTGAAGACAAGCACATAGAAAATAGACATCCAGGTCTGCTTTTCTAAGCCTCATCTACTGTGAGTTAAGTCCCAGTTTTAGTCCTGCACAGCATTAAGCTACTGAAGTATTCAATGGGTCTGTGAAGGAATAATAGGAAGTTAGGGGTCGTGAAAGTTTAATATCCCCCTGCAAGATTAAATGAGACTATTTATTTCTTACTGTGATTTATAGTGCTCCCTTATGTTGGCACTCACACATCATAGGCAAAAAAAAAAAAGATAGATTAATAACAAGAGAAGACTAAGAAAATATTTCAGTGGACTTTCAAATGCCTCCTTTATATGAAGTTGCACTATCCAAGGAGTGACTTACTGAACAGAAAAAGTTGTTAACCTGATATACCTTTTTTTTTGGATTCTGTACTCTTTGAGCATGTCATCCAAGCTGCTTTTCCTGCAATAATAACAAGGGTGGTAAACAGCTGGAATCTCATATCTCTAACTCCTTGGACCCTGCATGATGATAACATTTACCAGCATTTTGCTGCTTTTCCCAGAATCTGAACTGAATTTCTGTATAAGAAACAGAGTGCACCAATGGGCACGTCAGGATCTTTCTTCACCACCACAACCTAGTGAACTGTTACAGGTAAACATTTGTGTTCTGAGGTGAGTCTGGTCTTGAGCGATGTAGCACCACTCACAGCTGTGAAGCTGTTATGTTTTTCATCCTACGTACACCAAGACAACATTCATGGGCAAAATACATGTCTCTTAATCTTTGTGTGGAAAAATTACATATGGACAACTGTATTCAAAACATAGACAATATCTATGTAAATTGACGTGAAATTGAAGTTGCAGTGTCAGACCTATTAAAAGAGATCAGGCCTGAGCTTTCTTCTTCCTTCAGAATGCATTTATAGAGTACATGTCCCTCCCCAGGGTTTCAAAATGATTTAACATTGAATTAGTATCATTATTCTGAGGAGTTAAGTGCTGTGAAATTGTGATTATTTACATTGAAATCTGATGCTCTACAAGGTAAAATGACACACCTGAGGTTCTTGTGAGCCAATTTCATCAACAGAAATGAGTTGCTGTGGTCCCAAACCACCTTCTTTGTCAAAATGAACATGAACTAATTTATGTGTTTTTTGAAGCATTCAGCCCACTTCAGCTTCAGATCTTTCTTTTTGTTGTTGTTGAATTGTTCAGAATTATGGGAATTTGAAAACCATAATATAGTAGAAAATAGAAGGGAAGGTAGTATTTTTATGCCCACCATCAACTGAACAGGATTGTCACTTTATCCAGTACCAGGTGTTTTTTATTTAAAATGCCAAGCATGTGTCTGCTTGGTGGGCAGATGGGCAATCCATGTTTGTATCTGAAGGTAGGCAGTGTATGTCTGTCTGCTCTTTGAATAATTCCTTCTCCAGAAAAGGAGGTGACAATTTAAAGGAAATCATAACTTTCTAAAAAGAGCCACCGGGCAACTTCAATTCCCACAGGACCCAAAGAGATCAGAGGAACGGGGGAAGTGAAATGGGGTTTCTGGCACTTCCCACAGCAGATCTCTGTTTTAAGGTTTGTTATTCCCACACAGGTGATCAAAAGCCAGGTTGCTATTTACACAGCACTGCCATTGACATAACAAACCCTGCCAGACCCAGTCACACAGAAACACAACGTGCGATCTGTCAGCTTCCTACCAGCTCGTGTTCCCAGCGGTCAGCCAGCACTGTAGCACTGCACACACAGCACCCTCATCCCCATGCCCTGAAGAAAGGACTGGAAATGTTAAAGGATTTTAAGTGGGAGCAGCTAGGGAGAAAACTGGATAAAATTCAGGGCATGATTAGGTGCAGCCACGGTGAGAATCCTTGTAATATGGACATACCTGAGGTAGCTTTAAATTACCAGCCATCTGTAATAGCAACAGTCCAGAGCTCAGCAGCAGCTTACTGCAAAATCAGAGCAGTATCTGTGTAGATGCTTCTGGCACCTTGAAAACTAATGCTGCTATATCCAGAGTGCAGAAAGAGATCAAGTCTGAAAGAAGAAAATGTCTGAATTAGAAAGAGGAGTACAGAACATGTTGAAGAGCAGGTAATATATTTCAAACAGGATGAGGTTGAGGTGATGCTCATTCCAGAAGGGGTTATTTAGGAACTGATTAGAGCTAAGATGTAGAGAACAGAGCACAGAAAGCAATCTTGTAATGAGAGAGAGGTAGATGAAGTGACTCAGGACAACCTCCACAAGAAGCTGGAGATCACATCTAGCCAGTCATTATTTATTTTTCATTTTATATTTATTTATTATAATTACTTAAAATTTACAGTATCAAAAGCTGAGTGGAAAAGGGGCACTAGAATCTGACCCAGCCAATCATACCCAAATTAGGAAAATAGTGTCCAATCCATGAAGGAGGTTGAAACCATCGAAGCTGCTTTGGGAAAGGGAGCACTCACTCACGTGCAGCTCATAGGTAAGATCACATACTTTGAAGTTTGCAATGCCAGGGCATGGAAAGTAAATGCCCCGAAGTTTGCTGTTGATAAATGATTGTGCTTTTGAAATGGTAATACGAATGCACTGAGTCGTGAAATGCAACTATTATAATTAATCTTGCAATATTGTAAATCTGTTGGAGACAGATAACATGAGAATTTTGCTCTACTGTTTTACACTACAGCAAAAACCAATAAAGTTGTGTTCAGAAAGAAGCCTGAAGCCTAAATATTTCCAGGTGACTTTGGTGATTTAAAAAAAAATCTGTTTATATAACCTTTCAGAAAAAGTGAACATTATGCATAACATCAGTTTGCTCCACCCTAGAACTGCCCCAAGAACTACCTGAAGAATAAAGATATATTCCATATTATTTTAATTTTTATAGATAACTTAAGCAATTGAATGAACATCCAAGGGCTTGGGAAATTTGGAATTTGGAATTTGGTTGGTTGGTTGGTTGTGTTTTGAGACATTGTCACTAGAACATTTATAACAGCAACTATTCTTCAGTTATGGATCTCAAAATCAAAAATACCCTTTATACAAAGTGGATTTAGGGATGTTTCAGTCTATTTCAGTCAGTAAGTTCCCTCATTTTCTGCATTGCAAATAACTTTTCTACAACTCCTCTTGCTAACAGACAAAAAGAAACATCCAGCTACCAACACAAAGTTTGGACAACATCCACCTTTACAGACTTTGACAAAACTTCCTCAGATCGGAGACAAATATGCATGAAAGAAACTTAACACTGGCATCACAAAGGAAATGCTGGAGAAGCTTGAAAATCAGTCTGTGACTTTTTGCCTTTTATATTATGTCTAAGTTTTGTTTCTAAGATGTCAGGAACAGTTGCAGCCTCAGATGAAACAGGGATTGTGTGCTTTCTTGAATCCCATTGTGATGGATTGGTTGTTCTCTTTAGTTGCATGGATAAGCATTGACTTCTGGAAGTTTCCATGTCTGGTAAAAATAAAGCAGACCTTTTGTTCTTCAAAGAGGGTGTCTTGGATATCCAGCTTGGGTAACATCTTCAAATAGTGATACAACCCTGTCGCGGGTTCGGTTTGTAACCGGGCGGAAACACCAATATAGTGTAGTGGTTTGGTCCAAAATACTCATTACTGTTTATCTGCTGTGAGATAAGAATTAGGAGAAATGCAAAACAGGCACCAAACTTGAAAGAATATAAAGAAGTTTATTAACAGACCTAAAAGAAGAAGGAAAAAAAATTATACCACCTTCAGAACTCTCCTCCTCCCCCCACCTTCCTCCCTTCTCCCACTGACAATGTGAAAAGACAACCCTTAAGATGTTCAGTCTGTTTACCACTTCCATAATAACCTTGTTCAGTCCATTTAGAAAGAGAAGTCTCTTCTTGCTCATGCTATGAAAACATTATCACAACGAGACAGCCGCCCACTTCCAGATATTGTTCAGTCCATTTAGGAAGAGGAGTCTCTCTGCCTGCGTGTGAGTCCTTTCCCCCGACTTGCAGCTTTTCCCGCAACTGCTTTCGAGGGTCCACTCTTGAAGTTTTTTGGGGTACAATTTTAAGGTTGAGCCGTTCAGAAACAAAAACAGAGGCCCTTCTCCTTCCCTGGGAGCAAAGGGTCTTCATCATCTTCATCGTTAGGACTATCTCTGGGAGCATCTCTAGGGACTGAGGTTTTCTCCTTTCCCGTTTGGAGCAAAAGTCCTCATCTGGTTCATCTCTAGGGACTGAGGTTTTCTCCTTTCCCATTTGGAGCAAAAGTCCTCATCTGGTTCATCTCTAGGGACTGAGGTTTCCTCCTTTCCCGTTTGGAGCAAAAGTCCTCATCTGGTTCATCCCTCCCTGTCCA
>NW_008238346.1:742302-780614 GCF_000691975.1 Corvus brachyrhynchos
CCGGCCTGGCCCAAGCAGGGCCTGGCCGGGCCCACTGGGCCCTGCTCGGGCCCCGCAGCCACCTGTCCCAGCGCCGGAAACGAGAGAGAGCGTGGAGGGGGAGTTTGCCTATTCTTAAATGTGGATCACAGAGGTGATCACAACTTTAAGTGGCTTAGAGAATTGTCCATATTCAAACTGACCAGCTGATAGGTTCTATCAGTTCCCAGAGGAAACTGTAAGCACCCCTTAGCAAGGACGTCCCTTCCGGGACTATGCTTGCTAACCTATGACAAACCCTTAAGTAGAAAACTCTCCCATCCTATTTCCTCCTGTTTAGTTTCATGAGGTCTTGTGTCTCAGCTCAAGTAAATCATAATACTTTTAGTACTTATTGCTGCAAGTAATACAGATCTGGAGTGGGTGATTTCTAAAACCTGGTGACTCACCTTCTTCGAGAAACAGGTGTCTTGGGCCTATTATCACTGCCAAACAAAATCTTCTCTAGTTTAGCCCCCTACATGTCTTCTCAGCATAAAGATGTTCCTGAAGCAGCAGGAAACTGGCTGGACATTGCCCTCACTACCCTGACTATATGCGCAGAAAAAGGATTGTGAGCAGAAGCAAGAAATAGGGAACAGGACTTCAGTCTGGATCCATGCCACTTCAGATTTTGGCTCTTGTTTTCACTTTCTTTTTGTCTGGTAAAATCTGAGCAGCCTCATTTTCAGATGGACAACAGAACTCAGAGTACTGCCAAAATAAGCTTCATTGCTAATTCTAACCTGTTATCTTCATGCCTGCTGGGATGAATACAGCCTTTTCGTAGCACCATGGCTGGTGCTCAGCAGGAGAGAGGGCAGGTAATTCATTTGGAAAATTCACCATGCAATCATTCTATCACTCTGCAAGAGTAGCAGTGTTTAGTGTCTCCATTTCTCTCTTTTCTTTCTGTCTCTTTTTTTAAACTCTATTCTTTCATTGGATACACTTCTAAGTACTTCTTGGAGACTATGAATGCATGCAAGGATGGACATGCCTGGATCTATGGAGGTAAAAAGGGTGTGAGTGATTCATTTTTAAGCAGTAGACCCCATGCACTTAAATACCTACAAATTTCAGGAAGAAAAAGATCTACTAGCTTAGAGGGGAATAGCACTGCTTCAGCTTTTCATTAAATATATATCTCCAAGCATTCAATGAGAAATTCAAAGCTAATCATAACTATAATTAACATTGCTCAGCATTGACTGGCATCTTCACTCTGAAGGATAGCATCACTCCTCCCAGAACTGAGAACACCCATGGGACATTACCACAGTAGGCAAATAATTAGTCTGGGAGATCCTCAAAGCTCTGAAGAAAGAGAGTAGTGCCAATCTGCCTCTGTGAACTTGCCTTGGTTCCCTCTACCTGCGCTCCCTCTTGCTGACCCCTCTCTGGTAGGCTGGTGGTCAAGCCTAGCTCTGTAACTGGCTTCTCTGGTATTTCTTTGGTTTTCAGTTACGCTTCTGCCTGGGAGTAAAGCAGGGAAGTTAAGAAACTTGGATCCCTGGAAGCATTCAGACCTAGGTTTGTTCCATCTCCACTTTCTGACCACCTTCAGAAGGACCTGGAACCCAGTTTCCCTTATCTCTGTGACTGGACTGTAGCAGCCACTGCCTCTCCCACCACTCCATCCTGCCCTCTGATCTACACAACTGCTCACCAGTTTAGTTTTCCTCCCAAGTCTCTTACAGGTGATAGTCCAGAGGCAGTTCTGCGTCTAAAGGTTTTCTGGATCCCCAAAGAAAGGATCTCTATGACCTCCTTTCTAGCTACCACCATATTTCCAAGCTGCCTTCCTCTCAGGTGTTGAACTTCCCTTGTAAAGCAGGGCAGCGCTAGCAGAGCAGAGTATTTGATCCCCATCACTCTTGAAGGAGCAGACAACACTTAAAAAAACGTTTTGTAGCTAAATCAGATTTGAGTTCCTACAGAAAGAAAAAGTGTAAAGTCTCTTTTCCTGCAATCACAATGTCATCTTTTATTCCAGCCACATCCTGGGTTTTCTTGAGCATGAACAGCCACCAGCAGAAATTTTATCAGTGTTATTAGGACCACCAAAAACAGAAGTGTCTCAGCATGTTTTGTTCTTGATCTTGCTTGTATCACACACAAAGCACACTTTCTGTTGTCATTTTTCTCCCCTTGCAATCTCATGTATTCAAGGAAGAAAATCAAGCCTGAACAGTGAAAGTTCCAGGACAAACATTTTGTTGAGCAGTTCCCTTTTGATGTAAGCAGCTGATACTTACAGAAGCAACATTAATCAGAATTGTTTAGAGAAAAAAACCTCAAAACCCTCATTCCAGCCCAAGTTCTGCTTGACCTTATTTATGCAGAACTTCACCATTCTCTGTAACCAGTCCCACAACAACATGCTATGCTCTTCTGTTTCCTGCAGTGCTCAGTAACACAGGAGTGTCACCTGAGGGCATTTGTGGGCAATTCAGGGCAGTTGGGGGGTACAATTCACCGCCAGATAAACGTGGGAAAGGCTGAGGTAAAGTGAGATTGCTTTGGGTCAACGCCTCCCTCTCAAAACCTCTGTGTTCTCTAGGGTCAGTTCTCACCATTGTGCCTGTGCTGCCCTCTGAATGTTGTGTCATAGCTACCTTCAGAAGGATCCAGCCGTAACAAACCTGCTGAAAGAGTATGAGAAGCTCTCCATTTCCATTGTGCCTGCATGGCTGTGAACTGGTGGCAGAGCTTCTCACCTGATGCTGAAGCATTTTGAGTCTGTCTCAGGGAGCAGCTGAGACACAGCTCACCCCAGAAACAGGTGAATACTCAGCAGGTTACCTTTGCTTTTCATCTCAGCAGTCTCCAAAGAAGAGCTTGCAGTGTCAGTGCTTTCTTTGGTACACAGATTTTGGATGGTGGCTGTTGAGATCGGCAAACATTTGCTCTTTAACTTGCTTCCTCTAGGTACAATTTTGTACATGGTACAAAGGTGGTTCCTCAGATACAGAAACTGAGGAACAGAGATCCCTAAAAGAGAGATTACGCCTTCCAGCTTTTTGCATTCAATTTGCATTTGTGACTTTAATCCAGATAAAACAAGGGAAGCTCACACTTCATGTGTGAAGCCCTGACTTAAGGTCACTCTTTTTCTTTTGTGGTAAGAAACCAACCTGCAGGGCCTCAGTGTGAGCTGCAATTTAGCAGCAGGACAGAAAAATCGTTTTGTAGAAAAAGGGCTTGTTCGTTTTGCTAAGAATTGTTGGAACAGTTTCTTCTTCTGTTATGAATGCTGACAGGGAACTTCTTTTAACCTGTCACTCAGTCAAAAACTGTAGCTGCAAGATGTGGTTATTTATCTTCTTAGGAAAGATGTTTTACTGGAAGTTTATTGGAAAAAAAAAAAAGAAAAGAAAAAAAACACAGGCCTCATTATGAATCTGGTCTGCATTGAGAGCAACCATGTTAAAAGTAGAAGCTGCATTTTAATATATGCAGAAGATGGGACTTCATTCCACACTCAGAAAAAGGAATGTGCTGCTACTAAAAGAACATAAAAAGAGCTAAAAAGGGGTACAAAGGGACCCTTTTTACATATGTACCTCATCTCTTTTGAACTTCTCTGTAAAGAGAAGCCACAGCACTCTCCTTCATTCTAGCCTGTGAGTACTTCAGAGCGGTGCGTTCTCTTGGCACTTCAATGACAAAGTGGACAGTGAGGAGCCAGCCTGGTTGAAGGCAGCAATTTCCCCTTTTTTGGCAAAGCTGCTTGTCAGGGGATGCCAAAGAAACAAGGTGTGGAGGATACCTGGCAACTATTTCAATCTAAACCCAATCCTCTGTTTAGATCTGGAACATCTGAGGAAAACTGATGCATTACTAATGGGGTCATTTAGTCTGTGGGGTGTGATCCTGGAGTGTGGACCACCAGGCTTGCCTTTCCCTGGTGGAATCTGGAGCACTTCAGAGCCAACAACAGGGGCCATGGCACAGAGTCCATCAGTCCTGTAGCTTCAGCACAGAAGAAGGAAAGAAAGATGCAGTATTGGCTTCTTTGCCATAAACCTGCAAACATGCCCTGATGCTCCAGAACTGCCCTCCCAAATACTCTGATATCCTCTTCCCAGGATATCCAACATATGTGGAAAGGCTGGGAAGTTACACGTGCCTACAGGATACCCAGACCTCCTAGGGGTTAGGCAAAATACCCAAGGGCATCTCAAATGGCATTGCACGCCTGAAATATGCCTATCTGATGGGAAATGGTACAAATTAAATAAATCGTAACAATCAACACTTTAAATTGCAACGATCAATACACTTGCACAACAAAGATGGTATAGTAAGATATTCACACATTTCTAAAATAATTGTTAGGTTTATTACCTATCAGCTAAGAAGCAGGCGAGTTCTGAGGGCTTGATAAGATTTCTAAGTCTGGATCCAAAAATGTATGTTTAGACCCTGGTTTGCAACCAGGTAATGCCTGCCTTAATCACCACAACACCGAGTGCATCCCTGGTCACCAAGCTGCAGAAGAGAATGCATCCTGATCCTATCACTTCATGCACGCCATAGGATATGTCATGGCTGGATGCTGTGATCCTCTAAAAAAGAGATGTTATCCATGCTCATGGCAAGAATCAGTGCCAGCCTCCAAAATATTCTGATCTAAAAAATCATGATATCTTATGAAAAATACCCATGGTCTAGAAAGAAAAGCAGATAACAACTCTAGGAGAGTGATGAACAGACAGTAGATGAAACACAGAGAAACTGGTGTGCCAGGGCTCATCTAAAAACAATGGTACAGTGGGAAATGGACTTTGACATTCTGTTTAGAAATCGACCAAGAATTGAATTTTAAATCAATGACGATTGTAGAATCATTTTATTTAAGAAATAATTAAACCACTCATCCTGATCCAATAAATATTGAATTTCAGCGTTGATAATTTAAAGGAAAATAGGAAAATAAGTAAGTCCTGTACCAAAATTTTTAAATATTTCATGTAGAAGTGTTGGAAAGAAACTACTGATTTATATGAATTTCAGGATTCTTGGGGGTTTTATCTAATCATAAACAACTGTGGGAAAGCAAAGTAAATTTGTTCTTTGTGTCTGTGCCATGAAATCTGCATTCTCTGGATTGTTTTGAAATTCTAAGAGTGGAAAATTAATTTCGTTTTATAAGACCACCTTAGAAAATAAAGACTGCTGACTTCTAAAGGCCAAAATTATATTTAAAGATTTACACATAAACAGCTTCAGCTGGTTGTTTTTCTGTGTTTGCTGGCAAAGCTTTTACCGCTACAGATTCTTTTTCTAAAAAAAGACCCTTCCAACTGAAGATTAGTTAGATTCAAACTATGTCAGAAGATGAGGTATTTCAGCTGGTAGAGAACACAAGGCAGAAAATTATTATAATTTTTAACAGCAGGAAGAATAGAAAAGCAAGGCTTTCAAGTTAAGAGAAAAGTCTGCCTGCTGCAAGCAAATCTTTTTAGAAATAATTGTCTATGATTAGTGTTTTAAAATCTGCAAAAACGCTGTCTTGCTATTGAGCAGAGACAATGCCGAGTTGAAACAGAAATGTGTAAAGGGAAGAAGAGGAATTGAATCATTTTATTTCTATACTTACACCTGGACACATTGAAGCTCTGCATGTCTCTTGCAGAGTGCTGCCAGCCAGAGAGCTTCACCTGCTGCGAAGGCATCTATGCACCAACAGAACACTCCCCAGAGCCTGGAGCTGCTGGCCTGATTTTTGTCAGGGAAGCTGTGGGTGACTATGTGAATCTCCTCTTCACCAGCTTCAGTGAGCCAGAAGTGCTAATTGCAGTGTCAGGATCCAGGGAACCCAGTAACCTTATAATCCCTGCTTCATTTGCAGAGTGTGTGTCCAGTGGGCACTGGGGCTTATTGGGGGTCACTGGCCCCTAACAGATACACAAGGGTTGTATCCCAGCCCCGTAACCTGCCTTGAACATTGGCAGTAGCAGACATTTAGGGAACTGGTGCATCAAGCAAGTTAAAAGGCTTCATTTCCTGACAACCTTTTTCAGTTCCTGGTAATCCTCAGTTTCAAGATTTTCTGAGCAGGAATTTGCCTCAAGACTATGATGAATTAATGATGAACTGAACTCCAGGAGTATTTATCACACTCTGGAAATATTCCTTCCGTGGACTTTCCCACTGCTAAAACAAACCTCACACTTTGCTCCACCTTTAGCACATTTTCCACCATCATTTCAGCACCGCCTTCACCTAGAATTCACCACAGACCAATATCACAGACTTCTCCCAGAGGAGTTACCCCCATGGCTTAAACTGATTGGATAACACTGTCCCACTCTTTTCCATTCAATGATAACCCACATTATTCATTCACTATCAGATTGATGTGTCTGTAAAAAATGACAGGCTATTGGAATCCTGCAGAGGTATTTAGTGGCGTTTGGATCACCGCATGAATTTTAGGAGTACAGTTTGAGGCTGGATCTAGCCATGCTATGTCATGAAGAAAAGGCAGCTTGATTCCACATGTCTGAGTGCACAGGCCACACTGGGCAGTGCTAATGAGCATCTACAGTCCCTATAAGCCAGCTGGTGCATGGATTCCTTTGCAAATCCCCTGAGCAGTTATTCTTTCTTATTACACTAACACAGAGAAGAAGCTGTTTGTAATGTGGGAAGAGATCAAGAGAAAAAATGATCCACAGCCAGCCTGTTGAGCCCATAAATGCATCCAAACAGCAAAGCAGTGGAACAAAGCGATGGCTGTAACACCTACAGTGTGGCTGGGCCTGTGTAATGCCCTTCCATCAGACTAGTTATTGATCAAACACATGGCAGGAAACACAGAGCAAGATTTTGACAAGTTAGGTAGTACTTCTGCTGCCAACAGTTAAAAAATAATTTATACTGTCCCAAACAGACAGGAAAGCTGTAGTTAACAGTGAAAATTGCATTATTTCCTGTATGTTTAATGGACATGAATGCACGAGTATAAAATTTCATTGTTCATTTATGCTTTTGTTATATAGAAACTGTAAGACTGTTTAAAAGATTAGCTGAGATTTATTCACTTCACCCATGTGTTTTATCATTACTTTTAGTTCAAAATCAAAGCTGGAATTGTTAATTATACCAAAGGAGTGCTGAAATTCATCCAGCAGGGTCAAATCTCCTCAATATTCCTGACATCAGATCTAGTGGTCAAGTCACCACAATAGCCCTGCCAGCAGATCTTCTGACAAAACTGAGTGAAAAGCTGCTTTTCCAAGTCCTGAAATACTGAATTGACCTCCAAATTTAAGTGCAGAAATAATCAAATGGGTGTCTGGGGCTCAGAGACACTTTCACCCTCTCTCAGCCTTTGGGCAGGTAGCAAAAGCAAGGAAAATGAGAAACAGGTTTCCCAGCATCTTTCCTAAAATCAGCTTTAGGGATTGCAAGATTTCTCTCCTGAGATGAACACAATTTTCCTAGCCTGAGCTCCTGATACAAGGTATTTTGAAGTAATCAACATCAGTCAGGCAGGAGAACACTGTTTCAGAGAGCTTTAAGTCTGAAAGAGATTTGGCCCAAGCCAAACAGGAGAGTGCGGTGGGATGGGGAATACTGTACCACACCACACCACACAATCCCCATGAACACTGGCACTCACACTGCACTTCTCCGAGCAAGGGAGGAGCCCTTACACCCTTAAAAAATTCCTCAGTTTGGTCTCTACTGCTTTCCTGGTGCTCAGGATACTGGACGGAAATCTGTGAGCTGCAGTAGAAATAAAACAAGAAATGGTGTTGTCTTTTCAGTAAAAGGCATGAGGATCATTAAAAGCAGGTGTGGGTGGTGAGACTATTTTTTTTACCCACAACCATATTATGACTTTTTTTGGGGGGTAGGGTACATAAGACTGAAAGCTGTTGGAAAAAAAAGACAGAAACCAAAAAAGAAAAAACCAAACCCAAACAAACAAACAAATGAAAAACCAAAACATGCAAACAAAAAAAACCTACCCCCTCAAAACATACAAAAAACAAAACAAACAAACACAAACCAAAAACAACTACCAAAAAAATCCTGACCAATACAGGAATATCTTCTTTTTAACCTTCTCAGAGACAAGGCTTTCCTTGCAAACCAGGTGGCTGTTGGTTCTGCCTTTCAACAATTTGCAAAACCCCTTTTAGCATCATTGTATGGTATCTGCACAAGCCATTTGAGAGGCTGGGATTTTTAAGAGTGTGCAGAGTCATCTGTTTTCCCAGAATTGCTCTTGTAGCAGAGACAATTTGAGGGAAGACCATTTATTAAAAATAAATTGAAATGGCTGACCAAAAGGTTTTCTTGAGAAAGGAAGAGCTTTGAAAGCTTAGGTAGGATTTGTAGCTGAGGAAAAAATCCTCACTGTGAGCAGACAGGCCTCTGCAAGTTCTGCCAGAGCAAAGCAATGGGAAGAAATGAGATTTTTCAAACTCTCAACAGCAGGGTCTTCTCCCTTATCTGGATGCTTTTCCTGTGTTTTTTCAGGAATTGAATAAGGCACATTTACTCAACAAGCCCAGATGGAGCACCGCATGTTTAAAACCTTCCCCTCCACTGCCCCCTTCTTTTTTTTAACCAAAGTGGACTTCCCATTTTCACATGACCTTCTCTTTGAAGCAAAGAGTACGGAGGGCCCTGAGGGACTGTGGACCCCAGAGGAGACGGGGAATGCTGCATTCTCTTCTGAGTTCACAATGTAGCAAACCAAACAGTGAAGGGGACAGAGGGGGCCACCATTTTGGACCATCCTGTCCCTTGTAGTGCCTCTCACAGTTGTGAGAGTCTCAGGCAGCTCCTGCCCTGTGCAAGGTCCACGGGTTTGCCAGCACCAAGAGAGGCACAGCCTCAGTTGGTGTAATTGATTGTTTGTTTGTAGTTGCACTTGTAAATCTGGGGGTTTTCCCTTCCCAGGTCTCACTTGCCAAAGCTTGTTCTTGGGTCGCACTTCATTGTTGGGACAGCCCTCTCCATCTGCTTATTCAAAGGGTGGAGAAGAGGTGGATGTGGAGAGAAGAAACCCACAAAATAAAAAGCTGGAGAAACAGTTACCTTGGAGGTAATCCTTAAATCTCTAAATACAGAAAATATCAGAACAAAAGAGCCAGAATTGATTATATTTAAAATTCATCTATTTAAGTTATAGCTGCTGACTTTGATGCGACATGACTCATAATTTTTTTAATATTTTGCATCAGTGGTGCCATAAACTCACTTTCATAGAACAAACATGAAAAATATCAGAAGCACAAAACAAGCCACAGCTGAAATTTAACCAAGAAATCTGTCTTCATCAGGCCTGCATTATTTTAGATCCACAATGTTTCTGAATGGCTGAAAAGAACAGAATGACAATAGATAAATTATTCTGAAAGCACTCTAAAATGTCAACACTCACCAGTGAAGAAACTAAATTCAATCTAATAACATAATCCAAACTAGAAATGCAGGTTAATGACCTTCTACTTCACTGTCTAATGGGGCACACATTGTACAAGAATAAATGGATTGTGGAACCTAACTACTCATACTGGAATTTTATAAATAAATTATTATAACACTAATTGGGACTAAATTACCATGTTTTAAAGTCATCTAGTAATTAAACTTCCTAGTGGCACAGTACTGAGATCTTTTATGCTGTGGAAAAATATTTTCTCTATTTATGGTACTGACAAAACATTACTGATATAATTTCTGCTTAACTGTTTTGATCCCCAAAACAAATTCCCTCCAAATCCATTACCTTACATTGAAAATATCTAGAGGGTTAAAGGAAGAGATTGAATGTTAGCCCTTTAAGTCTTCACAGGGAGATGAATTACCCTGCTTTTAATGCAATGTTAATATTTCTATTATGACATCCTTCTGTCAAACATTTATCCTGTGTGGTATTTAAAACACGAAATTTGGTCCTATTTCTTGTGTAGCACTAGCACAGAACTGCTGATGGAGTGGGAGAGCCAGGGATGCTGTGGCAGGTGCAGTGCAGCGTGCTGGGGGTCTGATGCCCTGCTCCACTCTTCCTTCACACCCTTAGGTCCTGGCTGGCTCCATTTTCTCACAGAATTCAGGAGAGCTCACATCCAACAATGGTGTTTTGCACAGGAGTGACTGTGAGGTCCAGTTTAGTGTCTATTATTGCAGATTCAGACAGTTTTGTTACTGAGGTGAGATCTGCTTGCTGTTTTATTCTTTAGAGGCCACATAAACAGGGCCTCTATGCAAAGCAAGACATACGGCTCAGCCTGTGGCCTGTTGCTTTCTGTCAATACAGAATTTACTGTTTAATCAATAGGAAAGGATTCGGGTTTTATTAAAGGAAGCATTAGCAACACTTGAGGCACAACAAAATCTTACTATGTGTAACACCTGGATTATCCCCAAATACCCCCAGCAGGGGCACAGAGGACTGCTGCTCTCACCAGGGCAGGCCTGACAGCCCTTGTGTTCCAAGGGTTTTTCCACAGAGTTGCCTTTTTAGTGCCAGAGCCTCTGCTGAAGCTGTGCACACAGCAGCGTGCTCCATAGACAGTCCCCTCTGTTTTGTAAAGGCAAACATAACACAAAAAGCCCAGAGAAAGCAGCAGAGTAATTAAAAATCTTTTTCTCCTAAATACAGCATTAGGAGGTAAAAGAAGCACTCAGCTTTCTGAGCCAGCATCCTGTACAAAGGGAAGAGTTCAGGAGGAGGGTATCCTTCACTCTCAAGGGGCCTAGATGGGATCATGGCTTCATCTGGGGACATGCAGAGAGGCAAAGCAAAAGATGGGGGATTGGTGATAGTTTGCATGTGCAGATGTGAGCCCAGAGGAGCAATTAATCCAGTTGCACAAAAGACTGCCATCAAAATATTTTTCTTCCAATTAGCAGAGATGCCCTAAAGTGCAAACTTCATTATTTTTTCCTAAAGCCCCTTCAGAATCTAGGGCAATAAGTCAGTTGTTCCAGGGTTTTTTGAGATCTGAGTTACTTTCAGGACTGCAGTTCTCTTGGTGGCAGCCCCCTCACCTCCCACAGGTGCAGTGTGCTGAGCTCACTCCCATCCTGAGTTTACATCCTTTGCACCTACCTTCAGGAAAGATGAGCTGACAGCAGACTCATCAGTAACAGCAATGAGGCGCAGTCCTTAAAACCCACAGTGAAGATATTACAGTTCTTTGGTTCTGCAGGTCAACTGATGTGTTTAGCCTGAATTGCCCAGTAACTAGCCTTAAACAAGCTTTTCTCTCTTTATTTCACTGCCATATTTTCTTTTTCCTCAGTTTCTAAGTCTTTAAACAACTGGGAATAGATCAGAAGAGCATCAAACACCACAAAGATTTATTTTATCGGCTTTCTCTTGTGTGTTTAGTACCTTGCAAAGGTGCAAGCCTGATAAATGTCAAAGGGTTTATGCAGCAAAAAGCATCCAGAAGCTTGGAGTCTTATCTGGGTTTCTATAGTATGCAAAATTGGATTGCCAGTCTCAGGAGAGTAATCTCATATAGGATTTTCTAATCCTTCTGTTGGCAACTCCAGCCTGCAAATGAATAGGAGTGGGAAGCAGTTCACCCAAAACTATTTAAATACTGAAAGCTTCAGTCTCTACCAGCGTGGCTATCTCTGAGAACTCCTGCTGGAACCACAAAGCACTTCATGCACAGAGATGACTGTTTCACAAACACAATTACAGCTGGTTTGTTGCCCACCTCCGCACAGGTGTGTCTGCATTCCTACTGGTGCATAACGGATTTCTTGGAACAGGGTACTGGGAAGGATGCTTTGTGTCGCTCAGAAAGCTTTTCCAGAAGCAATTTGCTCTGCTGGATACTGGCTTGGCTCTGATTCTGGCCCCACATTTATTCACACCCCTTTATACTGAAAATGTGACATTTTCCTTGAGCTGAAATAACACCTTTTGTTTGGCAGTGAATAAGCAGAAGTTTTGCAGAGATTCTGCAAGGCAGAAGGCAGCATTAGGCATCAATTTATTAGTCATTAGCTATTTGGTGTTAAGTGATTAAAAAACTCCTCTACCCTTGCCAGGATATAATTCAACTCTTTTGAAAAAATTAGCAAATTGTTATCTCCAAAAAGGTGTAATGCTGATCAAGTGAGGCTATTTTTCTTCTACGCTGTGCTAATCACTGCCTTTCAGCCACAGACAGGCAGAACCACCTTGGATATCTAAGCTGTACTGAGCATCAGGCCCCAAATAATGCAAGAAGGAAAAGCACCCACATGCTCATCTTAACTTTTCGTACATATCTCCCTGTTCAGTGGGAACTGTCAAGCTCTTTCTCTCCTCCTCCCACCAGGGACAAATAGTTTGCAAATCAACAGTCATTCCGGACATTGTAGTTTTGGTTAGCAGCCCCTTTTATTCAATTTGGGAATACAGCATTTGACTTGTGGTTTTTTTGTTTTTGTTTTTGTTTTTTTTTTTGTTTTTTTTTTTTTTTTTTTTTTGTTGGTTTTTTTTTTAATAAATTATGGAAGCATTTTCTTTTTGGCTTGTGTTTTCAAATTAAAATGGAAAGTACTTTTTTTTTTTTTCTCTCAGAGGTAAAATACAAGCCTTCACATTAGAGCTTCTGCTTCTGTCAAGCTGGGTGAGTCAGCAGAGAAGCGGTGAAGAGAGTCCTCCCAGACATACCAGAGAGGGACTGGAGACTCCGGGGGCAGGGAGAGCTTCTTCCAAAACTCTACGGCTCTGGGATTTCAATTTGAATCTGAAATCATTCAGGGCTAAATTTCAATAATTTTCAGGAAATTAGTGATTCTACAAGAACAATTCACAGAAAACCAAGAGGAAAATTTAAGTCTGAAAAGGTGAGGCACTGTGTCATAAATGAAGAGACCTCCGCATAAGCCTACATGGCAGGGAATTTGTGTTTTACTCTTTGTGTTCACAAGGTCGTCTACATGACAAAGCTCTGGTGTCATACACAGCATTGCTGTAAAGCCACAGTTAGGATGATCAGCGGGGGGACACTCAGTTAAGAGATATATCTCTCTCAGACTCTTCAATCTCCTGTTTTTCCTGCCATAAGAAGGCATCAGGTGGCTGAGTAATTCAGGTAGCTGGATAATTCAGGTACTTGGATTTTCCCAAATAGCATTAAAACTTCTGTCAGCACTCACTGAAATGAGCTCCCTTAAGATGTGTTTGCTCATAAGCATTGCACAGCATCTTTTGTGTAATCATGACAGTATTTTTCTCTGAAGAATGAAGCAAAATTTTAACACTATCAGAGGTAGTTCCTGAAGATGAAACAAGGCAGCTTTCACACTACCGAATTCACGCTCCATGCCCAGATTGGTACATTGGATTAATGGGGCTTCAACAGAATGTCAGTATTTTACTTGACTGGAGGTTCATAACATCTTACACTGAGTTTCAGGGTCTGTTCTTCAACTCACTGTAATTATAATTGGCAGGGGGAACTGCTTTACAGATGACCCTCCTCCCCAAGTGACATTCCCACAAATAGAACTTAGCTCAGTGTAGCTTGCAGCACTTAGGCAGAGCTCTGGACTGTATCACAAAGTCTCCTTTAATAGGTTTGCCTCAGTAGATGTAAAGTCCTATTGAATCTTAAAGGAAAGATCATTTGAAAGGTCTATAGACGTTTCACTTATTGCCTGTCACTGAAAGCCAGCAAGTAAAAGATTTGAGTGAAAGGGCCCCTTCGAGTCCCAAATCTGTAAATCTGACAGTCTACACAGACCCTGCATATTTAAAATTGGGGTAGATTAAAGAATTCATTTCTCTTAGAAAGATGCTGTGCATGCTCATCCTCTGCTATGCTGCCGATGCCTTGTGCTTTTTCGTGACAAAATCTATTCATTTAATCTGCTCCCTTCTGATTTCGAGCTTGATAACATATGGCAAGTCATAAAACAGAAATTATCACTAATAGATAACTGACAATCAATTTCCATTATGCCCAACAAGATGTGACTGAGCCTTTTTTTTTCACAAAACATATTGATTCGCAGAGCTGATTTCCCTGTCATTTCAAACATCTCCATGGGATATTTCTATTGAGCTTGCTGAATGCATTTGCTGCAATGAAGCAGATGCTTATTTTCTCTCTGGCCTAAAGATTATTTATTTTGCCTTTGAGTTAATCTGAAGGCCATATATCAAAAAACCCTATCTGTTATATAAGAAAAAGTCAAACCTCAAAGGATAAACAGAGGAGAATGACACAGATTTAGTATTGAAATTGTTTAAGGTGACATCATTTCACAGCTTTTCATCCAAGCTGCAAGACATTTCTATGGGACGTGAGGTTATTTGCTCCCTGGACTACAGTCAGGACAAAACGTGGCCGTAGCTCCATGGGTTGTGGTTGCTTTTCCACCTGTGCAACAATGGTCCCAAGGGGATGGGGAGACCCTGCCAACAAGATGCCCTCTGCAGTGGGACTGAGTCCACACAAAATGTCCATTGGGGTTGAGAGCTGGCACAAAGGTAATAATGCGCAAGGTAATAATGTGCAAACCTGAACAGCTTCCTGACTAGGATTGGCTCTTGCCCTGCTTCTCAGGAGGAGAGCTGATGCTGAAATAAGGGAGAACAGTCATAATGTCCCTAAGTAGTCATGGGAAGAAGAAAATAGAATAACCATAGAGAGCATTTGGGACAGAAAAACACGTAGGGTGTCCACCTTGTCTCACCAGGACAGTGTTCAGTATCTGGAGGGTGAACACAAAACAAGGTAACAAGAGCTGCCATTATTGCCTGTGCTACCAGGACACTGATGTATTTGCTGCTGGAGTTATCTAGGAGAGTAGCCCAGCCCTTACCAGATGTTTAAAAAATGCAGGGACTGCTGCCATGGTATCATGGCCACATGTCTGCTCTACTTGAGGTGGCTGGGTCAGGGCACAAGTGAGGGTCACGTTAGTGAGAAGTGTGTAAAGTCCACTTTGTGAAAAGTGTAAGATTTAGACCAGCAAATCCCACAGTAAATGGCATAGAAGGTGGGAAGCGGGGGGGGAAATAACCGTTCCAGGCTCTCAGCATTTCTCCATGAGAAAAAAAATGGATTTGATCATTGTCTCCAAGTAAGCCTTACCTGTGTGTTTCTAGTGACAGTAACACTATCCCTATCCCTTCTAAAACCTACTAACAACATTTAACTCAGTGACTCTCTTAGGGAAGTGAATTTCACAGCTTGAGTACTTTTTAATTCTTTGAAACCTGCAAGTCATTAATTTAATCAAATGAACCATTATTCTTTAGTTCAGGGATTTAAAAAGAGGACTGATCCTTTTTTCACCCTGTCCATCAACCTTGCAAAGGAAATTAGTGTAGAATTTCAATTAGAGGCAGACACACTGCTTGGGACTTTTTAGAGTGATACTGGAGGAAATCACAGCAAATGTCTATTGTGGGGATATACTGGTTGAACTGGGGGGCAACCTCCATCACTGCAGCTGGTGGAAGCAACCATGCCTGTGGATTGTGCTTCTTTGATTTCCACCATATCCTTTATGTCTACCTGCCCAAGATTCTTCAGGGAAATCCCCCACGCCAAGACCCAGAAATGCCAAGAATGTATCTTCAGCGCTAGTTCTCAGGCAGCTGTAAAAGAAGATGTGAAATAATATAAAGAAAGAAATTAAATGCTCTATTTCAATTCTGTAACTGCTTTGAGTTTATATGTATATATATGTATGTACGTGTACATACATCCAGCATTGTAAAACCTAGAATTGTTTCAAGGAGAAAGATTGTGTGGAAAAAAAATGGAAATGATGTGATTAGGAAGGACAGTAAGAGAGCTGAAGTATTAAATGGAGACTTCATAAACATCCTTGCACTGGGATGCACTGAAAATATTGCACCTAAAGTCATGCTGGCTGTGTCTCTGCTACTGTAAATAGATCTACAATGAGTAAGGTAGGTGCTTAGTTTAAAAAGTAATGCCAAACAGGAAAGTCATGAGGAGGATAATGTGAATTAACTTAAAGTAATAAATGTGTTATTAGGGGAAAAAAAAATCCTTGCACTCTGGTGTACTCATCCACAAGAATGATGGGAAAGCAAAATAAGAGGACAGATTTATAATAGTGGAGGCTGACTCTAAGGGTTCGATGGATCCTTCTTTGGGTCCTTGCTCCCACACATGGTTTGGAGTTATTAAATGACTTGAAAGGCAATCTTGGGTTCCAATATTTTGCTCTTTACCAGGACCCCAGCATGAGATACAAGGTACAAGATAGACCTGAAACCAATTTCTGCAGGAGGCGTAAAGTCCTGTGAGTAAGAACTGGGTGGAGATGGAAGATGTTCTTCGAGTGGAAACAACTTCAGATGTTTCTTTCATTAATTTTCTCTCATACACTTTGAAAGGTTAACAAAAACACTTTTGATAGTCCATAGCTGAGTGTCCTTGGGGCAACTGGAGAAGGATTTGTCCCTAGGGATACACAAAGACACATTAGTATTTCTACAGTGTTGGCAAGGTTTGAGTACAGGATTGGGCATTTCTTTTCATTTAAAAAGGTTCTGAACACCCTAAAAATCCACTTGGTTTGCACATTCAAAAGAAAATATATTTTTAAATGTGAAACCAGACAGCAGCAAGAAGTTTCCTCTGGTTTAAACAGAATGTTCATTTCAATTAGCTCTTCCTACCTCTATCAAATAATTCATATTAATAACACTGCAGTCATAATCTCTTTTTTCATATGCATATGTACAGGAAGGTACTGCTCATGGTACTCTTTGAGCCCAAGTGATCCATTTTGGTTTGGAGAACTTAATTTTCTTTTTGCTTTGTACTGGTTTGAAAATTACTGTGGGACGAAATTGTGGGAGGCCCACAAAATACCAATGGAGGTGTCCTTGAGAAGATTAAATCTGTCTCCAGCTCCAATTCACCTTCCCAGGAGACAGAGTTTGCTGGCACATTGGCAGTGGCCAAAGAGAACCTGGACACCTGGTTGCCTCACAAACAAGCCCAGGAACAAGCAAGGAATTAGACCTGGTTTGGAGTTATGATTTGCTAGATCTGACTTGAAAATTTTACGTGGTTTCCCCGATAAGTGGTGTCATCAGCTGCAGTTCCAGAATCGTGGTTAGGCTGTGCTTTGTGCATTAAAAAAGGAGCAGACATACTTTATAATATTTAACCAGAGATTGAACACAGTCCACTGAGGCCAAGAACATATTGATTCTGGTAAGCTTTTTACTGTCTTGTTTTGAAATTTTTCCAAGAGTCAGACTCCTCGGAGAAGAGATAGATCCAGAATCCCAGCAAGCGTCTCCCCTGCAGATCTCAAACCATATACACATCTACTTTATTCTGCTGCATTTTTAACAGAAAAAACTAAGGGGTTATTCTTGTCACCGTCATTGAGTTACCTGAAGGAAAGACACCAGGAACCTCCCACGTTCACTAGCACTTTACTCACAGCTCAGTTCTGGGCACTGGCTATGTGTTAGTCTAACACACACAGACCTCATCGTTCACTTGATTTGGACAACAGTGTCTGTTACATGACAATTCTTTTCACTGCAGTGATTTTATTTTGTAGGAAATTACTTGGAGTGCTCATGTGAGTGGGATATTTTTAAATCACAACTGCAGTGAGTCACATCTTACATCTTTCTGAGGCTAAGACCACCAGAATCTTCTTTCTCCTCTTTTAAAAGAGATGTTTTTAAAAGTGAACTTTTAAAATAGTGTCCCTGTGGTCACCTGTGCAGACCTCATCTGTTTGAGTTCTCTCCTCCTTAGCACCTGGTATGCTCTAGATAAGGGACCTCATTGAGTTCTCTGCTAATTGTCTCAAAAAAAAATTTGGAAAACGTTTTGGGAAAGTCTTGCCTGATAGGATTGTATTTGCATTTTTATAGGCACATCTCATTGCTGGCTTATAGAGATCCTGCAATTAAGACAGCCAGGCCTTTCTCTTTGCCTCTCATTTCCAGCTGGTGTCCTCCCCAATGGGTCCATCCAAAGAAGAAATACAATTCATTAGTCCCTGCACACATGACCTGGCAATTTGGGCAATTACATTTCATCCCATTATATTATTGTAGTCTGATTGTTCCAAAGTACCAATTCAGGCTTCCTTCACACTGGCAAAGCTTTTCATCTGTGTTTCACCAGCAAAGGCCCACTCTTCATGCCAAGGTCATTATGGAAAATACCAAATGTGATCAGTCCCCAGGATGATCCTTTAAAAAACTCCAACTCAATTAGCTCCTCTTCCAGCACAATTTGTCTCATCAGTTACTTTATCCACCTGTAATTCACCTATTCATCCTCTCTGGCTTGCCTTCTCATGTCCCACACAGCCTCAAACCCAGCATTTTGTTGCAATTCAGGTAGATTAGTTCCACTAAATTCCTCCGGTTTAGAACCAAATCAGGCTGGACAGATAGATCCCACTACTCTGCAACATTCACCTCCAGTAAACACTGCTACCTTTTTGCAATATTTTCCCATTTATCTCCACATCCTTTAATTATTCTGTCCTTCAGATTTGCCCTAATACTTTCCTTATCTTCAAGGTCGGAATAACTCCCTGCTGCCTCTTCCTTCCTCTTCCTCTCTTCCTGCCCACCGTCTTTTGGGCACCATATGTGTCAGTAGCTGCCTGCTTGGCACCGGAACCCTCTCTTCCTTTACAAGTCCATGAGTGCATTTCCTGTGCCAAAACCTCTTTTCTCCAAGAGACAGAGTGCCAGATGTCCCAAAGCTCAGTCATATTGAGTTCCGAATTCTTGCTACCACGTCAGATGTAATGATTTCCATTTCCTATATGCTCGTTCTTGACAGGAATGCTAACCTTGCCTCAGTATTTTCCATCTTGCAAAGAATTATGTCAAAATAGTGACTATACTTCAGGCCATATCCCAGTTAACTCTAACTCTCTCACCATTGTGTTATAACCTATGTCCGCAATCCTTGCTAACTCTTTATTTACAAGGATACATTTTGCTCTAATCTCAGAAAACAGATTATCTCATTCCAAAGAAAATAATGTGGATTCTACAGTTTTTAAACAAACTGTGAATATGATCTAAACCAGTCCAAACTCATCTAAATTAATAATACTTACTTTTCTGACACAAATTTTGATGCTTAAGAATATTTGGGATATTAAATATCCTTCTTTTAATTTACTTAAAGATAAGAAATCTCTCCTCCAGGGGGACAGAAGATCTTATTAACCAGTATTTATAGAAAATGTAGATCAGAAAATTACTGCTTGGAACTGCCCTAATCCTGAGAGGGATTTAGGGGCTGAAGAAGCTTTCAGATGTATCCTGCATGTTCCATCCATCAGGCTTGACTCTACAGGCTCTGCTTGGCCTATTAATTACCTCAGTCTCAATAACCAGAGCATCTTATGAAATAATAATGATGCTCAAGAAAGCTGATGTGTTTTAACCATGTGTTTGCCAACCCACTAGTGTATTTCCATTTATCAAGAGAGCCATAACTACTGAAGCTTATCCAGCACTGAATTATCAGTGATCCTTTTCTTTTAAATCCAGTTTGGAGTCATTTTTTACATGATAGAAAAAAAATGAGGGGCATCTAAAACCTAAAGGCCCGCGCCATGCTTTATTCATAACCAGCGCAGAGAAAAAGGCCAATTCCTCAAACCCAATTTCAGCTGAATTTGATTTATAAATAAAGAGTGGCCAAAAAGAGAATTGAGTGGGGGAAAGGCTTTAAAGGGAAGTGAGGGAGCAACGTCTCCCCTGAGGGCTGAGATTTCATCTGGTCCTTTTGGCAGATATCTGACAACTGACAAACCCTGGGAAAATAGAGCTGACGGTAAGAAATGGCAAACGCAGCTTGTTAAGCAGAAGACCAAATGACACTGCTGTCATTTGCCAGCATCTATTTAAAGAAGGAGCTACAAGGACTTTGCACAGACCTTGACAGGGGACTCTGGAAGACTGTCCCGAGCTTCCTGTCTGTTCTTTCTAAGAATGCAGTTTCCAAAGGTTGAGATTGCATTAAGTTAAGGGTGTTGAAGGCAGGCAGGGATTAGCACTGCAAGATAGAGGTGGGAGAAGAGCATCTTGCAGTGTGCTGTTGGGGAAAGAGCATAGGAGAAAAGCAAGGGAGCGTGTCAGAAATTTAAGACCTAGTGTTCCACAGATAACCTTCCCTTTCCACTAATATCCAAACCCAGAAACGCTTCCTGACAGTTGATGGAGGCAGTGTCCAACCCACTCCAATGTAACCTCCTATAGCTAAAAGGGATTCTTTCTCTTTTCTACCCCAAATTAAACTTTCATCATTTTTGTCCTTTTTTTAATCACTTTTGTCCTTTTTTCCCCATGAAAAATGAGAGTACTGCACTCATAAAAGTAGAGTCTTGCATTTATTTTATGCCCAGAACAAGTGGATAATCTATCTACATGGAAGAGCAGGGCTCAGCCTAGACAAGTTCCTCTTTTCAATTAAGCAAGCTGGTGTCAGCATCCAGGATCCCAGGTGCCAGGCATTAATTCTCAGCAGCTGTGGAGGCAGCCCACAACATCCACTGGTCCAAGGGTGCAGAGCTAGAGGTTCCTCTGTGATACAATTTTGTGTTGTTGAATTCAATCTCAAAAAAAAAAAACCCTTTAAAAGAAAGAGAATACTGAGGGGAAAGGCAAAGATCAGAAGTTGAATCACACAGGTCTGAGTACCTTGAGAATACAGTCCTAAATGACTCAATTGTCCTGCCTTGGTCACATCATAATTGATGCTAATCCTAAAGCTGTAGTGGAAAATACTACATTGTATGCACATGATTTGAAAGAAATGGGGCTTTCTTCTGTATTAACAGGTCATGTGGGGTTTTTTCCTCATTCAGGCTCTGCAAGTGTTTGTTTTACCGCCAAAGAGCTTAAAAAATATGTGAACCAATTTTCTTCCCTTTCTTTTTCTCCCTTCCTTGCCACCTACCACTGAGTTACTCAAAGCACTAAATTTACTTGCAGCAAATCCAGCACTCAGTTTGGGGAAATTCTTCTCCTCCTGTTCCCCCTCACAGCAAGAACAGCATTTTTCTATGACTTTTACGAAGTCTCTGTAATTAAGCAAGAGGTGAAGTATCCTGAAACAGATTGAGGGACTTTGTATGTGCAAACTGGCCCCAAGGTCATGAAAGCAGGGACTTGACCATCCAAACACAGAAGCATGAGTCAAAAGGTTACCACTCATCAGCTCCATCAGCACAGGTCAGCTGGAAGTTTGTTTTTCACTCCAAATTTCAAATTATGGGCAAGGTTTTGAAGTCTTTCTACCCTCATCCCCCGAAGGAGACTCTGAAACTGTTTTTTGTAGCTGCAAAAATTAGCCTGTGATTATATAATTACTGGGAAGTTAAGTCCATGGTTGTTTCCCTGAATATGATGGCATTGAAAGTACTTAAACTAATGCTTATCTCTGCACTTCTGAAACTGCTGGGATCAAAGTTCAAAACTGTAAACTCCAGCAAAAGGAGGTCATTGTCATATGCTTGTGTAACACCTAGGAAGACGGAAGCCTAATCCTGCTTAATCCCCTACAATTTATCATTTTTTTAAAAACTTCATTTTTAAGCAAATACAAATCCACCCATGTAGAATATGAAGTGTCCAGTTCTACTGGTGTGGAATGCTACAATGCCATACGCAATTGCTTAAAATGAAAAGACTATTTCAAACCAAGCCCTAATTCATTTCGCATTACTATTTATTGAAAATAAATCATACAAAGACCCTCCATAGGGCTTTTAAGGTGCTAATTAGAAATTTTAGCTGCAACAAGATAAGCACATCCTCCCATTTTGGGGATTGAAAAGCCGAGAAATGGATGTGAAATGAGTTTCCCTGAGCTACAGAAGGAGACATTGCTGAAAAGCAATACGAGTGCAAGAATTAGGGAGCTGCTGTGAATGACAGACCAGGGACAAATTTTTAAACTCTCTGTATTAAGTGTAATGACTAACTTAATTCTTTTGCATATGAATTTATTCTCTCTGGCTCATTAGTCCTACAGCTAACGAGCTCAGATACTTGACATTGCCCATGGTGGGATGCTTTCAGGTCCTGATCACACCCAGATTTCTTCAGTCCTGATTGGCAAAATGTAACACTTGGCATCAAATCCCAACCTTAGGGTAAAGCACTTTGCATACATTATCTGCAGGCAGCAAATGACGCCTTGGAGCTATAAAATATGCTGGGAGAAAGGAAGGACAGATTTGATTTTTCTACACAACTCCACATGCCATCTCCCCTTGTGCCTTACTCTGTTCCCAGTAATTTCACCACATGTCCTTTGCCAAGCTGTCTCCAGGACTCGCAGGTAAGGCAGTGTGGTTCCCCATGGCATGTGGTTAGTCTACATCATCTATTTTCTCCTGCTCCCCACCTTTTTACTTGTTGTTTTACTTTGAAGGTAGTTGCTCATTCATTGATTCAAGGCATTAACAGAACAGTGATCAAATAAAAAGCCCCCAGGCATAAACATGACAAGAGAAAAAAGAGAAGGAAAAAAAATTAAAAAGAAGGCTGCAAAGAAATTTTCTAAAATTATATTATTCCAGTGGTGCTGTACAATTTTTGACCTTAAGCAAAAGAAAGTTGATGACTTTAATAGAGTTTCCCCAAAAAGCTCTGTCTTACTCTTTCCTCCTGAAAAAAATAATAACCCAATCCTGCTAACATATTTTTTCAATCCTATCTTTTAAGAAAGACACTTTCCTGCCCTATCAGAGTAATCAAACCTATGATTCACAGGGCTGGCTTCAAGCTACTGCCCTGGGCATGAAACAGCACTTAAAGGAAATTAATCTGAATTTTGCCTCCTAGAAAGGGCATATTTTCACTTTATTTTTAAATTAAATAAGGGAAAGTAGAAAGAAGGGGAGCAGAGGTGGATGAAGGGTGGAGCTCATTATGAAACCGCAGGGCAAAATTGGTTCACATTAGAAATGCTTCAGAGCTCAGAATTAACTTTGTTCCTTCGCAGTAAATAAGCTAGTGAGCAATAAGAAATATGTAAGTACTGCCAGGGGGGTTGTAGATTGGTAGACACAGGGGTTTGTTTAATGTCTCCCTCTACATGCATATTGTAGTTGATATTAAAAATTGGATATTAGAATTTGCCTTGGACTATTCTATTTATTATTTGTGCTGTGATGGAGAATGAAATTCTGCATCCTGTGTTTTATGGGTGGTTAAGCCAGATAATCTAATCATCTCTCCTGGCCCTACAATCTACGCAGCTGGACGTGACAGTAGGGATTGGAAGACACCATCTTATTAAGTACCAGAACAAAGCCACCATTATTGTTTCTTGCTTTGCAAGTATGCCTCAAGAGGAGCGCCCTGTTGAGTCAGACAATCATACGGTCAAGCCATGGTCTCTGCTGAGAAGTGTTTGCAATTTAAGGTGAGAGAAACAGGCCAGAGGGGAGGGACAGGTCCGGTGGATATTCTCTCTGGTGCCAGTCAGCACGATATGCCTGGATCCTGGCTTCATAAAAGTCCTTTCCCGGAAGATGTAGCTATTCACCAGACATTTCACTTTTCAATAGACCCAGGATTGCTCTCCAGTGCCCCAAGGGCTACACATGGACTCTGGGAGGAAGAGACCCAAAACAATAACAAAGCTGGATGGACAGAAGTTGGTCTCTGCAGAGCCACCCAGGAGTCTCTGCTGCTCAGGGATCTACTGGCCAAAGCCCACCCCTCCTTTCCTTTGGATTTCCAGGGTCAGGATGCAGCCATCCTGCTGTCTTGTCCTGCCTCTGTAGGGCTGGTTAGAAACCAGGGACTATAGTACAGAGGGGATGATCCCTGGTCAGGAACAAAGACATAAATAGGACAATCTCAAAGAAGTGACTGAATGCTGCTCAGACAGCAGAGTATCCTTTACTGGGGCTTTAATGTGCGCTGTCCAGTTCTTTCTGATGAATTTGGAATGCTGCCAAATGGGTCGAGTTGATTTTTTCTGTCTGTGCGTAAGTCTGTTTAGGATTGTGAAGGACATAAAAATGAGATCCAAACATTGCCAGACTCCTACTTTGGGGATTTCAGATGCTCATTCAAGGTGTATGTCCCTCATCCCATGTGGGAATGGAGAACTGAGAGCCATTATACCTGTCTCTTGTCTTGCAGCCTTGCCTGAAGCCCTTCTCCTCCTTTGTTTCAGTCCTACCACCTAGGAAAAGCACATTATCTGTTGTGTGCTGTGCTAGTCACATCTAAGTGGTGACCTTTCAGAGGAGTTAAAAATTTTACTGAAAGAGGAAAAAAAAAAGGAAGGTAAAAATGTTTTTTATCTGATTCTATCAATTTTAAAATTTTCACAAATGGAGATAGTGTGTGCCATGTTATTAACACTTGGGAAGATGGGAAGGGCTGATATTTGAACAGGTTTTTGCTCTTTTCTCTACAATGGCAATGAACACAAATTCCAGATTCTTATCCTGCTAAAGGTCAATCAACTTTAGCAAAAAACTACAGGAACAGCCACACTGTCTGACACTATTGAACACACAAGTCCTTAGGGAAAAGTAAAACTGCACAATTATATATGATGTTTTCCCTAAACCTCCTGTGGCCAGTCTGTGTAATAAGTCCAAAGATTTCCCTTTCCCAAGTATTTCTCTAGTCTTCCTTTGAACCTGTGTATGTCTGCATCCAGACTATCCCCAGGAAATGAATTATACAGGTCAACCACAAATTCTGTGAAGACTCATCTCCTCCTGCTCATTTTAAATCTGGCTTCACCTGCTGTGGGGCACTTGGGCTTCCAGTCTTCAGCCCCTTTAAAAGTAGGGGGTGAACTCTACTAGATCCCTCTCTGCCCTTTCTGGATATTTATACCCACTTCTGCTACTACTTTCTCTTCCTAGCATTTTAGTTTTGGAAACTTCTGCTCTGGCCTTTCCTCCCTAACTGCTTGCTAAGCTGTGCCTTGAAAGATTTCAGGCAGCTTTGATTCTGTAATTTCCCTGAGATACTGGCTCCCTTCCTCAAGGGTTGATTGTATGTTCACAGCTTATTTTCTTCCCTTTTTTTTAATTGTAATTATACCTCCCTTAGGACAGCTGTTGTGTTTTATATACGCAAAAACATCCTGAAAATTTAATGTCAGCATAGCAATGGGGAATTCAGAATCTAAATGCAACCATGCATTCATTTCACTTCCACTGTTCATAAATTCTTACAATACAAAAGCTTCCAACTAAGTTGACTACCTTTAAGTCACCTCCTATCAAGTCTTCCTTTATTTAGTCATCAGTCAAGAATTGTGTCCTGGTTTTTGGGGAAGGGAAAAGTCTTTTGTAGTGGAAGAAGGAAGGAGGCTGCTGGCTAGACTTTCCCTTCTCTTTTGTTTTAAATGTCCTTTATGTGTAACAGAAAGCAGGCCTGCTTTATACAACAGGCCAGAACAAAATATGCAGGGATATTCCTTTCCCTTTTCTCATTTGCGCAAAACCAAGGAGGTGCTACATTATCTGAAAGCAGAACAGACTTATCTGTCACTCGCAGACCCTGGCTAATGTATGAAGCAGTTGTCCCACAAATGTGCCGCAGTGATATAAATGCAATAGAGGCAGTACAAAGGCATGGCATTAAATCAAATGTCAACTCCAACCTTTGGAGGTCAAAGAATCAAGAGCAGGGAGTCGCAGAAGTTCTTTTCGAAGCTCCCTGGAGATTCCCTATACCACATCCAAGGAAAGCTCATGATACTCCCAGTATGTTTGCACACCCTGAGTTGCAAAGGGCTTAACCTTGCTGGATCTAGAGGAAGCTTCAGGATCCCCCTCAACCTGGGGTAACAGCACCCCTCTCCCAAGGACCCCACCTGGCTGGCCCCTTGAGTAGTGAGAAGTTTGTCCTTGCTGCAAAAGAGAGAAGGAGTCTCCAGCTGCTGTGTTTTAGCTCTTGAAGTCACTCAGCTGCTTTTGCTGGACAGTGTTTTATCAGTCTTGTGACATTTTGCAATAAGAAACAGCAGTGCCTTGAAGGAACCCTGAGAAGCAGGCTGATGGTTTTAGAGCACATGCAGGAAAAGGGACTAACAGAAACAGGGTGAGGGGCCTTCAGTTCAAGCAGATCCCTGGCAAAAAAAAGGGTTGAAAGCTCCAAGTTTGCTTTAACCACGGTCTCAGTCTGTCTCCTGAAACAACATGTGTTCCATGGACAGCAGCAAATCTTGAAGTACAGGAATATTGCCTCAGCAGATCTGAAAAAACTGAGATAAATGGAACAATGTCATCCGGGAAAGACTCTCCAAACAAGGGGAGACCTTGGAACTGATTTGACCAAGATCAGTCATCCCACCAGCACATCAGCACACATCCCTGTTCTGTCCCACAGTGCTACAGAACATCAATCTGAGGGAACAAACAGTGGATGCCGTCTCCCACCTGGAGGGTGGCCCAGGATCAGCAGAGTTGGTCCCACGGGTGACATGGCAAGAGACCAGCCCCATCACTGCAAAGTCACCTCCATGAGGACACAGACACACCCAGGTGATGTATTTATTCCTTAGTTTCTCCACTGCCAGTTTCCTGCCAGATTACTGAGCTGGTGGCACCCAGGACAGCTGCAAGGGAAGAGTAGAAAGGTGTCACTGGAGCCTGTGGATCACTGCTGGCAGGGGCACATGTCATGAAACAGGCATCACAGAAGTATCAGAACAAACAGAAATGTGGGATTTCCCACGAAGATTTCTCACCCAAGTACATTATTAATTAAGCCTGACCCTGCTTAGCTTTGTGAAATAAGAGGGAGGTGTCAGGTCTTTAGGCTAAACAGATTAACAGCCAGGTAAGATATAAAATACCACACAGCCCAAAAGGACGAACACCCAGCTTGATATTGACAGTGCCTTTCAAAGCAGGTTAATTAAAGTAGTCGTTTAATTTTCTCCTTTTTATATACATTTTTTCAAAGAAAATTATTACTTTGAATATTTCCCTGTATTTTCATTAATTATGAAACCTATTACAACAAGGAACTAATTAGGAAATATATCTGGGTTTGGAAACAAACTGCATCAGTGCATCTTTACAAAAGGTTTTCATCTTCTTGAGACAAAGATCGCTTTCAGCTATAATTAAGGTTGATAAACCTGGTAAAGAGGAAATTAACAAAAATCGCAGCATGCTGAGCAGCTCAAAGGGCTTATGAAAATATACTTCTGAAAATTAAAAAAATAAAATCAATACACAAGTGAATACTCCTCATGACATTCTTAATTATACCAAGAAGTCATGGGGGTTTTATCAAATCAAGCATTCTCTCTGACTTTTTACACTTTGATGTTTCATGCCATTTAATTGCTACTAAGAGTGGAAGTCGCTTTTCCACACACATTAGGGGAAGCAGGAATCAGCCATAAATTCCTAGCAAATGGCTTGTACAAATCGTTTCCTTAATCAAGAGAACTAGGAAACACTGCCTGATTTACTGCTCCTTATTTTTAATGCGTGTTTGTCTTTTGAGAATAGGTGTCAGCACCCCAGGGCCTTCTCTCAGGTTCTACCCTTGATTTACACTCAAGCTCTGGGCAGATTATTTAACCTCTTTCAAACTCACTTTGTCTTCCTATAAAGTGGACACAGGAATTTTTTCATCCAAGTTCTGGATCAGCCCTGGCTATAGCAAATGTTTATAATGTTCTCTGTGAACTTAGTACCATAAAAATGGCAAATATTGAAATATGAGGCTGTTTCAGATGCCACCCAGGTTCACATGGGAACCTTCTTGTTCTGTGTTGTTAAATAGGGAATGATCTTGTGCCGTATTCGACACCACCTGTGAACTGTCCGTAAAGAGAAATAATCTAAATTTTGCCTGTAACCCTACAAAGTAGGTTCAGATTGAAAAGTCTCTTAAAAAAAAAAAAAAAAAGGCTGAAAATACAATCAGACCACACGTTGTAAGTCTTAGACATGACATCTTTAGCATAACAGCAAGAGGCATTCTGTTCCAGCTGATGACAAGGTGAGATACAACCATTTTCATTTCTCAGGTGAGCACTTTCTAGAAAACCATGAATCTCACCTGTAACATTGTCAGCCTGCAGTCTCCAAATACTTATGGACTGAATTTAAAGTGTTGCAATCTTCTCATTGTCAATTCTGTCAGAGTACTGAATGTGACACATAGGGTAAGCGAAGAGATCCTGTAAGAAGCAAGACTAATGGGAAGCAGAATTATTGGGATGCTGACCAGGCCCATATGCTTAATAAGCACCTCACCTACTGAGTCATTTGTGGGGGTAACAAATAGCACCCCTGCAGGGACTCATCCCCTAGCTCCATAAGCCTGGGAGAATGTACAGATCTACTTCAAATCTGATAAAAAGGATAAATACAAATATCACCTTACTCATAGTTGTGTCTGAAATTGGTATTAGCCTGCACCAGGAGGTGTTCCTGTTTACCCAGAAAGATAGGGCCAGATGGGTTCTCCATGGATGCTATAAAGATGGATTCCCTGACCTTTCCTTAAATAGTAACTGTTGTTTTGAGAGGAGGGTCTGTCTTGAGAGCACTACTTTGAAATTGGAAGTAACATTGAGCTTCTCAGTAATCCAGTTTGCTCTGTGTACCTTTAGACAAACTAGATAACCCAGGGGGCCCTGAAACACCCTAAGCTTCCCAGAAAGAAGATATGGTTATGCCAAATGCTCTCTACCAGGTCTCCCAGAGGCTGCTTCTGCCACTCAGCAGGATGGTGGGTGTTAGTGGCTCTGTCAGTGACCAAAACTACACTTTTGATTTTCTCACAGCTTTCCAAGCCCACAAGAATTACTTGGAACCATCAAGGGATTTGAGAGACAAAGAAATGACAGTGCTTTCCATTCTGAGGAGAATAATCCAGAAAATTGTACGGTTTTTCCTCTTTTAATAATGTGTTAATAATGTTCATCAGCAGATGAGAAGGTTATTAACCACCCCACTGAAACTCTTTTTCTCTGTCTATATTTAAAGGCTCCATGTGTTGATCAAAGGATGACATAATTAAATGTTCTTCAAATGCTCAAGCCACAATAGCTGAAAGCCTCATTTTATGCTTGTTGTTTTTGCATTGTACTTTGAAAAAATCATGGGCTGATTAATCATTTAGCAAGTACTAAACTCCCAACCATCCCCTGCACACAAAGTGAATTTGATTCAAGCAAATATCTTTTTGACAAATGGCTTCAGCCTGCCTGATTTATCGGCATAATGCAAACGGGTGGCGTTGGTTTCAGACTTTTTTTTTTGTGTAGGGTTTTATATTCCTGGCTGTTTGCAAGGACATAGGGAGAAATTGTTTGGTCTGAAAAGCAAAAATGTAATCTAGATCAGTTTGGAAATATGTGTCTTGACAGTATCCAACACCAAAAAAGCATAACACACACAATTTTGGCTCTGCTTTAGGTGGTGAAAGTCGTAAGCTGACTCTAAGGCAGGAAAATCAAGAATATGCTTGCAATTATGTGAGACTATTAAATTGCCAACCACAAATTAACTTTGCAAATCATAAAGCTCTTCCACAAAGACTCATGTGAAGTGAGATTTTACACAGGCTGTGGTAACATAAGATTAGGGTAAATTTGACAAGCAAAGTCTTTCCTTGTCTAGTGCAAATGGCAGTCCCACTTTAGGAAGTTACTTCCCACAGTGAGAATCCATCCTTCCCACTCATGTTCCTGGGTTTTGCAATGCTATCACCCCAGTCCCCATAGGACACAGCTTTCACTGCTGCAGGAGGGCTGTGGGACATCAGCCCACCAGCTACAGAGCTGTTCTGATCCAAGCCTTGGGTAGAAAATAGTCTCTGTGTCCTCCTTACAAAGCTTGTACCAAAGCCTGGGCACGCAGTGTTCCATGTGCGACAAGTGCCAGAGCTTCCTTCCTGTCCTTCACAGCTTCCCCAGCACCACCACCACCCACAGATAAAACCATCATACTCAGACACTCTTCCCAGTAAGAAAGAGGCAGTGGTCTTGTGGAAAGCCAGCTCCCTGGCTATGGCAACCCAACTCCCTGTCATGCAATCTAACGGACTGGAAATACTCTGCCTCTTCAGATGTCTCACACAAGGTGGTCTGGGAATGGGAGAGGCAGCTCTTCAGGTGTTTTCATCTATGAGTTCACATCCATGCTAAATTAGGTAGAAAAACTGTGCAGCACAGCTGTATGAAACCTGTACCAGTAGCCATTTACTTCCCAAGTGGGACACAAACCACCAGCAGCAACCTAGAGACCACACTGCTCCTTTCTTGCTGTGTCCTGTCTCGCACCTACCCCAGCAACTGAGGGGTGAATTTAGGATTATGTTTCCTGAACAAAAAACAAGAGGGAAAAATTTTGTATATAGGGCAAAAAAAGAACCTTTCCTTTCTGGAGACAGGTGAGCAAGCTGGGGCTATCAGTCACTTGAGGTGAATAGATGAACCACAGTGTGTGAATGCTTTTTTCCTTCCCAATACCCACTGTGTGGACTGGGGTCAGTTTTGTATACATAATGCAGAAAAAAGAGACCAATTCCCTGGAAAACCAAATTACCTCATTCCAGTGGCACCTGGCTACATGGCAGTGGGGACTTTTTAACTCTTCCCAAAATTAATGTGGTTTTAATTGGATCCCAGATTCAAATCAAGGCAAGGGAAATTCTGTTTCTTCTTAATCAGGTCTAATTGTTCAGGTTTCCTCCCTTGGTTTAGAGTCCTTTCCCTCTTTGGAGCCAGAGTATCATATTTGGTTACACACTGTAGGAAAACGGTTTATTTTGTCTTTATTGTAACCCAGTGAAGACCTCTTTCTCCAGCTGAACTAGCAGACATAATTAGAAAAATAAAATAAAATTAATGTATTTTATTTGCCAGAAGAGAAAACATTTTAAAATTCTATTACTTTGTCTTAAATATACAAGCATGATTGTCCAAACTTCTATTCTCTCTGCTCCCATCTGGAGTGTCAGATCATAGAATGACTGCATAAGGAATTCTATGAAGGAAAATAAAAGCCTCTCTTAACCTCTCAGAACTCTAATTTCTTTAAAATACAGAAGGCTGGAAAGGGACTGAGCCCACTCTGTTGTTGAGGTATCAGTATTTTACAATAACTATTGCCCATATTCCTCCCAAGAGAACTGTGACTAAAAATCCCAAACCTCATTCACACCCATAGGTAAAAAGATTTCAGGGTTTAACAAGAAGCATCTTGGTAGCATGGAAACAAATTTGCTACCCTTTCTCAAAGGCTTTTATTATTTTTATCAGCTGCAGTTGCCTCGGGTTCTCACCATATGAGGTACTGTGCAAAAAGCATGGAGCAGGTTTCTGCTAGAATAAATTATGTTTAAGCAGACTCCAAAAGGCAAAGTGTCAAAGGAGAAAAATAAGAGGGAAACTGAGGCATGGGAAGGGTGGTTAGATGTCCAAACAGGAATCTTCAGCCTTGACTCCAAGACCCCTGAGGACCAAAACATGAGAGCATTCTTCCTCTCTGTCAGTCAGACAAGGCAAGGGTGAGAAGCCCTGTGCCAGATTTCCCATGGCCACAAGATCTGTTTGGCCATTGTTTTGTCTGTCAATTCAGGGAGATCAGACCACTGGGAATAGCAGTCCTACTCCTTGTGGGGCGGCTGAAGGGGCCTGCATGGAGGTAACTGTTTCCTGATCAGAAAGATGTCAACCTGTACCTCAACAGGGCAGTTTACCAGATCAAGGCTGTTCCCAGCAAGTGGAGATGTTCTCATTTTCTGTCTCTGGCCTTGGCATCTCCTGGGGATGCCTTCTTCACATCAGTTTTCCCACATAATTTTTCCACTGTTACTTAAGTAACATGACTACTGATGAAAATTGTACTGTAAGATATACAGGTAACATTGTTCTTGAAAACATGTTTTTAAGGGACTCAAAAGGGTTCAAAAAGTGAAGATGATCTTGTGCAGGTGGAGAAATTAGGGATGAGGGTTTCCCCATGTTCATCCAGTGATATCCTGGTAAAATTAGGATAAAACACCATTTTCAGTTCAACACAAGTTCAGCTGGTAAAGGCAGAAAAAAAAAATAGAGTTGACAATATATTTGAATCACAGATTTTCATTCAGACCTATCTTTATGAATAGGATAAGTGATTCTCTTCCTTAATGGTTTAAACTCAACCAGTGGAGCAGCATTTTAGCATGCAAACATCTTCTGGAAAGCAACTGCTCCATAAACAACCCCTGTTTCATATCATTTACATCTGAGAAACACATCCCATTAGGTCAGGACAAAAAACCCAAAATCACAGAGAACAAGCTCAAAATCTAGTACTAGTTCTGAGATATATGCTGTTGTTCTTCCTAATTATTCTTCTACTTGCAAATATTGTTAGTTGCAAATGCCTCTTAAAAAAAGGCGTCTTTCCCTGGAGTACAGAAATGAGAAGCAAGTCTGCTTTGAACAAAAGCAAAAAAAAACCCCAACAGCTACTATGTATGAATGATGGGGGTTTTTTTTAATTCTATCTGCATGTATTGGCAGCATTCCCATAATAACTTTTTTTTTTTTTTTAATTTCCCTAATTTTCCATTGGGAAAACAATACAACTGAATGGGCCTGAGTGCATTAATGAGATTGGAGGCAATTCTTCCTACATTCCTATCAGATGGAGATACTGAGGGAAAGATAAGCAAGAGCAGTTCTGTTCCACAGTTTGAGACAATAATAGCCTGATTAAATTTAAAATGCATTTCTTGTTTCTGTACAGGCTCAAATCTAAAGATGTTATGTTAGGGAAGCAGACAGCCATCTCTGAATATGGTCTCCAGCTGTTAGGTTTGAACTTGTCCTTATTTTCTTCTGCTTTCTTTCTTGACAGAATGAGAGAAGAGATGTTTTACCAAGAAGAAACCTGAAAATTGAGCTACAAGTTACAATTTTGGAAGCTTCCATTTCAGAAGCAAAAACAGGTTAACCAATAAGTGAAAATATCTGTTGGACTGAGAGACATAACTAAACTTTTTTGAGGACAGCTTCTAATTCAAATAGGTGGACTGGTGTGCAGTGGACACTTTACAATCTTTTCTTGAAATCACTTATGCCATTGAAATCCTGATGTAAAAGGCTTGAGGGCTTCTGTCATTGGCTCTCCCTTTACAGTAAATGAAGGTGCTGTTCTTTGTTCTTTAAAGAACAGCATCATTAAACTGTTATAACACCTTGCAGACCTTACTGCAATTCTTTCATGCCCTGAATTAATGGCAAACGAACGCTGGCAATTATCAAGAAAAAAAGTTAGGAACATCCAGTGTAAGAGGCACTTTATTTCTTTGACAAGTATAGTTTCTTTTTAATTTTTCCTTTTGCTTTACAGTACATTAATAAATGCTCTGGAGTGTATTTAGTATAAGTAATGAAATCTTAGTAATACAAGGCTTCACTAAAAGCTTCTGATGCTTGCTGACAAAGAAGCAGGCACCTTGGGGGAGATATGGTTCACAGATACTTCCACGGAAATTAGCAGCCCACACTTTAGCGACATTCTTCCCAAAGGGGGATGCTGCTCAGCTAATATGAACTCTGAATTTGGGAACCCTTTCCAAGCTAGTTTACAGGCTTCTTAGAAATTCAGTGGAGAAAGAGGCTGACTCATCCTCATCCCATCTGAAAGAGGATGTCAGACTGCAGAGGCAGCAGAAACTACCTCCAACCTGATTATAGATAGACCCAGAGCTAAAACACCAGCCTTTGTAGCATTAGCATTAGTGACAGTCAGTGCCCATCAAGCCCTGATTATAATGACAGCAGCAAAATCCCCACACCTTTCCTACAGGGATTCCAGCACAGCAAACAAGCTGTTAGAGGAGGGCAGAGGCTCCAGGACTACCCAGCCCCAGGAGCTGGGAAATGCCCTTTCACATGGCACACTGTATCACAGACCTGCAGTCACTGCTGGCTGGACATGCCAAGTGTTTTAAAACCACTACAGTTCAAAACAACACCCTTCTGTTCGCTGCAGCCTCCCTGGCCTCTCCCCAGTGCAGGAGTAGGAAGGGAGAGGAGTGTCCCAAGCAGGGGAAATGCACACTGAGGCAAGTGTTGGCAGTAGTTCTCAGAGCCCATCTATGCAATGTGATATCAATTTGTCTTCCTTCAACAGCAATCATGGGATGCTTCAGGGTGGGATGGAGGAAGGAGGACTGCAGTAATAGAAGGAAAATAAAAAGAAGATGGAGAACAAGTGTGAGAACACTCTGCAGGTGAATTTCTAGTCAGAGGGGAGATAAATTACAGCCTTCTACTTAATGCAGGCAGTAAGACTGAAGTCAAAATGGAAAATGACACTGGATAGAGACAGCAATAGGCACACCAACCTCCTTATCTTTGAGCCGCCATGATTCGATTTCCACCAGTGTGGTAAAGTTTCACACATCTCTGTGGGGGATGGATGCACCTGCAGCTTAGCAGCCATTCCTTCAGCTGCACTACCTGCTTCCAGCTCCTTTTCGACCAGTTAGTTCTTGTGCTGAGTCAGACTCGTATTTCAGGGTGGAAGGGCCTGGTTTAAAACCCTTCAGGTTATATTTTCTGATCTGTGGGAATATACTTAATTATAACCCTGTCTACTGAAGGCTGGTGTTTGTACAGCACCTGGCATGTTAAGGTTGTCATCCGTGAGTAGATATCCTAGAAATTACCATGTCCCAGCAGCAGCAGTAACAGTACAGTATAATAATTCTGGTAGGAGATTCTTAAGACCTCAAAGGAAAAATGCAGTTGATGGCACAAATTTCTACTAAAATACCTTCTGCTAACCTCCCTGCAAGAAATGCAGAGGCCTTCTGACACACTCCTTCATTCCCTGTTTACAAACCTGTGAAGGCTATAGCACAGTAAGGATCTAGCTAAGGAGTGTCCATCCCCTATCTCCCTCACCAACAGATTCAGCCTGATTTCCTGAACTGCATAAACATGATCCCTCACTAATGCAGTTAGTATCAGTCTCAAGAGAAAGCAACCACTCCAGACAAACTCAGGGCAAAGACTTTCCTATACTTCTTATCTTACAGTGTAGCAAAGTGCCTCTGTTTGGGAAAAAAATAATAAAATAAGGAAGCCCTCTTAACTGCAGGATGTTTCAGAGCAATCACATTAGAAAATCATTTTCCATGTCTGGCAGCTGCCAGCTTTCTACCAGCCAAAAGATGGGAGATGCAGAATTACTTTCATAATGTCTGTTGTTACATTATTTCAGCCCAGCATTTCTCATACCTGCAAGAAATCTCCTCTGCTCTTAATTTGTTTCACTGTGGCATGGACCTGACTGACCTCTCTAGCAGGCATTGTGGCATTGAATAGACTGCAGTCTGGGAAGGGTTTTGAAGAGAGGAGATGGCAGGGAGAAGAGGTACCTTGCCTTCAGGTTTTGGAGAGAAAATGTACAGGTGAAGCAGCAAATTTACACAGCATTTTGTTGTGCTATTTATTTCCAACTTTTAACACAATTTACAACACATTTATAGGAGGCAGCATGTTTTTTCTTGCTTTTGGCTTTGAAGTAATTATGTTTAATGTGTAAAGGTGTTTACCGACCTTCATATAACTGCTAGCAATAAACTTATTTTATAACAAAAGAACCTGGAATAAAGATGAGTACAAAAAGTCAAATGCAGACTAAGGGACAACTTCTTTCTGGAAGGATATAACACCCAGGGGCCAGATTCACACAATCTCTGTGGGACCAAAAGGGCCAAAGTCTTCTCATCCCCATAAATCCTTTTTGTGTCACTGTAGCAGCCCTAAGGGGACTGCTAAATGCTGATGAATAGTAGGTTTGTATTTCCCTCATGTGGAAGACAACCATCAAAGCTCCCAATTCCTCTTCCCTAAACACACCCCTCTCCAAAGTGCAGCTGTGCAGGAAGAAGTGGCACTTCAACAGATGCAAGGTTCTGAGATGCTGTGCACTAATTAAAATAGCCCTGAGGGACTATTCTGTCTGCCACCACTCATGTCATTAATGCCTCTCTCCTTCCCAAACAGCATCATCCCCAGCACAACCCTTTCTGTCACATACCCAGCATAAACAAGCTCCCCCAGCTTTTGCCTTCCTGTCCTGGACAACAAACCATCTTTAAAGTCTCAGATCATACCGTGCAGATACATGTTTAGGAGGATTAAATACAAAACATAGTTTTCCACAACTGAGTCTAGGCATACCTAGAACCAGACTCAGAGGCACCTGAAGCACTGTGCTGGAGAGATAGAGGGATGTTGGGTGACTTCCAAACCAAGGATCAGCTGAGCACAGGTTGCACACAGGTCCCCAACACTGAAATTCAACAGCAGCAAAACCACTCTGCTTGAACAGGAGTTTGAATCCTTTGCACCAGCTATAATTCTGAGGGGCTTTGGAAAGAGAAGATGATGCTTTGATGAGCATTTCCAAGTCCCAGGCACAGATAACCACACTGCAATAATCTTAACAGAGCCACTGCTCCAAGTGTCCTATAAATTTGCTCATCAGAGCTTGGCTTTTGGAGAGCTTCTTAACACACCACTCATAGTGACATGCAATTAGCTCTAAAGTCCTGTCCCCATTCTCTACCTTGCTGAAAAAACAAAGAGCCCAGCATGGTACAGGTTGAATTTGGTGACTCTTGTATTCATTGAATTTTAGTGTCAGGGTGAGAAATTTTGTTGATTTCCACTGGACTAGTAATGTATCAACATGGTTTTAAACCCTAATGTGGCTCTCTGAACAACAATGCATCAAATATGCTTGGTTTTGTTTGGGGTTTTTCTGGCTTTGTTTTTAAATAGTGTTTTATCCACCCTCTATTTGGTTTTAAAAGCAAGCAAGAAACTGAATAAAATGCTGAGGCTTTCCAATCAGATTTAAATTCAATACAGAAATGAAAGTGTGAAGGCTGTATACAGGCCATACAATTAAGCTTAAAAGCTTTGCATAAAAGCAGGAGCACAGTATCACATCCTTGTTTTATATGGCACTAGATTGCTGAAGAACATTTTTTGTCATAAGGTTACTGATACTTATTTGATAAAAAAACCTGCATGCCTTCACAATTTGAAGGAAACAGTGCTAGGAAGATGCCATACCCTCACCTGCAGCAACCATTTCCTTACATTTATATCTTGGAGGTGTTGTTCTCAGGCCCTACCTCAGACAGCAAAGAAAATCAGGTCTGAATAAATCCCCTGCAGTTCATAACTTAGGAATACATTATGTGTTCATAACTTAGTAATACATTACCCTCAGTAAGAGGATTCCTGTGTAACCTGATTGCTCTTGGCATCATTTGAGCGACGGGTCAAGGATTAAACATTCCAGATCTCAGACTTTCCGCATTCTAATTCTGCCACTGATTTATTTTACATCACAATCTCATTTCTGTGCCTCAAAGAAAAGTTTTTCCTGACTAAATCCATCCTTCTAAAGCCTTTTGCAATTCCCCTATCCCAGACTGCAATGTAGACATGAGCGCATACATATATATATGTGTGTGAGTCTACAAAAAGACAAGCGTGTCACTCAAAGATGAGTTTTCATGGTGGACCTCTGGCCTTGCTCTCATCCTTGGTTTAGCTCACTGTGCAAAAAGTGGCCTGTGCTGTCTCTAGAGAAGGCATGGATTTACAGTATTTTAATTCCAGCCACTAAATAACACTGAGCATAAAATTCCTATAAACCAAGAGGTTCAATAATAAACAGGATGTCTTATACAACTGTGATTTTTCTGCCTGGATTTCACAGATTTGTCTGGTGGGCTGTTTTGTGGGGGGGCTTGTTTGATTTTTTTTTCTCCTCTACAAGTACATGGATGCAGGTATCCATGAGCTCTTTGAATCCCTCAAGTTCCTGAGCAAGGCCAGGTGCTTAAACATTTGAATGACCTCCAGTGGATGTGATTAAATTTTCTGAAGGAAAATGTACCTTGTGCCAAGTAAAGAGACAATATGAATGGAAAGTTGACACCAAATTCTAGGCTCCTTGGTTGCCATGATACCTGACTGATAACACTGTCATTTTCCCTCTTTAAGTCTCAGGCTTGCTGCTCACCTTCATCAGCACTGGTATCATTTTCGTTTTCTTCATTTCACTTAGGAAACCACTTCAGCATTTATCACATCTTTCACTGCACATGGTTGTAGACCTTGAAAATCCTGCCGTACCCGGAGGATCTAAATGTGTTTTGAGCAATGCAGTGCAATTCAGCCTGAAAGGCAGGTAAAAATTATAGGCACCAGGAATATATGGAACACTAGCATTTTGCATGTGTATGGGCATGCTCCTTCAATCAAAGAATGATCATT